>NW_027526361.1:107050995-107510995 GCF_048455015.1 Haemaphysalis longicornis
CCATTCATTGTACCCGCTGCAAGCTAAACAAGCCTGTCACTGTGCCATAATGAGGTGTAAACAATGTTACAATATAATTCACTTGTGCCTGCGTGTTCGATGTTACAGTGATACAATTATCTCGTTGCTGACACCCGTAAGTTCAGCCAAGCGCGCAGAACCGCGTCCTCGGATAGCTTTTGTTGCCGTTCGAGGACTCTGCCAAGCCGCCGCTGCTTTTTGAAGCGTATTAACGTAATATTTGCTTACAGACATGAGCATAACAGGTGTTGTAGGGCGCGAAAATGCAATAAGAAGCAAGAGAGTGCCAAAACGCTGCACGAGCCCCTAGCGCCCATTCCGTACGCCGTGGATGGGCGGCGGAAGGCGGCGTAGAGGTCGCGAAGGTCGGGGCGTATATTGCTGTAAAAAGAGGGTACACGCAAACCAAAAACTACTATTTACAATAACCCCTTCGATGCTTCGCTATACCAGCCAGCCTTGCTCACCGTCGATATCCCCCCAGACCTTTGCAGTTACCGGCATATATAAACCATCAACGCAGCAGCTTTCGCATTAGGACTTTCTTCATATGCCGTGGTTGCACTGTTCTTATGTAGGTTTGAATGGTACCGGAGGGAAACTCTTCTCCTTACCTCCGAAACGTCTACTGTGCGATAGAAGCAAAGAGGAAAGCAATCATGAACAGAAGAAAAAAAATTAAATTGGGGCCAATCCACCTCCAGTAGGGGATTGTTCCACGTCATCGTCGTGCACGATTGCTAACAATTAAATGATTCGAAGTGCTGTGTTGGTGGCATTGTGTTACTTTTCGAACTCGCACGGAGCGGGAAATCCCGGAGAAAGTGTCGGCCAATGCGCGTCTGCGATATGTGGTGTCCCCTGGGAGTGTAACACCGCGAAAGTGTCGGCACTCCGACGAAAGGAAAATTCACAGCGGGAAGCGCTGGCAAAAAAAAAAGGGGGGGGGGGGCGAATCTTCCACCGCTGGTGAAAGGCTGCACAAACAGCAGATCTCACGGCTCCTCTGTCTTCGTCGGAGACCTCGATGTTGCAGCTCACATGGTTTTCCCAACTTGCCGCTGAAAGTTATCCATGACTGGCAAGCCCGGATCGCTTTGTCCGCAGCCTTTCACATCTCTCCCGAAGTGTACCGCGTTATCACGTGCTAGAATCGGCGGCAGGCGGCTTCGCGAGCTTGGCGTGTGTAGCGCGAGCTTTTCTGTGCTCCTCACCTTAGTCGCAAAGCACGTGAACTGAAGAGAAGCGCACGAGATAGATCATGTCGCGAACGCCTGCCAAAGTGTTCTCGAAAGTCGAGCAGTGCCGGTGCGCGACGACTTCATAGCTGCAAGGCTTGACTCCGGCTACGCGGCTGGGCGAGGGTCCACCGCGCCTTGCGCCGGAGGAGTTTTTTTTTAAAGACGATAGTATATTTTCGGCTACTTAAACTTAGAAATTTTGGTCTGTCTGTATGTCTGTCTGTCTATCCGTCTGTCTGTAACTCGATTCAGCCACCCGGCCAAAGTGAAAGGTATACTGCGCAATAGTCATATACTCACAGCCAAATGTGAGCGTCTAAGCCCGGATTATATGTTCATACTTGTCAGCTTTGTTGAACATGAACAAGACATTACGGAAATATAAGACCAAAAATTGATATACACGGGATACTTACAGTGTTCTTTCATTAAAAAATTAATGGATGCTTGATTTTTCGATAGAAAATGGTATTCTACATCTACTACAGAAAACCGACCGCCACCTGCTGTCGCCCGCGCCACTTACTGGCGGCATATGAAAAATCACACACGCGGCCACAGCAACGAAAGGTTCCACTAGCTAGGTTCCATGTTCTGCTTGGGACGCACGTGAAGCACGGCCACGCGGTTCTATAAACCTTCAAGTCGGCCGCCTCGATTCACGCGCGTCTCCGCCGTACTGCAGCGCTGGCATCGAGGAACAAGGCCTCGATGGAACGCTGTGGAACGCTGTAAATTCAAATCGCCTTGAGCAAACCTTTAGTGTGTTTACCTTCGGATGAGCGCGACGGAACAGGAACAGCCTGAGAGGTGAGCGGGAAAGCAGAGGGGGGCATTTCCTTGGCAAATGTCTACAAAAACTATTGTCTTTTGACGACGTTTGCAAAGAAAGGAGCAGATACGCGGCCAATTTTTGTCTTTGATTTTTTGAGAACGCCAACGGACGACGCTCAGGCTTAAACAGCTCTGTTGCTAGAAATGGCCGCGTATCTGCTTACTCTGCGGTAAATGCCGTCGAAATACGATTGTGTTCTACCACCCCCTGTAACATAATACACTCTCTCTCTCCTCCTCCCACCCCATAGGCTCTCTGCTTTTCCCTCCCCTTTCTTCCCCCTTAGTTAATGCGATGCCGATTTCCTTAATTCAATTCAATTTTCCCGCGCGAGCTGGGCTGGGAAAGCGCGCAACTTGCCTGCCTTTTTAATCAGTGGTTTTCTTCTCCTTTACTACCGTAAAAACCAATCTGACTTGTACTCTGTATTAAATCAACGTTGGTTGTCAGTTATATACTCACAGCTTTACCGCAAGTACCCCATCGGGTTCTTTGGCTCTGCACAAAGTTAACGCGTATTACCCATGCCTGGAGTACCGTAGTTTCAAGCGGTATTGCGTATATATAGGTTGTGCTCACTGGCGTGGCGCGCCTCCTGGAAGCCATGTGTGTCGTGTCGCCTTAGCAACGGGGTCGCGCAGGATCCGGCATGACGGCGCACGCATGAGTCCGTCCCATCGAGCTCAAAAGCATTACCTCGACGTTTACTGTTTCGCGCAGCGTCCTACAGCTTACCTGTCGCAAAAAAGTGACGTCGTCGTCACAGCACAGCTGATTCCCAGCTGCCGTGTTTTGGTATCGGCCACCGATTGCTCAGCTCTAGGCGAACGCTTCCATTTCGGCCGTTCGTCCACTCACCGATAGATGTAGCTAGTCGCCCAGCTAACTATGCGCTCATTGCTACTGCCCTACGCTACCGCCGTATCTTAAACGGCATGCGCGGGAACCTAAGAAAATCTTCGGAAACATCATTCGGCTTTGTACTGAATGACTATGCCGTGGGCAGGGCGCGGGCGCACCTTTCTATATCCGTATTCTCGGGCAACTGCGCATCAGCGTAAGACTTGGTGCGTCGTGCAGCTTTTCGCTACCGCGGCTCCATTCTCCGGTATGGATGCGGAGATCTCTATGGGCAAGTATAGCATCAACACACGATGTCACTGCTAAAACTTATGTCTATTGAAGCCACGGCTGAGAATAGGGTGGTAACGGCGCAAGCGATGGACGCCGGGGCCCGGTTTTTTCTGACAGATGCGGACACATGCACAGACACGATGGACACTGTAAAATGGCTTCAGTGTTACCAAAAGGAGAAATCGTCTGCTAAACGTTTTTTGAGAATACCATCTATACTTCTTCAAAAAGACTGCTTCGACTTTTGGCCGGGTGGTGTAGTCTACATGTCCACTTGAAAACTAAGTGCGAAGAGTGACAATTAAACGGAAAGGGGAACAGAAGCGGGAACAGCGACGACTGTCTGTGGAGAATACGCAAGTAAAGTTTTCATTTACTTCACGGCTAACCTCAACACAGCCCTCTTGGTCAAGTCAGAGCAAACCAAGGTCAAGAACATGAGCACCTGCCATTTTACATTAAAGTGGCGCCATGAGGCGGCCGAAGGACCGGCCCATTACACCGAATAACTAGACCCACAACTCCGCCCTCAAACGCTCGATCGATATTTGAAGTACCAATTTTGGTAAATAATACTCGTCAATTCAACGGCAGCGCTGCTATAACTGACTTGAGTGCCACTGAAATGGAATACAGAACCTCCTTCCCGTCGAGAACCCAATCCCTCGCTTTGTAATGAAGCGTGAAGAAGCAGCTGAGCACACCTGAACGAACTCCGCTGTCCATGGCCCCATGCGCGGCTCGCGAAATAACGAGATTCCGAGATCAAAGTACCGGCACAACAAAGCACAGGCAATGGGGGACGTTAAGGGCCCCGGAAAAGTTATGTTGTATTTGTATCGAAAGCAGTGAGACCTTGCCTTATCCTTACATAATCTGCGTTCGCACGCGCGAACGGGTAGCAATGCGGAACGGAATGGAATCATGGGTAGCCACATTGGCTGCTGAAATGGGTAAAGATTCTGTCTGAAAGAAAAGAAATGAGGAGATCAAAACATTCCCTTATTTTGCGAATCACTAAGCAAGGAGAGGATATACTCGTCAAACATATAGTCGTGGAAGTATGATACGGTACCAACATTATGCTAATATGTTGAGTCACAAAGGCCTAACTTTCCAGATATACATACTCGTCAAACATATGGTCGGGGAAGTATGATACGGTACCAACATTTTGCTACTATGTTGAGTCACAAAGGCCTAACTTTCCAGATATAGTAATAATAGGAGCATTGCGCCTTTGTAAGGTGTTATCGGTTTAACAGTTGTTCCGTTATAATTTAGGCTTAGTAGTTTTCAGGTCCTTGTGTTGGCAATTGCCTTTCAATTTTATCAGCCCCACTTTCTTAGCAAACCACAAAAGCATGAGGTTTGCACCAAATAGAATCTTTTTACTACCCCGTGTAAAAAATAATTACGGCAAAATGAACGCAACTTCCTGTGTAATATCAATTTAGAATGGTTTACCCCCTGAAGTAAAATTATTTCTGTGAGTGTCGTCATTTAAATCGCCCCTAAAAGACTCTTTTGTCCGGTTAATTGTAAGATGTTCACTTTTTTCGTCATTTAGTTTTAATGGGTATTGGATAAGCTGATTTTGTTTTGTCAGTGGTGAGATTCTTCCTGTGTAATTGTTTACTTGAAATAAACACACCTTTTTTATTTTTTTGGAGTGCCTTATATCTCTGCAGTGTTGCTGCCAATGTTTTTGCAATTATTATCTCTGTATTAACTCATCGGGGACCCCGATACAGTCACTTTTTTTGGGACCCTTGTCTGTAGGGTTTTTACTGAAGTACTGCTGTCGTCATGAGTGAATGGAACAAGGATTAGTGATTATCACAAAATATCTTTCTGACTGTCTTTATTACAACCATTACACGTTTACAGGAAGCTTTTTCTTGTAGGGAGGGCTCCTTTAAACGAACAACAATGAAACCTGGCCATTTCCATTTTCCCCTCTCCAAATTCCGGAAAGCATGCCATCCTTTTCTCCTAACGTTTCCCCTCACTCCCTTTTAAACTGTTGTGGCGGCTGCTGGGGACATCAGTAGCATAGCCTTTATTCAACTATTGCGAACCTTACTAAGTCGTTCAAGGCTACGAATGACGCTACGGTGCAGCTTTCAATGCAGGTGGTATTGCGTGTGCGCGCCGACACACAACTTAAACTCAGTGACGTCTTCTAGGTATGGCAGTCGACTGCTGCTGCTACGCGCGCCAAAATACTACAAAAATGAAGTAACCTCACACTAAAGCATATTTCGGGAAGTTTTAAATGTAATCACTCTAATAACAGTACATGGAGATAATTGGTCGGGCGAAATTTTGAAAAACGAAGAAAATAAGAAAACTATAAAAATCATGGGAAATATCAAAACGTATAGCGCATGGCATTTCCACAATAACGTAGATTTCGTGAAAGTTCCGTTTCTAATCCTTCTAATAGCGCAAATTAGTGTCATTGGTCGAACAAAATTTTGAAAAACTAGAAATAAAAAAAATATAAAATAATTATGGAAAGTGGCGCACTGTGCAACGCCCTGCATGTCCAAAATGATGCAGATTTCAAGAAAGTTTTAAATTTAATGATTTTAATAACATAAAGGGAGATAATTGGTCATACGAAATTTTACAAAAACTAAAAATTAAAAGAAAATATTCAAGAAATGCGGAAAATGGCAAACGTATAACGCATGGAATTTCCACAATAATGCATATTTTGCGGAGGTTCTAGCTGTAGTCGTTATAATAGCTTAAATGAAGATAGTTGGTAGAACGAAATTTTGAAAAACTAAAGAAATAAGAAAAATACAGGAGAACTTAAATAAGAAAAACAATAAAAAATTACGGAAGATTGCAGTACATATAAAGCTTGGAACTTCCATAATAATGCGGATTTCGCAAAAAGTTCCACCTCTTTAGCGTAAACGGAGATGCGAAATTTAGAAAAACTAAAGAAATAAGAAAAACAACAGATAAGTGCGAGAAATGGCGAACCGTGTAACGCCCTGAATTCCCACAACAATGAAGATTTCACAAAAGTTCCAAATTTAATAGTTATAATAATTAAAAAAATTTCTTTGTTTTTGCAGCCGCCCCTTCCCATAGGGGCAATTTCCCGTGCAAGCCGGGTGAACTTCCCAAGCGTTGTAGTCCCACACAAGGGCTGAGCGCCAGGGCTGAACGCTTCTACCTTCTTTACAGATAGGTGCCCGGCGCCACCAAGGCACACGAATTCACATGCGGACTTCCACAGCCAAGGTGGACGCTCAACACATGCCGCCAGATTCTTACACCCCCTGGCAATGCGGTGTTATTGAATGCCGGGGGGCCCTGCCAGAGGGACAAGGGACAGGGGCTCTCGCCAGGGTAATTGATCGTACAATTGGTCGCAAGGGTAATTGTCAGCTTTTGAGGTGTGCATTCACTTTTTCAAGGGCCCGCACTCGACCAGAGACAGCTGTACCCATTAATGAACCCGGTGGGTGCCCGGCGGTACCAGGATTCGAAACTAGTACCTCCCGCAAACGAGGCGACTGCTGTACCTCTGAGCCATTGCTGCGGTATCGCATCGCTGACCCATCGCTGAGCTATACAGTTACGTTATAATAACGTAACTGGAGATATATGGTCGGACAGGGTTTAGAAAAACCAAAAAAATTGCCTGGAAGAAACTGACACTTAAGGCAAGCGGCATAAGAATGCTACACATTAGTAGACAATTCTCTGAATTTCGGCAGAATAATTATTACATTTTATTTTTTTCCAGAATTTCGTCCGAAAAATTATCTCCGTTTACGTGATTACAACGATCACATTTGGAACTTTCGCGAAATCTGCATTACTGAGGAAATGCAGGGTGGTACATGGTTCGCTATTTCCCGTAACTATTTTATATTTTTCTTATTTTTTTAGTTGTTTTAGAATTTCGTTCGACCAAATATCTCCTACTATTATAACTATTACAGGTGGTGCTTTCGGGAAATCTGCATTAATATTATACGTTTTGCCATTCTCGGTAATATTTGATATTTTTCGAATTTTTTTCAGTTTTCCATAATTTCGTCGCACCAATTATCTCCATTCACTTTATTATAGCGATTACATTTGGAACTTTCCCTGCATTATTGTGGAAATGCCGGTCGTTACACGGTTCGCCATTTTCCGTATTTTGAATTTTTTTTTTTTAATTTCGTGCGACAAGTTACCTCCATTCACGCTATGAGAGCGATTACCGGTGGAACTTCCGCGATATCTGCATTTTTTGTGGAAATGCAGGGCGTTACGCGGTCCTTGCTGTGGGGGTACTCAGCAAAGAATGGTACGCATTAAAAATTCTTTTAATGAACGCAACAGTGCTATTTTTCAAGGATTGGGATTGCCAAATGCACTAACTTTGGTTACCAATGGTTAGAGTGGAAGTAAACTGCAACCTTGCGAGAAAAATATCACTGTCAAGCGCAAGTTGCAGAAAACTACGGTAGACACCGGTTAAGAACTCGAAGGGACCTTGAAAATTTGTTCGTATTACCAGAAATTCGTCTTGAGCGGAGGCTTATTTGCATTGTGGACATTGCAAAAGAGAAAAAATGTTGTTCGTCTTAACCATATCGTTCGCATCAATCGAGTCTGTCCTCGTGGGAGTCAACTGCGTTGCCTAATATCGCTGTAAACGTACGGACAACCTTCCGAAAAGCCCGCGTAACCACATTTCGGAAATCCTGCTACAGAGCTAAAATCGTTATCTTCAGAGTGAATTTCATAGGGTGGGAATATATTTTGTACAGTTCAGCATTTACAGCCTTACATCAATAACGTACCGCCTTTACAACATTACACAAACTTCCTGAGCTCGAAGCAAAAGTCTAGACAAGGGGGGACATACGGAGTTATCATGAACGTGTCCGGATTTCCAATCGAGTATTTGTTCCAGGGATCATAAAGCGGAAGTAGGAAATCCACCCGAGCCACATTCGATGGTTGAACGTGAATTGTGTTTCAAAGTATAGAAACTAGACTCCTCCGTACCAATTGAACCTACAACTCAGACTGGTGGCACTTTGTAGTAGTCTGTATCAAATGCATATTCGGATCGAAATTTCGAAATGGAGCTCGACTATACATGTCTAAAATAAATGTTAGATAATTTCACAAATAATTCACAAATTTCAAATCATTTCACAAAACATTGTTTTTACTGCAGTGTGTTATATAAGAAGTAGCGATTGGGTTACTTCTAGCCTGGAAAAGTAGAGAATTTAGGGCGGAACATTCATGGCTCAGAATACATCATGATTTTATTAAGTTCTTTGAGATTGTGAACATTCCCCACTTTTCGCAAGTACTATCACAGTTATTTGTACACGGCGACGAGGAGTATCAAATGCCTTTCTTCTGGTACCTATAATATCAGTGACAGCAACTCGGTAGCTAGTACTGCTCACGAGCTTGGTGGTTTCGACATTGTCGGGGAATGTTTTTTATTAGTAATTTAAGTATTCTCACCTTTTTCAAAATTGTGTTACCTACTGCAAGTTTTTTTCCTGCTACATAAAAATTTCAACTTTATCTTTATAAACAATCAGAGATCGTCAATGGTTCCGTTGCTGAGTTGCGTGTCAATGTGCCTGTTAAGCGACCCTTGAGCAAACCCACTCGCTAACGATACAGAGTCGGTGCTAAGTACAGCCCCTTTGAGCGTTGTAGTCCACCACAACTCACACACCCCAAAGCAGAGACCACAAAAGAAAGAGAAAGAGAGAGCGAGGGGGAGAGAGAGGAAAGGAATGGAGGATAATGCTGTCACCCAGAGCCCAATGGTGAAGAAATAAATTAAACTGGGGTTCGGCGATGTAAGTGCAAGAGACATCAGCGCGATGAGGAACCATTCTAACATGCCATGCTGAATTTTTATTTTTTGAAAAAGAGTGTTTTAAGCAAGTGCTCTTCCTCGCAAGTTCTATGCTGACTGTTCCCTTTTCCCTTTCTATAAGTGCAAATTATGCATGACCCTTCGTCGAGCAGCTTGGAAGGTTGGGTCTTTGCTGCTGTATTATGTATGTATGCATGTACGCATGTATGTATGTATGTATGTATGTACGCACGTATGTATGTACGTATGTACGCACGTATGTATGTATGTATGTATGTATGTATGTACGCATGTATAAATGTATGTACGTGTCCATGTATGTATGTATGTATCTATGTATGCATGTATGTATGTATGTTCCGTTTGTTGGTAACCTGGCTCAAATTCTGAGCAAGAACGCACACACTCACGCACACACTGGGTAGGCAGGAAGGCAATAAACTCGTGTTTCTGGAGTTAATATGCCAAAAGTGTGTAAAAAAGGACCGCCAAACACCGCGTGTCCTCCTTCGCGGAACCTTTGCATACCGATTCCGTGGTTACACTTTCACTTTGCAGCTAAGAGAGTTAGATATGCGCATAATGCTTGCGCGGAGATCGCGTGAGTGACATAAATCCGATCTTGGGTTCACAGCAGCCGCGTGGATGATCCAAACGACGCACACATCCCGCATTTGCATGAGTTCCAGGGCCCCCCAAAAACGACTACAGAGTGCTGGTGCAGAGTCTTCTGTTAGTCGTAGACATGGCTTCTCGAATCCCTGCCCTGCTGCCGATGTAACGAGCGGCATAAAAACGCCGAGGAATGCGACTGATATCGCCTGAAAGCGATTATCTCCTCAAAAACCGTCATAAAGGTCAGTCGAGTTGAAGCTTTGGCTAAGTGCATAACCTTGAAACGAAAACAACGGCGAGTCACTTGGGGCGGAGAAAGACCGCGTATGCGTCAGTTCCCCTCTTTTTATTTTGTCTTTTTTTTTTTGCACCCCGAGTGTCATGCTGTTGTTTTCAGTTTAACGCTCTACATGAAAGGCACGATCAGAAGATCGCCTGAGAGGCCGAGACCTGCAGCTGTTGCGGAATACGAGGTAGCGGGATCAACTCCCACCAGCATCGGTCTTTCCAGTTGACACGGGGAGATCACTCGTGGTTTTAGCTGAGCTGCGAGATTGTTCGAAGTGCTTGGTTCGTTCAGGCTCCGAAACTATTGCGATGAGATAAGGGTATTAGAAGATAAAAACAGTAATGCAGAAAGCGCTGGGCGCACCCCGCATCGGCCTTATGCGCGGGTGAAAAACAAATAAAAGGCAATAGTACCGACTGTCTGGCACAAAACAGGATTTTGAACGCTCTTTAGAAAATCGTATTTTTTTGTGTCCGCAGTTAATAAAACCAAGAAATTGACGAGTGCGCGCCTCCCGTGAGCGTAGACCCCGCGGCGACCGCCCGACAGTTGACAAAACCACGAAAATGCCTAGCGCTCGTGTTATGCGTGCCTGGCGACGACCGCCCAGCTTCCCTTGCGCACGTTTGTCAAGCCAAGATTAGAAAAAAAAATCCAGTGTTCGCCGTAATCATGGCAACACTTGCTCGGATCGAGGAAGACATGTCATAGTATACGTCCCTCCAAGGTGATGTTCAATGAGATCAGTTCCAAGAAAAATGAAAGAAGCTCGCACCTAGACCAGAAATGATGGAGTTAGTTGCGGCAGCGAAAATGAATCAAATCGGTTGCCATCGTGGACGTAAACCATCATGATTGTCGTGAAGGTTGCGCACAGCTTCGCTACCTTCAAGTCTTACCCGTTAGTGTGAGCTTCCTTCATTTTTCTCCGGATGCTTCCTGGCTTTCCAGTCAGTTTACCAGGACATGCACAAAGGAGAATTAAACGACTCAAGAATTCTGACAAGGCAGTTAAATTCTTCAACTTTTAGAAAGCGCGTCACAAAATTATGCTCTGCAGCACAACGTGAAGAGTAAACACATTTTTTGGCAGGCAGCAGAACTATATGCACTTCTTTAGTTATATATATTAGGAGTGACGCTGGGGTTTTTTTTTTTTTTTTTCTTTCCTGTTTTTCTGTATCCAAATTCTCTCGAAGGGACTTAAATATATCCGTCCCCAAGAGTTCTGCAATTTTCTTCTCGTTCATTGTGTATACTCGCGGCTTAACGAATCTTTCAGTTTTCTTTTTGTGCGTTCTCCTTGTTTCACGGGAGCTTTGAATTGCGTCACAGTAACAGCACCGCATTAGAACCTGATGCTGAAACGGCCAGCACACGTGTTTGTAGTTTACCGAAGTCTGAGTATCAATCCGTTCTTCATTTTAATCCTCCAGCTCACTTACATGAACAATATCGTTTACTGTTCCTTTTTATCAGTGGTTCATACATTGTTGTTTTTCACCTGAGCTGCGACCCTGAAGTGTAATTCATAATTCAAAATACTTTCCACCAATACCGTTGGCCGGAATTCAAAAGCGCGCTTCCTTCAATAATTGTAAATCGTTGCTTCTATACCCCTGTAATTTTTTGCGTACATACATCACATACGATTATTCCAAGTGCGGTGTCGGTCAAAGAAAGGGAATGAATATTTTACTCCACGCTCTGGAAGAGAATACATATGCAGGGGCGCATTTAAATGTATGATGATATAGTGGCGTATGCAGGGAAATGACTTTGTGCTGGCTCCTGAAACAGACTAATTTTGTTTGTTAAGCATTTAAAAAAAAAATGTATTCTGTTTGAACCAATTCATGATTTACTGAACGTCGTTTCCAAAAAGTCGAAGTCTCATTCTGCGCCAAGCGAAGGAGAAAGTAGATGACCAATTGTATCAAGTGCCGCCCCGCAAGGACGGCACTTGAAAAATTGAAATAATCGGCGATTACTGGAAAGCTTAAATAAGAAAATTGAAAATTGATTCTCTCGGGAGGATTCAAGTTGTGGCACTGGAGCGGGGCTACCGCCGCTGGAATGTTAAAGCGAAACCTTTCTTCGTGGGGCCGATGGCGTGCTGTCAAATAATTAATAATGTTCCCCATAGACAAGTTGGTCGACCGAAAATCTCTGATAAGATTTCTAGAGACACGGCGCGTGCGTGAGACCGCGCTTTTATCGCGCCAAATGGTTACTGGAAAATCGCAAAAACATAACGGTTCTACATAAGACACGTAACGATTGTAAGAAAGGAGCACAACAGCGTATCTTTATATTATAAGACACAAATCGGTATTCGTTTAGATCGTTCGTGTTGATGCGTTTACTTAACACGTGAAAAATTGTCGCATGGGTTCGTTCTTAGTTTGAGATTTAGGTCTTTGAAGGTTTAACGATCGACTGCACGCACTTTCAGCGTTGCACGCACTTTTAACAAAGCGTTTGGCGCATTTTGATAAAGTTTGGATGCCAAAAAATGATTCGCGCTTTTCTCAACTTTCCTTAGGAAGACACGGTAAAGCCTATGTTGGTGCTACTGTTTTGTTTTTCTTTCTTTGTACTATTTTAGGTTGAAATTCGCGGTCAACGAACGAACGCCGAGGCGATACGTTGGAAAAACACGAAGAGTGAAGGCTACGTAAGCCGGAACTTCCTACTGTGCATAGTAGACACCAACCGCACACTCCATTGGCAGATACAGCAACCGCTGTTCCTAGCAGTGTCACTACCTGTAGTACCTAAAGTTATAAGTTCAACGTGAAAGATGCGCGTTGTACCACCAGATGGCGCGCGAGCAGTGCGAAGGCGGGAAAATTGAAATGCATTGAACAGAACTCCATGGAATTCATCTTGACAGAAGCGAAAGGGGGAGGAAAGACCGTGAGGGGTGGGAGCGGAGAGTGGGGCCCGAGCTACGTGGCAGTGGAGGAGATGACTATCGTCTTTAGACAAGATTTTAAGGAAAGCAAGTAGATACACAGCCAATTTATTTCTTTCCTTGATCTAGGGGCCAAATAAAAATGTGTGCGCGAATTTAAGTAACTTTCTTAGGTATGACCACCGTCTACGCTAAAAAAATTCACTCTTACCTATTACTCAAATCCTGTGTCTTCTCTATGTCGTGGCCTGAAAACCTTCCGTGCTTGTCCATTTTCACATAAACTATGTCTCCGATCTTTCTTATTTTTTCTTTCTTCCCTTCGTCTTTCTTTCTTTTTAAGCTTCCTTCTTTCCTTTTCTTGCTTTATTCCTTTTCTTTTTTCTTTCTTTCTTTCTTTATTTCTGTACTTCTTTCTTTCTTTCTTTATTTATTTACTTCTTTCTTTCTTCCTTCCATTCCTTCTTTCTTTCTTTTTTACTTCTTTCTTTCTTTCTTCCATTCCTTCTTTTTTCCATCTTTTTGTCTTCTTTCCTTCCTTCCTTCCTTCCTTCCTTCCTTCCTTCCTTCCTTCCTTCTTTCCATCCATCCATCCATCCATGAAGCAAAACTGGGTGAAAGATGACAAAACCACTAGCCAGTATTCTAAGCGAATCGAAATTATCTCTAGGCCTGAGACACCAATATAAGGCTTTCGTTATTTTTCTCTCGCTCACCAACCTTTTAGAGTAAAAGCAGCAGTCGTTCCAAAGACAACCATTTCAAAACTCATGCGCAGTCAAATGAGGCTTAGTCGACTGCAGTCACGTTCTCAGTCTTCCCCAACGAAATCATCCGCCGAATGCAGCATTGCAGGTCTAAGAACGCAAGCAACACTGCGCTTTTGTCGCACAAATTCAATTTCCGACCTTCTTCAAAATGCAGGTGCATATATACTTCATTTGCACCATCTTTTCAACTAAGAGTATTTGTTTTTCTAGGTGAGCGCAAAATCGGCTCTCCCGTGGCTGAGGCTCACGCTTGATGGCATAATTCACAATCGTGATCCGTTGAACCGAGGTAGCCTAAGCCGTTCGGCCGTTCTACACCGAACCGCCGCACGCAGGTGCAGTGAGCGCTTATCATCACAAAAGCGCATCGGGGCCCGTCACTCCTACGCTAAAGTCAACAAAGGAGGCACCCCCTCTATCTCAAACTCAGGCCGGCGCACTTCAATCGGTCTGCAATCTTCGACCGACTTTAGGGACGACGCGGCCCGTTGACTCCCAGATGAGCTCTCAGCCCCCATTCCAAACTTCGTACCAACTTCGAGACGAGCATGGGTGAGCTATGTGTCCTATCTCGGTAACGGGCCTACGTTTCACTTATTTATGTGTGTGTGCCATAGAATAAGGGTAGCTTCACTTGGAGGACAGCCACTACTTGGGCTAGAAATAGAGGTATTGGAAACGAACAGGACATTAAGGCCTGCTCGAATGTGAAGGCCCGCCAAGGTTTGGCACTCAGCATCGAGCTTGCGTGCGCTGCATTTCTTTCCTTTCTTGTACGTAGTTCCTCCAAACTTAAGAAAGCATTCTCGAAGTCAAGTTCTTCTTCCGCTTGCGCGCTGGCATCGGTGGGTTCGCTGTATTTTGCACTCGTAAACGCTTCGCGTCTAGACTGCGCCGACCTCTTCCATTTGCCTCATCCCTTTTTCCCTCCTCTTGAGCTCCTCGTTTTACGCGCCAGTCCAATTACTGTAGACGGTCTAGAGAAAACGGTTTGAATGACACAGAACACTTGACGTAAACATGGCCTGCACAAAACGGACTCATAATTTATGACATTTTTTCGTTTGTCCTTCAAATCGTATACGGTCAAAAGGGCCGATTTTTTAACTTATTTCCCAATAACCTCAGAGGACCTCCAGAGAGTGCATTACTCGTGGTTAAGGGTTTACATCGGTATTCTAAAGCAGAGCGCATAGATATAAATGCAACACAAATAACAAAATGGTGATAAAAAAAAGATATTCACTGTGATAAATTAACACACGGAAAGAACAGCGCATGCGCAAACACACGTATGACAAGATAATATAAGCTCCAAACCTCACGTGAAAATAAGCATGGAAGAAGCAACAACAAACAAATCGCTGTAAAAAAGAAGAGTGTCAGAAGTTATACAATAAAAAAGCGATAGTTCTGTGCGATGGAAAAGCGTTCCAGTCAATGATTATAAGTGGAATGAATGACAGTGGTTGATTGATTGTAGGGTTTAACGCGCCGACGCAACGCAGGCGATGAGGCGCGCCGTAGTGGAGGGCTCCGGATTAATCTTGACCACCTGGGGATCTTTAACGTGCCTCGAAATCTCGCACACACGGGCGTTTTTGCTTTTCGCCTCCATCAGAAAAGCGGCCGCCGCGGCCGGGAACCGAACCCGCGACCTTGTGCTCAGCAGCGCAACGCCTTAGCCACTGAGCCACCGCGGCGGGTCAAATGACCGTGAGTAATTCAAAGTATGATATGCTAAACGCTTCACTTTGAAAGGATGGTCGCGTCTAGGAAGGATAGTAGCTGGCGAAGAAAAGAAATCGTCATGAAGCAATAGGGGATGATAGAGTTCATGAAGCAGTGACAACCTTGAAGCTGTGCGTCGTTGTGGCAAGTAGAGCAGTTCTGCATGAATTATCAAGGCTGTGACACTGGAATGATGGGAGTAAACTGAAGATATCAGGTAATGGCGCGGTTTTGAAGTGATTCCAGGTTGTTAATTATGTAAGCTTGATAAGAGGCCCAAACGGCTGATGCATTTTCGATTTTTGGCCATATGAGTGTGATGCAACGGGTTAACATAAATGCGACGGGCATGCTTTAAATAGTGTTTTAAGAGACCCATTGAGCGTTTAGCCGATGCGAGTCCCATGTTAGCGAGATGATTCCAAGATAAGCCCGAACTTAGTGAACACTATTATACTTGTAAGTAGTAGTAAATTCAAATGCTGTACTATTTACAAAGTACAATTTTTAAATGTGAGATGCACGATTAGTGAAGGACATAAGATTTGTTGTGGAATCATCAAGGTACATTAACCATTCACAGGACCAAGAGGTTACACAGTCCATGTCAGCCTGGAGCGCCTGTTCGTAATCTTTGCACGAAGTATTTGCACAAAAAAGATCACGCAATCGTCCGAGGAGGTCCTGATTTGAGTTTAAACCGTGTTAGGTAATTCATTAATGAAAATATAAAAAAACAGCAAAGAGCCCAGCAAGCGGCCCCGGGGAACGCCTGAGTACGCATCCCCAATGAAAGAGAAACTGTTATTGACGGATGTGAATTGAATTCTTCTTGAAAATAAATATTTAATGCATGCGAGTTCAGGCGGGTGGATATTAACCGGAGTGAATTTGATTACCAACCTGTGATGAGGGACCCTGTCAAAGGCACTGGAAAAATCAAGAAAATTGGATCACCTTGTCGGAAGAATGTAAATTATTAATGAACCCGGTAAGTTGAGTGTCGCACAAGTAGCCCCTTTGAAAGCCGCGCTAGTATTGGAAAATGGTGTTATGCTCTTCTAGGTATTAATTACTTGCGAGTGAATGACGTGTTCGAGAAGTCTCCGAATGGTGCCTGTTAACGATATTTGTCTGTAATTAGGTGGGGATGAACGATTGCCAGATTTAAAGACGGGTATTAGTTTAGCAATTCGCCAGTCTCCGGGGATTAAACCAGATGACAAGTATTTAGTAAAAAGAGCAGATAAGATGCGATGAATGCCCCGAAAAAAATTTTTTTAGTATCATGTTATTGAATCCGAGGTGAGCGCATGCTGAAATGGTTGTAAGTTTGTTGAGTAAAGAAATATACCGGCCTCACTAATAACTATTTGGGACGTTTAGCTAACGGAGGGAGGGTTAAAAGTTGGCGATGAAGTAACGTAATTTTGGGTAAACACCGAAGAAAAGGTATTGCAATCGTCTTCAAGAATTGCGCCGGCGGTGGCATTTGAAAGGGTGATGTCGGGATTATTATAAGGGTTTATTTTGCGCCGGACCTTTCTTGGGTTGCTGGTTAATATTGATGGCAGATCGCGGTGAAAAAGTTAGGGCGGGTTGATTTTAGGAGCGATTGGTACTTACTCTCACATAATTTGTCCTGATATCAGGAAGCTGAATCTTTACGCTTATTAGCTTGCCTGTAAACGCGTTTCTTTTTATTATTAAATCGCCGAAGCTGATCATTAAAGCAAGGAACTGTGTTAGTGCATGAAACTGCTATGGCGGTCGCAAAATAATTCATGAGCTCAGCAAGTTTAGTTTTAGACAAACTTCAGTTCTCTTCTATCGGTCGGGTTGAATAATCGTCGAGAAAGGTTTTTGCGAAGTAGACAGTTCCTCGTTAATACGATCATAGTTTCTTCTACCGTAATATATTATTTGCTTTTTCGTGACGCTCTTTTTAAGCGGTGAAACTTTCAGGTTTTCCGTGATAATAGAGTGATCGGAAAAACAAGTATTGGGATTGTTTGCCAAAATTTGTTCAAGAATATTAGCCGAGGTCGCGGAGCATCCTGTGGGCTGACTGATTAATTGATGAACAAAGAAATAAAGGCAGGTGTCCAGAAAAGCACGGGCCTCAGATTCCGCGGCAGGTTCAGTTATGGTAGACAAATTAGTAGTGGAAATAATAAAATTCCAAAATGTGATTAGTGTCACATCAGAAAATGACGAAGATACCTCGCCTAAGACTCTGCAAATTTGACTGCGAACATGTTTGTGTTATGCAGCCTGTCTTTTGCACTGGCTTCTGTGCATATTCGAAACCAATGTGTGCTCCAGGTTAGAATAAAACTGATGTACAGCAACGAGAATTGAATAATTAGGTCTGAGATATTTTCGAAGGGTTGCTTATACGCTGCACTATAGGCGGCATACATCGGATTAATTTTCCGAAATCCCAACCAGGAGCGGCCGAATATGTAGCAGCTGGCAAGCGGAACGTGTTGGGTACAAGAGCGCTGTACGCGCCTTCTGGTCCTCCTTGTTCGAATCATCGCTCTTCGAAAATAATCCGTTATTTCGCAGTGTTACAGTGACAACGGCCTTTCCAATTGGCGCTGCCACCACCGCCAAAGGACAAGGGTTAATAATTTTAATAATTTGAAGGGTTAAATTATAATTTTAAGGATTAATAATTTTAAGCGCTGGCCAGCGCTTGCGAAAAATCCTGAATCTGTGTCACTGAAAGCAGTTTCGAGATTGCATACATTCGCCAACCAACTAAGCCCAAACACCACAGTCCCCTGATTGGAACAAAACCGTGTGTAACGGAGGCTCTGTTCTTCCTCGTGCGTGACTGGACGGGCCATATTGAAGGGTATACCTTGAAGAAAGAAGGCAGAAAGACGTCTATATCTACACCCCATCTTTCTTCTTTGTAACTTTGGCCAGACCTTGCCTAGGCGACAATTTTGGTTTGGCAAGGCTTATGTCTTTCGACGCGGACCAAAAAAGGGAAATACCGGTTTTTCAATCCTAGCACACAATTGCATGGCTACCAAATAGAACATACCGCAGAGGTGGATGGTACAAAAGTGGCTAGACAACTCAACAGTTTCAATCAATCAATCAATCAATCAATCAATCAATCAATCAATCAATCAATCAATCAATCAATCAATCAATCAATCAATCAATCAATCAATCAATCAATCAATCAATCAATCAATCAATCAATCAATCAATCAATCAATCAATCAATCAAGTTTGAAGCGCCGGCTGCAAATAACTGTGCCGATATTCGAAGCCATTCCCATGAGTCAGCGGCAGCAAAGAAAAAGCGTTGCTGGGCAACGTCGTGCTGTAGGAGTGTGGAGCCTCTCAATCGTGGTAATAGGGGAAGAAAGGCCCGCGCGAGCAAGAAAACCCGTTGCCAGGCAACAACCACGATAGCCGGTGGGTGGAGCTGCACGCAGAAGCCATCTGCTACCGTGCGGAACCAACGTACACTCCCTTCGCCCAGTCCCTGCCACTCGCATTCACCATAGGGAAATTGATTCATTGTAGGGTTTAACGCGCCCACGAAACACAGGCGATGAGGCGCGCCGTAGTGGAGGGCTCCGGATTAATTTTAACCACCTGGGTACCTTTAACGTGCCTCGAAATCTCGTACACACGAGCGTTTTTGCTTTTCGCCTCCATCAGAAAAGCGGCCGCCGCGGCCGGGAATCGAACCCGCGACCTCGTGCTCAGCAGCACAACGCCTTAGCCACTGAGCCACCGCGGCGGGTACCACAGGAAAATCAGTTTTAACTTGCGAGCGTATATGCCCCGAACTAGAAGATTTTCTTCGAGGCTGCGCGCAGATCGCCAGTAAATGTTGGCCCAGCACCAAGATCGAGGTCAGCGTCACAGGTCACTGCCCCAGACTAGAATAAAGATGAACACTTAAGCAGGCCATAATATAAAGAATTGAGTAAACAGTTGAAGAATTTTTAGGAGGAGAAGGAATAATAAATTATGGTAAGTACGCACATGTGAAATACGGGTTCTTTCTGGAAAGACCGTCTATTTTTCTTTGTTAATCTTCGTTTAATTCGATATATACCCTTTCAGCTGTACGTAAGCCGGTCATTTTCTCTAATCGGGCTAAGCACTAAAGGTTTATTTTTTGCTAAAAACAAGAATCAATTACAAAGCATGTGTCAAGAAAACGGTAAAAATAGATTAGATTGCTATTCAACGAGACATCCACAGCCCCCGGAAAGTTGGCCATAAAAATAGCTCATTTGCGCAGTATTAGCGCTGTTGCAAGTTATGGGCAATATCGGGCGCCAATCGCATTTGCCTGTAGGGCATGCAGATCTTGAGCTTAAATGATGCACATTTGAAATGGCACAAAGCTACCTGTTTTATCCCCAGAAACTCCGCCGTTCGCATCGGAAGTTTCGCTTCATTTTCTACGGATTTCCGGTAAGCTCTGGTGCGGCTTATTTCCGGGCCATCGAACGACCTACACAGACTGCTCTGAACAGGCACTACCCATGCAAGCGAAAGAACAAAACTAATACCGAGATAATTGCCGTAGAAGGACGAATTTGTACCTGTTACGGCACCGTAATGACGGCTTAATACGATTGGCGAGTCGCATGGTGCAGGAACCGAGGCCTCGTCGCCTAGCCCGCTCTATCCTTGGAAGTTGAGGAACTGCAGCGCTGTTGCTTTATCTGTTGCGGTTCTTGCATCCTGCGCGCAGCGGACCGGCTTACTCGCGATGGAGCTGCAATTGTATGTTAAGCAGGCTTGCGCTTGCTACCGAGTGCTCCATAGGGTGAGCGTCATAGGAGGGGGAAACTGCGTTTGTGCTTGTGTGTGTGTGTGCGTGCGGGCGGGCGTGTGCGCGTGTGCGCGCGTGTGTGTGTGTGTGTGTGCGTACGCGCGCGTGTTTGTGTGTGTGTGTGTGTGCGCGTTTGCGCATGTGTGCGTGTGGAGTGTGCGTGCGTGTGTGTGTGTGTGTGTGTGTGTGTGTGTGTGTGTGTGTGTGTGTGTGTGTGTGTGTGTGTGTGTGTGTGTGTGTGTGTGTGTGTGTGTGTGTGGTGTGTGTGTGTGTGTGTGTGTGTGTGTGTGTGCGTGAGTCTGTGCGTGAGTCTGTGCGTGCGCGCGTGTGTGTGTGTCTGTGGGTGTAGACAAAGGCTCCGCGGGGGAACAAAAGGCAAGCATGTGGAGGGCTGGATTTGTCTCACGAAGATATGCCGCTTCCGATAAGCACGTTTTTAACGGCGATAGTGTTTCTTGGGCTATTTAAACAGGAACATTTTGGTGTATCTGTATGACTGTCTGTCCGTCTGTCTACATGTCTGTCTGTGCCTCATTAGACGTCCGGCTAGAAGTTAAAATATTTCTAGAACGAGACGTTTATGCAGGGAAAACAATTCCAATCTGCTAAACCTGGTGGCAATGTTCATACTTGACAACATTTTGAGCAAAAAAGAAAACATTGGGCATATTTGAGGCAAAGCGTCAATGTATAAGTGATATTTGAAATCTCCTTTTTAGTGAAATATGCATGACTTCATTATATTTACTATAGTGAATAAAAGATACGCGTTAAAACATTGTGTCGACACAAAAATACAAAAGCGCTCGCGTTGACCCGTCGTGGCGAGAGAGGGAGCGAGAAAATTCTTTAATGAGACCGAAGAGGTCAGCCCTGCATAATGCTGGGCTTGCTACTTCAGATCGTTGGTGAACATGTGATGAGGGTTATATGCTTACATGACTAATACAAATAAGAAAAAGAAAAAAAAAAGAAGAACGAAAGAAACTCCACCAGACAGACACATGAACATACATAAAAAAACAAAAAAAAAGTCACAGACAGTCACAGGCTGGAGTCGAGTCCAGAGTCTCTGAGGAAACGCGCAAGAGCTTTAAAACCCCGCACCGCCCTGTCTTCGCTGTTCCAGGGGCCGAAAAAGTCGTCCATGCTGACAGTTCTCGCCCATAATAAACTTCGCGCTGTCGTTCGCGCCGAGTTAAAACGTGGACAAACGCAGAACAGGTGTTCCGTGTCTTCTCGTACACCGCAAAGCGTAGACAGAGGTGATGCCATCAAACCTATTTTGTTAAGAAAGGTTTTTGTATAGGCTACTTTGAGGCGCCTCGATAAACCGTGTGGTATACGAAACGTACACGGCGGCATTCCAAGAAGTGCAACCGTAACCAAATGTTCCAGTAGATAGAACGAGCAGTGGAACGCGGAAAAATTGAATTCAATTGTGTTGATCAAACCTCCACCATGTTTGTCGTGAGGATCGCAAGTCGGAAGGGAAAGAGCATGAGGTGTGGGCGGGTGAGAGAATAGAGCCATTTCCGTCGCAGGGGCGGCAGACGACCATCGTCTTTCGACGAAATTTGAACCGAGGTGAGCAGAGAGGAGGCAATTATTTGTTTTAATATTAGATGTAAGGAGCCGAAGCCACTTATCAAAAATTACGTAGCTTTGTAAGTTTTTTCTTCACTAAATTAAATTAACTGAACAGAAGCAGAAAACATCAGTAACTTGAGGCAAAGAAAAACGGTCATATACAGCCTGAGCGCTGTCTGTGACTAGTAAGAGCCCAGAAAAGCATTGGCACTGTCATATACTTCTGACCCCTCGACTGAGGTCACAGTTTCCGTCTTTCTATCGAGGGTCGCGAATATCTCCGTCGGCTGCATATGCATCTCCGCCAGCTGCGGCCATTCTCAAAGCCGGTAATCACCATCGTTAAAATAGGGTGCCTCGATTCACGTCCGCCGCACAGGGTGTAGACACGTATACGCTGGCGCTGCCATTTTGGGTCACTCGCTCGCCGCCACAGCAAGTCCTTGTATCAAAACCGCGCTAAATGTATCACCGCAATACTGTTTACTAGCGAAGTTTGACTCGTTTTATCTGTATCGGGTTGCTGGGTCTTGTGTGCAACAAAAAGAACAACGCGCCGATCCCTTTGGCCCAATAGCGGCGGTACGGGACCGTTCAAAGGGTGTCTCCACTCTGTACGGCGGCGCTGGCATCGAGTCACCCTACGTTAAAACGAATAGAGACAACGCTGTCCGTTCCACCTAACGAATGGGGAAAGATATTCATCAGAAGCATGGATCGCCCTGGACACTATTGTGGCGACCGGCGCCTCTTGATCGGTCCTCCCGGCACCTGCTCTTTGAAAAAATACAACGAAGAGTTAAAAAGGCTTCTGTGGCAGCCCTCCGCACTCCTGGCACACTGCGTCAGCCCAGTTTGCATGAAGACAAAGGATTAAAAAAAGCCGAGCAAAGCTAAACAAAAAGTTATCAAACTGCCGGGCGCTTTTCATTCATTAATGTAAGGTGCTCGAACCTAACAGTGACTCCCTGAAAATTTGTCCGTCAGTCCTTAACAGTGACGTGTTGACAGGCTGCACGCTGCTCGGCACGATATTTACTAAAACGGCCTGGGGTATTAAATTAACAAAACAAATCTTTATGTTGTAACTGACCCTTTAATAAAGGGTCCTAGGGCCTACATTCCAGGACCGAGATTCTTCTAAAGCAGTCATATATACGCGAAGATGAGTGCAAAGAAACAATGCTTACCGATTAATTGCCAATTCCCACTTGAAACTTCTTACCAGGTTCTTGCCGTTTCTTAATCGTTTAGTTTTAGCAGTTCTAATTTTTTCTTTCTGTTGCCGTAATAATTGTGTGTTAGTTGTATCCTTTTCGCGTGTATTATTGATATAATTTTCTTGTGCTGGGCCACCGCATGCTTTGTGCACACTGGTTACAAACTGACCGACCCAACTGACGCCAAATCGCAGAAATTTCGCGCACAGATGTATGGCTTATAATAATATTGTCACAGATAAAAGTCAAAGAAACCGTATTTTCTGGGTAAGGAAGACATAAAGACTGCACTTAAGAAGTCTATAACGAGTAACAATAGAAACTGTCGCGCTAGCAGCTCAACCTTCTTCTCGTCTCGCTTCCAGCGTTCCGAGAGGCGCTCAAACCCAAGCAGAGAGAAGGACCTTGCGCAGGAGTTGAAATGAGGTAACACCTGCGGCCTTACCCCCCAGGGAACGAACCACGAACGATTATTAACGATCTATTTACAACATTTACAAGCGGTCGTCACAGAGTCCGCGCAGGCTACACGCCAGCCTTTTAAATGCAGAGCATCTCAGTAACTCACGATGTCACCCGCATTGACGTCCGTAGTCCGCACCGTCGTTGTCCCTAGTATATAAAAAAGAGAATACTATCCGGCGCCAGGTCTCGATCCCTCGACCCTGCGGGCGGAACGCAATGTACATGGTGCTCTACCCACTGCGGCACAAAGCCGACACAGAATGGGACGCTACTAACGCGCCTTATATCGTTGACTCATTCAAATTTGCTGACGAGCGCTCTCTCGTCAGCAGTTGCCACAAGTGCAACAACATTAACTTAACGCAAACTACTTAACATCGTGCGCCCCCGGAAATGCTCTGCATTTGATCGTGCCCCTCGCGAGGGGGATGTTTATAAAGGAACTCCTACTTCTAGCGGACTCCTGGCGCCCTCTTTCTGCCATTGTAGAGACTATGAGGCGGTCTTCCAAGGGCACCAAATTAGAATTCTACAAAATTGATTTTCGTAAACATTCCTCGTCGTCTTCGATGCTGGGCCATGGCACCATGGGGCATTGTCCACCTGTCCCGTGACAATGTCTTAACAACTGCCCAGCCTCGTACATAGTCTTAAAATATCACGCTCGGGTGGAGGAATGGTTCACCCATTTGGTTGCTCAACTTGGAGCTATCTCTAGGGGACGAGGTATCGCTCAGTCAAGGCACAAGTTCTCCGGGTTAACACCATTCAATCAAACTGCACTGAGCGTTCGCACAGTATAATAGCCTGCGTTTATTTATTTTTGCTCGACATTCCCCATCATGCTCTGTTCTATAAAGGACAGCCGAGGGGGTTGGTAAAGGATATTCGTGTTTTAAAAAGCTCGGAAATCCCAGCGACAAAAGAAAGACAAAATACACAAGTCGAAACGTTTCCCGTGGCCATTTTCTATAAATTACTTATTTTCAGTTGGAATGCCTGGCACGTTTCTTCTGGGGAGAATTCTATGTGCTTAGGCCAAAACTAGGTCGTACACAAGGCTCAATAACGACAACTGTCATCCACGAGAAAAGTTCGAAGACAAAGTGAGTGCAAAACCACGCCGAGTGTACCACGAGTCCATATATTTTTGAAGCTAGTGGTTGCGCGCGTTCTAAAGTATGTCATTTCCTTCCCCTCCCATCGCCTAGGCTACAGGGAGTGCGGGGGAGGGGAGGGGGCAGTGCGTTAGTAGTGGCCAGCACAAACGTGACATGAAAGCAAACGCACCGCACTATAGGGGAAAACGAGGTGAATTCAACACAGAGAGTTCGTCAGCCGCTGGGTGTGTCTGCGTAGCCGAGAAGCCATCTATGAAGTTCGGCACACCGCACCATTTGTGCGTATCCTTTCTCAGCATGGCTGGGAAGCCCACCGCGTAGGAGGTGAGTCCGAAGGCACCAGGGTCACCACGTGATCGGAGAGCTAGCGACTGCGTCCATCGATGAGCGTCTATTGGGATTTCTGGCACGTCCACCAGGCCAACTTGACCGGGGCCCAAAGAGACTCGATGATTCGGTAAAGAAGAGAGAAATGTGGCTTTTACGGTGTCGGTTCGGCGCCCTGAGCGTCATATAACGACGCAGGGCAGGTTGTGCTTCAACCAACGCGCGAAAGAAAACGAGATAAAGATATATTGTTAAAGGACAGCAAGAAAAGTAGGTGCAAAAAGAAAGAGAAAACATTCCGGAGCTATATATATATATCTATATATATATATATATATATATATATATATATATATATATATATATATATATATATATATATAGAAAGATAGGTCAGCAGTCTACAACGCCAAAGGAGGCATAGGGGTGTGGTTAGGCTTTTTTTCTTTTTCACTACGGTTAATGAAGTTCACATTTTTTTTAAATATACAGAAGAAAGAAAGAAAGAAAAACACGCGCCCAGAGTGGGGACCGAACCCACGCCTTTCGATTACATGTCGAATGCCTTACCAATTATATATATATATATATATATATATATATATAGCGAATCATAAATGGGAAATGAGCGGCTCGGGTAAAAATATGACAGAAAATAAGGTTTCGCAGCCAAGAAAACCTCGGAAAGCAAAGGGGAAATTGTGGTGGGTCATATAAATAGATGAAGAATTTTTTGAGTCCGAAAGAAAGTGATGAAAAAATGCCCGCCGGGTGGGATCCGAAACCACGACCTGCAGAATACCGGTCTGGAGCGATAACCACTACGCTACCGGCGGGGCTATTTCCACAGCACTTTCTCGGGTATTAATGTTTTTTTTATGTATTGATGTATTTTTGTATATATATATATATATATATATATATATATATAGAAAGATAGGTCGGTAGTCTACAACGGCAAAGGAGCCATAGGGGTGTTGTTAGGCTCTTTTTTTTACTGCTGTTAGTGAAGTTACCATTTTTTAAATATATCTAAGAAAGAAAGAAAAACACGCGCCCAGAGTGGGGTCCGAACCGACGCCTTTCAATTAGATCTCGAATGCCTTACCAATTCCCAATTCGGCTATCTGGGCGACTGTGTTCTGCTTCACTTTCTGGGGTATTTATATTTACTAGAACTGTATCTGACGCTTGAGGGTGGTAGCCAGCGCCACTCTGACTACACGGGGAGAAGGGGACCTTCTTTTCAACCCTCGGGGCGTGACTCGAATGTCTACAGCCCGTCATGAGCGGGTAACTGACGGGAAGCCCTCTTATGCTACCTAGGCATCAAGGCTGCCAGAACCGAGACCCTCGCTAGGCTTTCGCAGAATAATATAGTTAGGAAATGAGGGGCTCGTTAAGGAAATACAGAAAGATAGGTCGGCCGTCTACAACGCCAAAGGAGGCATGGGAGTGTTGTTAGGCTCTTTTTTTTTACTACGGTTAGTTAAGTTCACATTTTTTAAATATACGTAAGAAAGAAAGAAAAACACGCGCCCAGAGTGGGGACCGAACCCACGCCTTTCGATTAGATCTCAAATGCCTTACCAATTCGGCTATCTGGGCGACTGTGTTCTGCTTCGCTTTCTGGGGTATTTATATTTACTAGAACGGTATCTGACGCTTGAGGGTGGTAGCCAGCGCCACTCTGACTACACGGGGAGAAGGAGACCTCCTTTTCAACCCTCGGGGCGTTACACGATCGTCTACAGCTCGTCATGAGCGGGTAACTGGCGGGAAGCCCTCTTATGCTACCTAGGCATCAAGGCTGACACAACCGAGACCCTCGCTAGGCTTTCGCAGAATAATATAGTTAGGAAATGAGGGGCTCGTTAAGGAAATATAGAAGGATAGGTCGGCAGTCTACAACGCCAAAGGAGGCATAGGGGTGTTGTTAGGATCTTTTTTTTTACTACGGTTAGTGAAGTTCACATTTATTAAATATACAGGCTGGGATCCTATCGGTGCCTGTGTGATTTTTTGCGATTGTAAATGCTATGCGCACGGGCGCGGACGGACATTGTCTTAAGGTGCTCCGCACCTGAAAACCAACAAAATGCCGAGGAGACGCCTTCTTACAGAAATGCTGTCCACACGTAGTATCCAGCGGGTCATCTCCCGCGACCGACCTAGCGTGGAACAACAATTTTCGGCAAATAAACAAAAATCATGTAAAATACCAAAATCCCGTATTGCCTTATATTTTGTTAGAAGACTATTTCTTTTGCCTCCAAAATATGTGTTCCAAAGTTTTTGTTTGGGTTTAGAGATGAAGTCGACGTTAGGGGACCGGTACAACCTTTGTCTCCGTACGTTGGCTTTCACACATTCCCGTTTGCGCGGTGCAGCATGGCCAGATACGAAGGGGCAGGTGTATGGTTACAACCCCACTTTATACACCTCTCCTCCGCCACAGTCCCTTTCCCGAGACGCTACACATGACATCCTCTCCTCTCCCCCGCCTTTGACATTGCCCGGTGCCGTGCACTGCTCGGCGGCCTCCTGTGCGGTGCACTAAAGACGCAATTGTCTTATGCCACCATTCGTGTCTGTCCCTTACCTGTGACGTAGACATCGCGCCACTGCGCTTACAATTAAACATAGAAAATCCGTGATTGGCGTACTTCTCCACATGGCCCCGCAGGGCCGTGCACGTAAAGTCGACCTCTGAAGGCTGTTTCAACGTCTGCTTAGGTAGATATGAGCGACGCAGTCCCAGGCAGGAACAATACAGCTTGGTTTATTCAAGGCTGGGGTTCAAATGTGTCAACAGAAAGGGGCGAAATAGATGTTCGCCGAACGTACGCACCGATAAGTTGGAACATCGCATGGGTCTCGACGGGTCTAGGACAGCCTGCCTATAAACATTCGACCATAGGTTTATCTTGGTCAGAGATATCACGTTATGCGTGAGAAAACCCTGGTTCAATTCTCCAACGGCAGGCGTAATTCATAAAACTTACACAACGGTAACGACGGTACGACGAAAGGAACGGAAATTAAACCGAGGGGGTTATGTGTCGCGTTAAAGATATATGCGGGGACGACCAGAAAAAAGATCAAATCAAAAGCGGAGCCGTTTCGGTGCTTCTTTTTTTATTTGTTTATAACGACGCAATGGGGGCGGCTAATGCCAACACGCACGCCAATCACCGCTAGAACAGGATATGTTATTCTTTCTCTTCATTTCATTCATTTGTTCGTTTGCGTGAGCGCATAGAGTTGTAATTTCAGCGATGAACTCTGGCGAACTTTGCAGCGTATCGGCCGCTTTTCAGTGCGTTCATGAAAGAGAAGCATGTCCCCACCCATAAATAAACCAAAATATCAGGGCAATAAGTGTGGCTAAAGGCAATCTTGAAAACTGGGAGAGCATAACACAGAAGCGCTCGCGGGCTTCTTCTCAGTGCGAATATCTGAAAGTCAAATTTTAAGCAGAGTTTACAGTTTCGCGCGCAAGCTTTCTTTCGGCATATTAGAACGCCTCAAGGGATGCTTCTGAGGAGACGCATAGATATATAAACGTACTCTCCTGGTCCGTGTTTAGCGCGGCAAAGTAACCTTTTTTAAGGGTGCGGTTGGGAGTGGGAAGAGGGTGGATAGGTTATGTTTTCGAGAGCTGCATTCAGCTCACGTTTAGGGCGACCTCTTAACCTACACGTCGAGTCGGCCGGCTGTTACCCAAACTTTCTTTGTGACTGCACCTTATAATTCCATGAACTTAAATCTTATACTGCCAGTTATCACTGTCGTATAAGGTATGATAGGCTATGATACTAGAATGTGTAACTTGATGTGTTCGGGAACTGAGATGTCAGCTGAATTTTTTCTCATCTTTTCTCTGTATGGTAGAAGGGACGGGGGTGAGTTATAATTGTTTCTCTAGATAAACCAGCATTGGGGTAATTCTGCCATTGCTGCAACCAAAATAATGCGATTGCTTCCTTAATGTCTTGTATCTAAGCTTATCGCGAAATCACATACCTATAAGTCGAAGAAGAGATTTCAGTGTTTCCACTACAACTACCCGCACCTTTTAAATGCAGAGCATTTAAGTAACTCACGATGTCACCCGCGTTGGCGTCCGTAGTCCGCACGCTCACTGCGCATGCGCGTCGAGTCGAGGCGAAAGCGAACACTCTCTCGCGAGGGGCATTGGATTGGATTCGAACACTCTCTCGCGAGGGCATTAGATTGGATTGGCTTGGATTGGATTGGCTTGGATTGGCTTGGATTGGCTTGGCTTGGCTTGGATTGGATTTGGATTGGATTGGATTGGATTAAAGTGGATTGTGTTGGATTGTGTTGCGTCATAGCCGCGGCACGTTGCGTCATAGCTGTGGCAGACGCGCTGGGGCCGGCGCATGTGCAGTACTCTCTCTTCCGCGGTTTCCTCTCCTTCGGGCGCGCTGCGCATATAACCGGTGTGCCGTTCTCCGGCGAAGCAACATCCGCGCTTGGCTCAAACACCTTGGGTCCTCGCCGCTTTACAAGTACGCCAACGTCGTCGACTGGGACCGGCTTACGCAGTCCCTTCAACGTATATAAGCGGCGGAGCGCGCGTTCGGAATTCAGTCAAGGGCGTCTTTGCTTGGCTTTCGCTTGACGTGATGCTTTGCTTGCCTCGAGTAGATGCGACGCATTTACTCGAGTTCCCCCCGTGGGAAGATGCGGGCGGCTTTTTTTTATTAATATGCGCGCTCGCAGAGCTAGGCTGACGGCGTCGGCAATTGCCTCAGGTACCAGCCTTGTGACGCTTCGTTGTATATGGACGCCGTAAAACCCCGTAAATTGGACTCGCTTTAATTCAGAATTTCCGTTAATTCAAACGCAGCGTCTGGTCCAGTTTGTACAATTCATTGTTCTATGGCTGAAATGTCGCAATAATTCGGGAATATTGGGCCCCAATTCGGTTAATTTAGACTCGCCATCGAGCTCAGATGTGGAAACATCAGCGCATTCCACAGCGGCCGCGCTTCAAGTAATTCGGATTCTCAGCAGAAATCAAAGGCGCACCTAAAGAAGTTTGAACAAAGTTCGCAAAATAGCCATCTTCTCGCATACCACCTCCGTGAAGCAAACGACAGTCACTGGCCTTAAAAAAATGTTTGGCGATGTTGCAATGATTTTCCAGTTGTTATGGCCATACTCGCCATAATTAGGACACAGCCGGTTAATTAGGACATTGTATCCGTTCACGTGAAATCAGAGTTAACGGGGTTTTACTGTACATCAGGCGTACTACAATTTCTGCGAGCTTGATAAATAGGCCGCATATTATTTATTCGCTTCAGAATCTCATGTCTTGTTGAAAAAAAAGGTGCATTACGCATCTCCAAACTGGGCGAGAACTCCTCACAGCTGCGACGCACACTGTGGCATCTCCTGTACTGGGCACTCGGATATCAGTAATGCCACACAGTAGGCGCTGTATCCCCTCAAGAATAACTACGAACAACGATGAAATGCGTAGACATCTATCCTGCCACATGGCTCAACCCTACCACCTCCGCACCCCTTTGCGCCATTTCCCGCGAAAATCCTTCAATCGTCCCACTCGAAAGCCGTTCGGTTCGCCTGGCTTCGGGTTCACGCGTACCTTTTGAACCCACAAATGATGGTGAATTTTGTTAAAAGGGACTCCTCTGACACATTTGCAATACATGTTGCTTCACCTGCGCCAGTATACTGTGTTGCGAGCGCGGGCTTCTTCCATATTGACCTTATATTACCCAATCGCCGTTTCCCGGTCCCAAGAAAAATCCTATTTGAAGAGCCGCGCCTTTCAACATCCCTACAAATTTATGTCTGCTTCGACAGGAGGTGGACGGTAATAAGCGATTCGAGCCTGACGTATACGGCTCCCATGTGACTGAAACGATGCACGGCCGTATAAATAAACCATTCCGCGGGCTACAATGAACGCGTCGTAAAAGAGGGGGGAGGATCAGATGCGGCTCATGTCGTACAAATGTCGTCCACGCTTGGCCCATGCGTATACAGTCCGCTGAACAAATAGGATGAGTGCAGGCCAATAGTTCCAGGGTACTTTACGAAGCAATTAAATTCGGTCTACTTCGTCGGCCATCGCAGCGACCAGACCTCACCAGCCCTGTCTTCTGGTGCTCCCGAACCGCTGTTAACGACGCCAATAAACGAAGCTGTTACGATAGCGACCAATACAACCCCGCAAAGAAAAAACACAAATCAATGTGCGTGAGCATGCGTAGTGCAGCTAGGATTAATTACACGGGTGGCGCACAGCAAGGAGCCAACATCTGCAGCGCCAGCACGTTTGCGACACCTACGCCTATAAATGCTGCGGGTTTTGAAGTGTAATCTTGCTTGCTTATCAGTACTGCCTAATTCAGTTCATTTACTCAGCAGCCGAAGTCGCTTTACATGAACTCTACTTCAGGTACTATGTTAAAAAAGATTTCAAAGAAGTAACCACAGGAATGTTTACGAAAAAAAAATGTGGGGCATGCCTGATTTCTTTTCTTTTGTAATTAATGCCCACACGAATCCGTATTTTCTGCATAAATCGAGATACGTGCAAAGCTACTTGCTGATCAATCGGGCGACTGACTATTTTCCGTAAAATTTTACGCTGCCTTGTAAAAAGCATTAACGTCCTCTTTGTATCGCTGAGGAATTTTTCAAATTTTAAAAACCTTTAAATCCGCAATTAGTCTGACGGCATTATCTAAAGGCTACAGTCAATACTGGGGCCCCCGTGATCTATTTTTTGGGAGTATGTACGTATATGTCGAGTGCCTCGACAAAACACCCTTTCAAGTTATACCTTGACAGCCGCACAAGCTTCCGTTAGGACGACTGCGACGAAAGGGTGGTAGCAGAAAATTCAGATCGCAGGAGATATTTTCTATGCCCATTTTTGTAATTCACACGTGAAATCAAAGAAAGCTGAATCCACGACTCTTCAAACGCAACTTGTTTTCTATTTCGCCCTCCGGCGTGCGCAAAGATCAATTCTTCCTTCGATTGTGCTCTTCTGCTTTTTGCGCCCTCCGACGGTTTCTTTGTTGCCGTCTTAGGTGGAGAACGGCTGCGCGACTGCGATAAGGATAGAGAACTCATTGGTTGTTCTTTCAGGTTCGTTCTGGAAGGTTCCGCACGAAGAGCAGTTATGGACCCTCGGTTCGAGTTCAAGGACCAACTGCCGAGTAGGAAGCTGGACGCATACCCGCATAACTAAAGCATTGTGAGTCTCTGCAAGTGCTGCTAATGCACGTATGCATTAGTTGTTGTTCGGACGATTCAGGAGGCGGAAAGTAAGGCGCGCTTTGTAGCGGTTAACAGAATAATAGACTCTTTATCGCAACCTGCTGCCATTTCAATTGTGCATGCGAAATGTTCGTGCTGTGTACAGAATTGTAAAACTAGCACATTTTTTTATTATTGAAACGGACGGCCCTTCGTCCTCCTCCGCGGGTGAGTGAGGGAGTGAGAGAGTGAGGGAGTGAGTGAGTTAGTAAGCGAGCGAGTGAGTGAGTGAGTGAGAGAGTGAGTGAGTAAGTGAGGGAGTGAGGGAGTGAGTGAGTGAGTGAGGGGGGAGTAAGTGAGTGAGTGAGAGAGAGAAAGTGAGCGAGCGGGCGGGCATTATATCCCCGTGGGTGAGGCGCTGATGGAAGGCCATGCCCTCGCTCGCTCGCTCACTCACTCACTCACTCACTCACTCACTCACTCACTCACTGTAAACAACTCATTAGCCCCGTTAGACTCATTAGAGGACGGCGATACTGGTGGTAGTCATCCCTTGTAAAGGGTGAAGCTATAGCGGAAAGTAATTATCAACATCTTTCGTCGTAACATCGCCTCTCCACAGCCCACACTCATCTGTTGCTAAAAATAAGCACATCGAAAGCTGCCTCACACCGAGCCAACCGTTCCAATTCCTGTTTCCGATCATTAAACGATAGCGGGGAACGTGAATAACAACGCTGGTCTCTCCACACTGCTGCTGGATGGCCTCCGCCGCTGCATAATAGTGAAAACAAATGCATTGTGCTTGCGGGCTTCGGCAGCTTCATTAAAGCGCCTTTCGGCGAAAGTCAGTGCGTCATTCCGGGCAGTACCACTGGCAGTTAGCTCCGCCAACGCCATGATCGATAAGCGTACCATGCAACGGACCCCACTCGCCCATAATTGGAACTAAAAAGCGCCGCGAGGCAGAAGAGAATAAGTGACGTAGAAGGAACTTTAGCTTTATTTGGCGTACAATCAGAAGTAGCACTTCTTTTCTTGGCGTTTCCATGGAGATGGGCCGATGAAAACAAACCTGCACGGCGTTGAGAGACGACCAGCCGACTCAGCCAGTCTCCGGAACAATACATTGTCCATTACAAAGGGCGGATGAACGGTTGGTTTGCTGAACGGCGCTGTTATAACTGAAGAATAAACTATTTTCGACGGGACTGGTGTTGGAGACGTGAAAAGCAGCGAGTAATCAGCATTCGGCCGCTTCTCCGTTGTTAGGACATCAGGAATGCTGTATGGAGGAGCAACAAAAATTGCGCTGGGGGAAAATGGGAATGAGTGTGGTGTTTCTTACCGCAACATTGCATGTTGCTCACCATGAGGTACCACTTTCCTATGAGGAGTACCGAGATGCCAACAGAGCCTATATATGGGAGTAATTCACCACATTTAGGAAGGCAATTGGTTCGCAACCGTGACGTGTGCGTTGCGTGGTGTTTTTCATCAAAACGGAACCGGGACAAATGGAACCGGGAGTAGACACAGTCGCTTCTCGAAAGGAATAGCTAAAGAAACCGAAGTCTGCCTATGCCGCCCATGGAACGCCGCGGCGCTTCGTCGGGTGGATCGAGGCATCGTTTTGGGCGGAGCTGGCATCGATTGTTAAAGTTCAGTGCTAAACGTTCCTTATGGGGTTTACAATTAACCTGAGAAGTATTAAAATTTCTAATTGTTTCAGGAACCCGCAAAGCTGTAGTGTCATACTCACGAATGGTAGTTTGAATAAGTTGACGTTCGAAGGGGAATTCGGATAACTTAAAATTTGAATTTTGAGTGTGAACAAGTAAATTGTCTTATGTAATTAAGTAATCGATGCTGCCAACAGGTGTCAAGCGGATAGGTTTTTCCACAGCTCATAACGGTAACTGGAAGTGAGGAGCTAGTGCCAGTCAAACAGTGTTAGAAAAGCAGGTACTTAGTTATGGGGAGGCTGGGATTCCGCTTATCCTAAACTCTCCGACTTACCCCTTGAATTTACTTCCATTTGTATATATATATTCAGTGTCAATTTGACTCAGTCGAAACCCTAGCAGTCATTCAGGCATTGCGGAACCAGGGGGTAGATGAGCATTATATAAGAATACTAGAGGATATATACAATGGGTCTACAGCTACCATCATCCTCCATAGGGAGAGCAGTAAAATACCTATAAGGAAGGGTGTCAGACAAGGAGACGCAATCTCTCCAATGTTATTCACAGCATGTTTACAAGAAGTATTCAGAACATTGGATTGGGAACAGGTGGGAGTAAGGTTTAATGGAGAATACATCAGTAACCTCAGATTTGCTGATGACGTTGCCTTGCTAAGTAACTCGGGGGACGAATTGCAAAGCATGCTTTCCGCACTGGGCGAACAGAATAGAACCGTGGGCCTGAAAATTAATATGCAGAAAACTAAAGTAATGATCAATAACCTCTGGTCAGCACAGCGGTTTGAGATAGGTGGCGAGGGAGTGGAAGTGGTAAGCGAATATATCTACTTAGGCCAAGTTGTGACCCCAGATCCCAACCATGAGGCAGAGATAATTAGAAGGATCAGAATGGGGTGGGGTGCATATGGCAGACATTCTCAGATAATGAATAGCAGCCTACCATTGTCGCTGAAGAAGAAAGTGTATGACAGCTGCATCTTACCGGTACTCACCTACGGGGCAGACACCTGGAGGCTCACTAAGAGGGTTCAACTTAAATTGAGAACGACTCAGCGGGCAATGGAGCGGAAAATGATAGGTGTAACATTAAGGGACAAGAAGAAAGCGGAGCGGGTCAGGGAGCAAACTGGTGTTAAAGACATATTAGTAGAAATTAAGAAGAAGAAATGGACGTGGGCAGGGCATGTAATGCGAAGGCAAGATAACCGCTGGTCATTAAGGGTAACAGAGTGGATCCCTAGAGAAGGCAAGCGTTGCAGGGGGCGGCAGAAAGTTAGATGGGCAGATGAGATCAAGAAGTTTGCGGGGATAAATTGGTCACAGTTGGCATAGGACCGAGGTAATTGGAGAATAATGGGAGAGGCCTTTACCCTGCAGTGGGCGTAGATAGGCTGGAGATGATGATGATGATTCAGTGTCAGCTTGTTGGCTGAACTGGTGGAGGGACGACCATAGATAGGCGTTGGTCCTAAGTTGCAACGCCGGAGAAGAAGGAAGAAACTTTTATGCAACGATGAAGTTTTCGTTTAAAGCTGTGTATCCTTTCTTTTTGGCCGGATGGCTGCATTTCAGAGGGGGTGGCCATTTTTCTTCTCCAGAAGCCTGTGCTATCTCAAGGTCATCCCCGGAACTTGTGGTCTGTTCTGTGGTTTTACAATACCATAGGAAATGTTTCTTCATGCTGCCTGTGATAGCGGCTTTTGCCGGCTTCTCTATCGTTTACTAAAATATATTTCCGAAAGTAAGTTCAGAAAAAAAAAATCCGACAGATTATTCCATGCATTTGAGGACATACCTGAGCAGATTTCTTATTTGCCCTATGTACCTGCAGGTCCGCGTCCGTTCAAGCGGAACGACCACCAAGTGGAGTATAATGGCGGATAACGAGTGTGATTAAAATTGGTCTGTAGAGTTGGACAAGGTTCGTGGTAGTGATTATGGGTGTCACTAATATAAACATAACATAATGGTCTTTAATTGTCATTATTGTCACCTGCTAGCCCGCAAGCACTCAGACACTGTCGCCCGCTTGCACAACGCTTCTTAATGCTACGTTTACAAATATGTTTTGCTGTACCAGGAGCTAGAGCTTAAGGTTAAGAAACGAATTAAACAAACGAAAATTTGCCCATAACTACCCAACTAAAGGTGCGTCCTCAGGCATTCGCTTTCCACATGTGAATTCGCCGTGAACTGAAAATAGTAATAATGGCACAAAACGCAACGTGCCAGTTGACCAGTCGCCGCTATTACCGTCTATTTAGTAAACTATCGGAATACCGTCATCTGTAAACTTTGCTTAACTTGGACACTCAGGCGCTGAGCATCTATGTCAGATTGTAAGCATCTATGTAAGCTGGGCATCTATGTCCTCCACAGCCCTATCTCATACGCTCACGCTCAGCCAGAGTCATCTGCAGCCGTAGGAGACGAGACAACAGTGGAGTTGCCCAAAGAAACTGCTCCCGTAATGACCCTGATTCCCGGTCGCGATACCAACTAACGCCGAAAACGTTGACAGCGGCGCATAGAGATGGGTATCTTTCCGGCTGTGTCGAAACAGTCTGAAAGCGGAGGGTGAACACAGGTGGTCGAGCCTCAGAAAGCGTGTGAAGAAACGGCAGTGGATGTTGTATATACAGTAGGGTATCTCAGTAATGAACTAGTCGCTTCGCTCGCGAACAGGCCATGGTGAAGAAACTTTATAAATGGGAAGAATGCAGAGGCAATGTCAGGGCACATCACACGCTTTCCAGAACCTGACGATGAGAACGAAGCGCGAGGCCCTTCTAATGGAGCTGGAGTGTCGTATCGGTTTGAGGTGGTTCCACCGGCGAAAACTGTCGCCGTCGCCGCCAACGCACGCACGCGTCATGGGAGGAAGAACGAGTTGCGCAAACAAACCGGCCGTTTCGTCGCGCCTCGCAACAGAACAGAGTGCACACAACAACAATGAGATGGGGTTACGGCGAGAAGAGAAAGATTGCATTTAAGTCGACATCAAGAACAAAAGGGGAAAAGAACATAGAGAGAGTAAACAGGGAGTGAGCCTAATGTTGTGAATGCGCTGCTTCTGATTTGTGAGTATGTAACTTTTACGGTCGCTAGTGATAACGGAAGACGCATCCTAGCGGTTTGTTCGGCGTGGCGTTAACCGTCAGGTTGATTCTACAACTCGTGCGCTGAGGTACTCATGTATAACACAAACATGCAGTTTTGGCTTTGGCAATGCTTCCTTTTCGAGTGACTTGATGCCACCATGTCGAGCAAACACGTGCGCAAGTTGGCTGCCGTTAATCGTGGTTTCGGCTAAGATGCGACTAAACCATGCAATACATTGTGCTGGTATCATCAGTCACCAACTACGCGAAGTCCAGCTGGAATTTGTGGGGAGAGAACTATTTTTAAAAAAAGAATTATGTGAGGAATGCGTCGCTGGGCGTGGTGGCTGCGGGCAGGTTTGCGGCAGTCAGCAGTTTTGTACCGCTCACGAGGTCGAGAGAGAGTTACACGGCGGATAGTTTGATAGGCCGTGATTTTTATAGCGAACTAATAACGATACCAAGGTTTCAATTCATTTTATGCTCCTCCAAATTTCGTAATCGCATAAGAGGCACCGCGAGAGTAGACGGGATGTGGAGCGGTCCTCTTCATCATCCTCAGTTTGCAGGTAAATCATTGAGGCAGAATCTCCCTTACACAGGCTCACTCTACGCATGACGTGTGCAGAGCAACATACGGCCATGGGTTCTTTCGCCGTAAAACTTCTCATCTGAAATCTGAGAAAAGAAGGAGATGGGGGTCGAAAATATTTTAGCGCAGTTCTATTTTTTTTAATGTGGAGCAAGTGAACCAGTAATACCGGACAGTTTGTTGAAACCCGGCGAGTTGAAGTGAGAACGGGAAATTATTATTTTCAATTTTTGGAGATGTTCTTGATATATCTCCGCACGGCGTCGCTGTTGATACTGAAGAGTTTGTGAAACAGCAACAGCGAGTAGAAGGGCAAACATAGAAATTATATTTCTTATTTCGAATTAAAATAATGTTATTTATTGCTCTTTCCGGTCAGTCTGCCAATGAGCTTGTTCAGGTGTGCATTCGCCATCACCGTGCTCTTCAGAACTTAACGGCGACGCTCCATCTCCTGCGACCTCCGTTGTATGACGTCAGCACTCCCATCTCCCACTCTACACTCTTAATGTGGTTCCATGTAAGTTCCAGTTAAAAGGGGCGATCCACATATTTTTATCTGGATCTAAACGAAGAATAACTGGAACGAGAGATATAAGTGGATCTTATCTGGAACTGTCCATTTGTTTTCTTTAGGTATGTGGTTATTATGTGGAACCGAATAAATGAGGGGATGCGCTGTCGGCCGTTCCAGTTAGTGTTCCACTTATGTCCCAGTAAAAAGTTTGGACAGTGCTTTTGTATATTTTTTGCTCGTGTCTTGTTCCACATAACTTGTGCGCTGCAGTGAAGTATGCACTGAATCGTGCATTAACTGGAACAATGAACCACATATATGTTTGACGCGCTTTGGCGCACAAGCCACCGCACAAGCACTTGCACGCACACGCCCACAGACATAGATACAGACACGAATGCAACCACGCGCACCCACACATACACACACACATGCATGCAGTCACACACGCACACACGCACGCACCACATAAAATTTAATAAACTTCGTCGATATCTATGGAACTGTCTTAGAGCAGTTTACTTATATGAGGCGGCTAAGACGTATTTTTAGTGACGTTATTTGACAGAAAAAAATATTTCAGTAGTTGTAGTAGTAGTAAGTATTGTTGAATAAGGCGGACTTAGCCTTGCATAGCTGCCGGCAATTGCTCCGCCTAATCGTCCCCAATACCATATCAAATCTCTCAAACTCATCACACCTCACTTAGTCCTAAAATAACAGACACGCAATGTCACCACACCTCACTTAGTCCTGTGGACTGCAAGAATCCGAGTAGGAGATGAGACACATCTCTCCGCACAATCCAGTGGTCCCTAGGAAAAATAATGTCCTCCGATGTAGCATGGGGCACTCCTAACTTCTGGAGATCACGAAAAAAGTTCGTCCGCTCAGGGTTGGTTTTGGAGCAGTTCATAATGAAGTGATCAATGTCACCAGTCACACTGCACGAGGGGCACAAAGGGGATGAAACAATGTTGATTTTATGTAGCCAAGCTGGTGTACGGGCTGAGTCTGTTCTTACTCGGTGGAGCAGACAGGCTTCGGCTCTTTTCAGGCCCTTCGTCACGACTGGTTGATGTACTGGTCGCCACAGCTGCCTAAAGTGCTCGCGAACGGTCTGTTTCTGTATGCGTTGGAAATCGCACCGCGTTTGCACCGTCCTTGTAGCAGATAAGGCGTCCTTGGCTAAGCTGTCAGCGTGTTCGTTTCCCGCTACACCGACGTGCGACGGGATCCACTGGAATTGCACGGTGAAGCCTTCATGCTTAAGCCGCTTTAGTAGAACTAGGTCACAATATTCAGCTATTCAAAGTCAGCCCTTCACCTGTTGCAGCGTGGTATACCTGTTGAAAAGACCTGTCAGCGAAAAATATGTCCACTGCTATAACAACACCGTACAAAGCATGAAAGGTGCGAGAAAAGGGTATCTTAGCGAAAATAGAAATTCCACGAACCCCTTTCAGGTTGTCTGCGGCGCTCAGACCGCTTTAGTGAATATCGTCTTTTGCTAATTGCAGACGCGCAGTACGTCTGAAATCACCAATGACTTGAATTTGAGAAGGACCAGATGTCCTCAGGTTCTCCTTCTGCGTTTGCGACAGAGCCGTGGTAGTGCTGAAGAATTCATTGGGCTTTTGTGGATACCTCATAAAGAAATATATATGGTTGTTGAGACTATTGCATGTTCTGCCTTTAGTTCACAAAGCGTCGCAGAAACATTGTTTTTTGCTCAATGCTCAGCCATCAGCTTGCTGTGTTGTAGTACGTGCACAATTTTAAGTGCTTTACAGGAACGTATAAATGGCTACAATCTGCTGTAAAATAGGTACTTAGTCCACGTTATTTATGCCCTGATGCGGTATATACATAGTGTTAACCGACTGTGCCGCATTTTACACTGCCCGCAGCATGTCACGCATGCAGTTATATATGCTTGGATGTTCGTTAGCATTTTTCGTCTCGTGCATGCTATTAAGGGTGACTCACCTGATCCAATTCATATGGGACTCACTAATTCATGACGCAAATTCATGAGACTTACTAATTCAAAAGCACCAAGTACCGATACAAGAAGTTTTACAAATTCACAGAAATGACACTAACGACCCGGTTTGCTTCTTCTAGAAATACAGTAGACCCTCTTTAAGACGAACTTGGTTAAAACGAACACTGATTAAGAACCACAACATTTTTCTCTTGTAACGTCCACAATGCAATACACCTCCGCTTAAGACGAATTTCGGATAATACGAATACATTTTTACGGTCCCTTCGGGTTCGTCTTAACGGGAGACTGCTGTATATCATTTCTTTGCAGAGATAAAAAAAACAAGAAACGCATTTTGGTTTATCCAGTCTTCACTGGAAGGCGCTAGCGGTCTACCATGCGAGAGTTTTATTTCTTTGTTTCAGTAGAGAAGCGACATATATCTAAAATAAGCAAACTAGGCCGTTGTGAATATCGGTATGTATTTGTAAAACTATTCGTATTGGTGCACGATGGTTTTTAAGTCCGTTGGTCATGACGTAGTAAGTCCGATAGGAATGCTAACAGGTGAGTCCCTTTTAATTTCCACAAGCAAAAACAAAAGCCTCTTTGCAGGGAGCGGTTGACGTGGTGAACGGAACTAAACTTGGACAACTAAATATACCACGTGATACCTGCATTATTTTGTATGTATTAATGCTGAAATGACATTGTAATTCCTAATTATGCTGTGCAGTAACGGCAAAAATGCGCAGAGTTAACTTGCTGTTGTTGTGTCTTGTCATAGTAATTGAAGTTCATTGAATGACCCGCCTTCTCCAGCTGCTTCCCCAGTTGCTGTTTTCCTGTAGTATTGGTGTTCAGGAGGGAAAAGGGCTGGGAAACGGGCCGATGTATTATTACTCGCTAATTAGCTGTAAGTAGCTTTATATAACGTGGGTATCTAAGAGCGTCGCAGTATATTTTTTTTTGACTACGGAAAGGCTTGTTGTCAAGAAAAGCAGTAAATGAAGCCACGCCCTTTTGCGTTCATTGTAAACAGTAACGCAGAAATTGCCATCCAAAGTTAAGCTCGGATATCGCGCGCACTCACGGCCCTCCGCGAGAAACAACTTTAGCCAGTACTAACGCGCTAACGCGGCTATTATCTGAGCTTTGTTTCGGCCTCAGCGGGCGTAAACGTCCGCTTAGACGCATATGCACGTTTTCCGAATCAAATAAAAGCCATCACGTGTGCTGAGTTTGTATGAGCTCTTATGCGGGCGCATCGCCAAAGACTCCGCGAGACCGAAAGTTTGCCGAAGCCATGAGGAAAAGACCGCCACTCCAGTAGCGCATTCCATGCGCATGCGTCAACAGCAGCACGGCAGAGCTGTTTTTGCGTTGATTAACGGTACAGTGGGGCTGCAACGGGTACGACGACGACGGATAAAAATCGGGACTGCGTCAACGCTTTAAACGACAGCAGCGCTCCCATCTTCCAGGATTCCCTCCGCTAATTTTATAGTATTCCGCATGCAGCGCCACCAGTGGCATTCCCAAGCGGGTTTCTCAATTGCTCGCGCGATGCGCCTGATATTTACTAAAGAAATTCTCGGTCACGCTGGCGAGAACCGTTAGCGCCGTTAGCAGTTTGATTGGTTTGATTGCGGCGTGCAACTGCGAATTTTTTCATATCCCCGGGCTGTATTTCCTGTTCGACGAAGTGGAGTTTTGCGGGGAGGCGCAAAAAAGGTCAGTGCTGCTTATTTATGTGCTAGTAATGGTTGTTGTTCAGTGACACCCTTGTTAACTGCGTCCGATAAACATACCGCCTCTCTGCCCGTTGTTCGTGTGTCGTCCATGCTTGTGGTCGCGGGGTGTAACATTTTGTGTTGGAGAAACGTTTGCAGCCGTAATTTACCAAAACTTCTGTGTTCATGGGTCAGAGTCGGCTGGACATTACTGACTGCGTTCGTTAGCCATTGCTATAAGGAAGTTGCTGGTTTGCGCGTTTCATGATTGGATGTTCCCTTACTGTGTGGCTTTGCTTAGTTGTATATTGACGGTTGCTGTGTATCTCTGCGGTAGCGAATCTTCTCGGGTTAGTCGCTCGCGATAGTCGCGCGTGCACACGTGTACAACTTCCAAGCAAGTTTGTCGGAGAGTCCGTCCTTAGATTTATTGGTATTTTTAAAACTTGCGTGGTAATTGCGTCGTTGTGTTAGTCTGCTGAGTAGAATGCATTTAATGTGCTTACCAGACCGGGAGTCTTCGACCTTGCCCGTTGCGCGCAAGGTAGACGCTATTTCGAGTTGTGTTGATGTGCTTTCAAGGCGTGATCTTACGTTTATCTGTTCCATGTTTCCATGTTTCATGTTTATGTTCCATGTTTCTTTCAATTCCTTTGACCAGTTGAGATGATCTATTTTAAATAACATTGCCTCAAGTGTAGAGAAATGGAAGGGACAGTTGTCTTAGCAGTACCGCAGTAACAAACGTTTCTTTTGTAGAGGGGAAGAAATGTGGAAACACAACACGCAGCGGGTATATAGAAAGTGTGCTGCCGTTTCTATGCTGTTAATGTCAGTGGTAACTTGAGACTTCAGGATAATTATCCAATATCCATAATTAGTGGTTGCTACTTCACGAACCGCGTTAAAAATAAGCCACTCTTGCATTTTTATGCCGTCAATGTCGGTGGTAACCCGAGAGTCGAAATAATTTCCGACAACGCTCAGGTGATAAGTTCTTGCATCACTATGTGCACCCAACATTAACCCATTTCTGTGCTTCCTTGAACTTAGAAAATATACTGCGAAAGCAGATTGCTACATTCTGTATTCGATCTGTACAACCTGTCCAGATGCAGACTATGGCTGACTGTGGAGACATTTGTCACTACACTGGTAGTTTGCGACAATTGTTTTCCTTTGTCTGAAGAACAGAAATTAAAACGAATTATTTCCATTCCTTACATATACCTCTGAAATCATGGCTGTGGCATTCACTGTGGCTGAAGACATCTTCGGCACGCCGAGGCGTCGTCGTGACAAGTGTGGCAGATTATGGATGCATTCTGGAAGTCATAAAGCCACGAAAGAGTGCCTCTTGAGTGTTGCGTATTATACAGACGTTCAGCACTCCGCATGGAGCAATGACAGGTGAGCCTAAAAATGTTCAAATATTTTATTATTTAAAATTGTTTCGCCTGAAAACGTTACCAGGGCTCGTGCTGCAAAATAAAGTTTAGCACAACTAATCAGGCATTGTACGAGATCTTGTAGTACTCCCTTCTTAGAGGGAAGCGTAAATTTATGCTTCGATATTTTTATACTGTTTTTATTTTCTAGGAAATAGGACGGACCGGGACTTAAAACAATGGAACAAGGAATGCATACTGCCATTTTCCTGGTTCTTGAAGGCGTGTGTTCACCGTTCTTGAAGGCGTGTGCTCACAAAAAGGAAACACATGAAAGCCGTTGTACGGGATGAAATCATTGCATTCTACAAGTAAGTACGCACTCCCAGTTCTGGAACGTTGATGGTCCCTTTTTAGGTTGTTGCAATATACGTAATGGCTTCGGAACACCATTTCAGTGACAACTTGACCTGTAGGTGAAAACGACAGTAAGAGCTTTTGGGAACACGTTGGCAAAACTTTCCTGGAAATGCACTCCGAGGAGGCCCTGCCAGGAACGCCTGCATCTTAATTTTAGTTGGGTAAGTTGGCATTTTATTTTTGTGGGACTCAATTTATGGTAGTGTTTATTGAAGCTGGCATTTTATTTTTGCGGGACTGAATTTGTGGTAGTTTTCTTTGTAGCAAAATCTTACTGTTAAAAATAAATCGTGAACTCCAATATTGGGAAATACCTTCACATTCAGCCTGTTTCGGATGCTTCAACATGTGGACAAAAAAACTATTATTTTGCATTTAAGTTTTGCAAACATTTTGCTTTCACATTGAGAGTTGCTGCTGTGATAATACGGCACCACGGCCACGCCCAGTGCGGTCGCTTTCCAGAATTAGAGAACGGCCATTGACAGTCTGTGCTAATATTTTTTGTACATTGTTAGCAGCATTCCCAGAAAAGAAACCAAGAAATCGCTGATATTTCAATCAATTACTGTGCTATAAAAGGGGTATCCTAAGCAACTCACTCATTTAAAGCCATCGTCTAACAAAATTTTCTTGTTCCTTCCTTAAAGGTACATGACGTGGTCCAGTTATTCTCGAGGTCCAGTTATTTTGAGAGAAGAAAATGGCAGCGTAAATTTTTGTCTGCAAGAAACACGTCATGGATTTTCCGCCTGCGTTGTCACATCAAGATGTGGTCATCCTCCTCGCCGTATATTTCATCTTAATCTCCTGAAACTTATGCGACTTTGGAGAGTTCTTGGGACTTTTGCAGAGAGTTCTTGGCCATTTAACAGTGGCCTGGTGTCATTTAAGTTGAAAGCTCTGTTGAAAGACTTGATGTGGTCACTCTACTTGGGGTTTTAAATTATTGTTAGACGTTGAAGCCTATTCGGAAAGATATGTCGTGGTTCAAATGATTGGTAGATGCAAGCGGCATGTCAATTGCAAAAGTGAAGTCGTGCTTTCCTTTGCAATTTTTCATTATTGGCACAAAGCGCAGGCTGCCTTTGCAGCTACTCTGTTACTCTGTTAATGTAGTTAATGGCACTGCACTGTAACGTTTTTATTATTCAAGTGCAGCTGGTAATTTTTTTTCATGGCAGTGCTGCTATTGAGGGATGCAAACGTAAGAGTAATTATTTACCCAGACGGTTTGGGGCTTTATTAATCAATTTTTGCACTGTATCTTAGCTGACACCTAAGCCCTAGAAGAATGCGAAATATACATATTTGGCTTGAAAAAGTTGTTTACTTTGGACTAAGTTGCATTTCTTGCTTGTTAGAGGCAGTGCTTTGGTCACAAGCATACTGTCGTCATGATAGTAGGGTTTGTATAGCACGCAACTGTGAATTTTACCTCAGATAAATGTTCCGGCTGGAAAAATGCTTCCAAGTTGGCTTGGTAAAATTGGTCACCTGTATGTTTCAAAGCTACCTGGCTTGGTTATTTGGGATGTCTGAATTGTTCTTGAGGGAATTAATAACATCTTTAGAGTTAGGCTGATTGTTAAATTTTAAAATGCGTAACATGTTCCGAGCTATCTGGTTTGTAAAATTTTGTAAGATTCACACTGGGTGCTATGAGCTTTTTTTATAAGTTATTTTAAATAGCTACAACTTGTCGGGGAAGCAACGCGGCTTCAGTGAAAGGCTTTTTCAGGGCGCGTATATAGTCGGTTTTGGCTACAGTTAGCTTGATATTGATATATGGTGTATGTTTTAGTTGTGCAATAGTGCCACATGCTTCCGGTAGGTTTTTCTGTGCAAATGTTATATTCTTAGTATTGGCTCCGGTGTTCTTTTCCTACACTCTTGTAGGTCTTGTGATAATCCAACCGTGTATGGCTTGTATTTTTGGCTTTTCCCTACAATTTAATTGCAAACTGCATATTTTGGAACCGGGATGCGTAAACATGGTATGGCAAGCGCTGTTGGTACTTTCGAATTTGCGGTACCTGATTTCATGTGAAAACAGCATATTTTATGATCACTGTTGTGTAATGCTTTTTGAGTTAGTGCGAAGGTAGATGTACAAGTCTGTTTGTGACGCGATTGCGCTTAAAGCCATCTTTATTACCCATGTTTTTTTAACAAAAAAGAATGGTAAATATTAGTGAAAATAGGAAAATGCCACTTAGATCGTTTTGGCCACTTGATATCGTTTCGGTATTTGATCCTGTACGCTGGTCATTTTCTGCCCAAGTGGAAACAGATATGTCTCCGTATCTCAAATGTACGCAATAATACGAGCGAATAAAATTTACTTAGTGTTTTGAAAAGCATTGTATCAGTGCTAATAGTTGGTTTGGTATGTATTTTAATGCGAGTCTTGTTTCTTTTACATGCAGCCAAAACCCAGAACAGGATGCGGTGGATGAAGCCAAAGTCTCTGTGTGCCGCTCCAGGTATCTCAGACCAACTTTTATGTAGAACTGTGCTCCGATAGGCAACTGTTGGGAACTGTCAGGGACCACACTGCTGCGGCGGTTTCTGCTTTCCAATTGTTGGTATCACTGAGGGACATATGTCAAGGCTGCGTTAGAATGGTGCTTGCGGTTTCCTTCTGATACCAATGCATCCGCCAGCCTGGCAAATGACCTCAGTTTATGCCAACAGGAAAGCACATATATTGGAAAAGTGGAGTCCCATAGACAGCTTCTCAACGTCTATCGGAACACCGTTTTATATAAACAGCTGGTCTGAAGGTACCTGGACCGGCGCACCGGATAAATTCATAATCATTTTACGTGGATCAGTGTTCCAGTAACTTACACTACCCGTTTATTTGGAACAGTGATCCGTATACTTTTATTTGGAACGCCGATCCAGATAATTTAGCTGCAAAAATATGTGGTGCACTGTTCCACTTACATTTTCAAAGTATGTGGAACACGGTTCCAAATATATAAGTGGAACTTTTTTGCAAAAAAGTTCCAGTTACTAAGTGGATCTTATGTGGATCCAGATTAAGAGTGTACTATTTTCAGCCTTCCCAACTATTGCTTTCTCTGCCACTTTGCCACGCCTTTTATGCCAACGAATTCGTACGAAACCCGTAGAAGTAAGTAAAGATCGTCTGAATACACATCTTTCAGGCGTCCATCGTGGGTCGTGCGCGATGAACAAAGCATTTTCACCGCTAATAAGTCCATTCGCAAGACTGACAGGAACAAGGCTGTCCCACCATCCATCTTTCGAGAGGTGTGTTAAGTCAACAGCCGTGCAAAGTCGAATTTAGTACCTGCGATCATGGTGAGGGACCCCTCTTAGTACGGATTATGATAACGCAAACTTTCAACGAAAAACCTCGGCGCAAAGCGCCTGATTGCTGAAAGAACAGCGGCGCAATTTGTCTGAATATTACGCAGTGTTGCATTTTATAATAATGTATTTTCTCGTTTCCCATTGTATTCTAGAGCATTTCTGTATTTATATCCCGTATCGCTATAATGGTCATTCCGGCGTGGGCCTGAAAATATTGGTGCATGATCACTTGAGGAACATCAGGCAGCGCAAACGGATTGCGGTACGGAACAGCGAGAACTTGCCATAAACGTAACGAACCGCGCCAGTCGAGCCTGCAATTCGATATCCCCGCGTCGGGGCCACTCGAGGCTTCCAAATTCCGCCTGCAGCGACCAATCTCGCGGATGAGGAAATTGGATCCCATCCCGGAGAACAGGTTTGCCGCAGCGTCTGGAGAAAGCATTGTCACGATTTCCGCTATTCATAACCTGGGTTTGTATGAAGACCCGTGGACTATCAAACCCCGTGTTTATACTGACGTCAGAGACGCCCGGCTGGAACGGGCGATGCGTCGGCAGTGGATATGAAGCGCAAACGGCACACCTCGAATGGGGAGCAAGCTGCGGGGAGTGGAAGAGGTGCAACAGACCAGCGCAATGGAAGCTCTGGTACGTATAGATGGTGTCGAAACGGAAAGCACTACGTTATAGTTCCCTGCTGGGAGGACTGGAAAATAATCGGACTAGCGCGCAATACTGTTACAGAGAAGGACAACACGAACTGGCAACGCTGTTATTGCCGCCACAGGTTTGTTGAAGCTACCCCTTGCTTACCTGCTGTATCTCCGTAGGTGCTTTGTGTGAGCATTATCCAACTGCAATGAAGCTGCGGGTGCATGATTTCATGTCTGTACTGCTTTGTTATGGGGCAAAGGGCGAATGAGCCTGAAGACGCTGAGGAGAAGACGCAAGGTTGCGAGCATGAACATAGTCCCAAAATTTGAAAAAAAAATCATCTAAATACTGAAAACCATTTACTTGTGTCGATATAAAAATGTAATTCATTACGATGTGCAAGAAATGTATGTGAATATATATATATATATATATATATATATACAAGAGAAAACTTCGAACAAGGTAGAAACCACGGTTGTTGCAAACGTTTCAGCAAAGAGACTTGCCTTCTTCAGGGCAAACCCTCGCCTGGCTGGCACGCTTTATATAAGGGTACGTCCCCAGCTGAGAGAAGAAGAGAGAAGGAAGTGGATGCAGGAAGCGGATTGGTTCGGGAGTATAGGTGACCGGTAAAAACCGCTAAGGCTCATGGGTACGTCGTCTGCTCCAGCCACTTTCGGTTCGAGATCTCGCCTGGCCTCCCGTACGCTTGCGTACGCCGGAGGCTTTCAGGCGCGTGTGTGCGTGTTGTTTATTTGCCACAGCGTGCTTAGTTTTCAGGGGAGCCCCTAGTAGGATTCATCGTTGTTATTCATTGAATGTGCAATGCCTGAGCGTTTGTTTTTTCCGTGGAAATATATATACAACACGCGCAGAAGGTTGTATAATTTTATCCGTGAAGTCGGTAAGAGGGAAGTCAGCCGGGGGTTGATATTCCGGAATATTCTTGGAGAGAAAGGATGAGAGGGTGTTCTCAGAAAGGTTCTCAGAAACGCCGGAAGCACAACAGGCGGTGAGAGGAGTCCTTATCAGAAGCTATCTGCAAGCACCACGTCAAAAGAAAAGGTAGAGATCGCTGAAAATGACTAGGTGGAGGAGAAAAGAAAACAAAAAGGCAAAACCACGCCCCCACACACAAAAGGAAAGCAATAACCGCACAACATAAATTGCACGTGTCGCCAACAGCAACATTCCAGGAACAGGCCTTTTCTGAAACTCAAAAACGAAAAGATAAAGTTAGAGGAATGTACACTCTAAACTTTTTTCCCACCCATATACTCCCTAGCGGTTCTTTTTCGCCTGTCCTCTAGTGATCCTCCTTGTAGGAGTTTTTTTACTACATGGAACAGGGAGGTTTTGTTTACCTCCTCAAAACAGGTTGTTTTTAGGTGATAGAAAGGAGGTAGTTAGGGAGTGTTAAGAAATGTTAGGGAGAATTTAAGGAGCTCAAAATGGAGTATTCTTTACTTCCTCAAGGCGTTTTTAAGCGATGTTTATGGACTTTTTAGGCGGTTGAATAGGAGCTTATTATGGCTCCCTTGGGAAGTAGTTATGTTATTTTAGGGGCGTTTTGAGGAGGTTCAAGGGAAGCATTTACTTCTTTTGCATGGAGTTTTACGTTTTGTAGGCCTCGCGAGGGGAGTTTTTAGGAGGTTCAAGGGAAGCATATATTTCTTTTGAATGGAGTTTTGCAAAGCTGGGGCGGTTTTGTAGGCCTTCCGAAAGGAGTTTTTTCAAGGCCACAAGGGAGAGTTTCTAGTTCCCTGCGGGAGTACTGATTTCACACGGTTTTGCTCGGTTTCAGGTTTATTTCAAACGAACTTTCGCATACAAGTTTACATGGTACATGGTGTACACAAGGAGGCTCCGAAATAAAAACTTAGGGCGACCTCCTATAAGAAAGCAAAAATGGTAAATTGCTAAAAACACGCCAGTTAGGAATGGAAGACAGCAATAGAATGCTAGTTGAACAAACCGTAGAATTAATATTACTACAAGAACTGGAAATACGCGAAAAACAAAGATAGGCGCAAACACAACCACATGGTAAGTGAAATCATTATATAATAATAGCGGATCAAGAACGCGTCAGTACTTATCAGAACTTATCAGAACGCATCAGCACTCAGTACACAAAGTGAAAAAAATGGTTGCAGTGGTTTACAACAACAAAAAAATTTCAGTTGGTGGTGAAATGAACGATCTGTGTGCTAGTTGAACAAACTGTAGAAACAATATTACTACAAGAACTGGAAATACGCGAAAAACATATAGGCACAAACACAACGGCATGGTAAGTGACATCATTATATAATACTAGCGGATTGAGAACGCGTGAGTACTTATCAGTACGCATCAGTACTCAGTACACAAAGTGAAAAAAAATGATTGCAGTGGTTTACAACAACAAAATTTTTTTTCAATTGGTGGTGAAATGTGCGAGAGCTGTGTAACGACTTGATATTGAAAGGTAACGAGCATTTTGTAGATGGTAAAGGCACAAGAGATAAATGATGTAGGAGACAGACAGCAATGAGATGGCTATGGATAAATGAGTAATATAAAGAACGAGAAATATGCTGCGGAAAATACCAGTGCGCTTTGATAAAGACACAAATGCGCCAAGAAAAGTGACCCAGTCTGAGGGGTTAATTGCAAGGATATAGAACAGAATGGGTGGTATCGCGACAGCTTCTTCAGAGTGAGAAGAAAAAGCCATGTAATTCGTGTTTTTCCGATAATTTTGAGTTGATTCATTCGGCACCAGTTGCCAACATTATTTAGATAATTGTTTCAAGTTATATTAGTTGGTTAATATTATTGCTTCACTAAAAGATAGCTGTATTATCAGCATACAGAAGGGCCCATCAAATATCCCCTGTTCAGTAAAAAAAAAAAGAAAACGTCAGAAACATAATACGAAATTCTTTAAACTACTATCCAATGATTACAGGATTGAAAACAAATAAAATATTGGTGAGGGATATTGATGCGATAAAAGTTAATTAGTTCTAAATCCTTCACACGTGGTTTGGTGCTGGCAAGGTCCAAAAAGGCATGTTCCACAAACGTTAGAGCTCTGTGTGCCTTCTTGGGATATTGAATGTTGAAAACCCAGAGCGATGCAAACAGACTACACAGTCCTCCCAGTAAAGATGATGCAGTCAAGACACTCTGGCCATCGATGCGGAGGCTAATTTCCCCTTTCGCGGAATGCAGGCAGGGAGTCAAAGGAACATCTACCTGAAAAAGCAAAAAAGAAAAAAAATGCCCCACATGTAAAATTCAAAACAGACACTATGGTTAAACGAACTTAATAATTCGGCACAGTAATAAAATTGTTATGTCAGGTTCCCTGCGAATTTCAGTACTTAAATTAGGAATGCAAAGGCTTCATAAAACCAAGTGCCAGTACATTAACCATCGTGGCTTTTGCCGCAATAAAAAAGATACTACTTCCGCACAATATACTCGAGCACAACTTTAAATGACAGTGAAGTTAAAATGCAAGTCTCTCTAGGTTGATAGATTAGCTCACGGGGAACACTATTATACCCCTCTTACACCTGGCATTTTTTTTTAAATAAGGTTGAAACTAGCAAAAACACGTTTTCACCGGAAGGGCTTAAGTGGCCTGACGCGCACAACTTCTTTCTTGTCTGCCGCTGGATGGTGCTACTCGTCCATACTTGGGGTGGCAGTACCGCTTTCCAAGGGAGCATGCGAGCTACGCATGAGAAAATCGTTCGACGCCAAAACTTGCGAGGCCTCAAAAGGCCAATGTTCTTCAGTGAAGCGTAAATACTGATCACAGGTCCAATGGAGAAACATTTTGCTTAGTGGTCTCGAACGGCAAATGACAGGGGAGTTTGGGGAAGCATGAGCGATTTGACCGGAACTGACCAAACTGCTTGGTACGTGGTAATGTTGTATTCAGTTGCTTGTATACTGCTATTAATCACCGCTGCTTCACTTGCTTCCGGTTTATCCTGATGCAAACAGCGACTGCAGTCGTGTTTGCGTCACGCTTGATGAGCAGCTGAACAGCGATTTCTCAGCACTTAAGGCATCTTGGCACTAAATCAATGCTGAAATGGCTATGCGGAGGTCCGACTTCCGTTTGAAATCAACTTGCTGGTTGTCTTCAATGACCCTTTAACAACAAGTTACCCTTATGCCTCATCACTGCAACCGATTGTTCCTCCGTGTGGTGCAAAGTGTGTTAGTGTGTAACGTGAAACGAACCGTTTCTGTGATTTGTAGGACTGATTCTGCTATTAATTACTGCAGTGACAACAAGCTATGAAAGAAAATCCCGCCATCTCCACGAAATGAATGATGATGAGAGGGGCGAATCTAAAATGCTTATCAGCAGACAATGTGACGCATTAAGTGCAAGCTGCTTTCATAGTGTGTGCATTGACATTAGGATATGGCCCCCTGGCAGAATGATGCGCTGCGCGAGATTTTGCCGTACCTAAAAGGACAGGCAACTCATTTTTACGGAGTATAGGATCTGTAAAAGGGTTGCGAGTTGGGCGAGTTGGTAATTATGCATTGCGAAAAATAAACTGCGCGCAAATTAACGAGGACAAGAACACATGAAGACGGCACAAGCGCACACTCGCAACTAGTTTATTACTGCACAATTCAAAGCTTTATATGCCCAAGCGCCCAATTGCCGCGCCCCCAATGCGTCACAGTTCTCGGCGCACTCAGCCGAAAATACTAAAAAACCGTAACAACAAAACCACAAAACGAACTTTGAGGCGCACGAAAGGCGAAAAATCAGCAAAGATAACCGCATCATACATGGATTAAGACCCCCCTCCCACCCCCAACACGCATTCCCAGAAGCACCGAAATAGCGCTCAATGTGCGTCTAAATATGCGACTTCTCGATTAAAGGGTCCATGAAGAGAAAATACAACTTTGTTTAACTTTAAAGAGTTGGGCTTCAGTACCTCACTCAGCTCCATTCCGGCCATGAAAGACGTTTTTTAACCGATAAAAACGCAAAAACACTTACGAACTTTCAAATTTTGCGCCACAGTGACGTGTTATTGGCGCGAGTGACGTCATATGGGCCAGCACTAAAAATATAATTTTCAGTGGGTTAGGTGCACGTTAGCAGTCAAGTGATTCGATGAAACGGAACTAGCGACCCAACTACAATCGTCCAGGCATGTGTCCTGGCGATTGATTAGTTCGGCCGCCGTCAATCGCCCAAACAAGATTCTGTGACGTCATAGAAAAGTTGCGGCAAACTGGCTAGCGAGTCGCCACAGCTCCACACGTTTTCTTTAATATCTCCGTTATTTTTTCGAAGTTTGCGATGAAATCGGTATCATTTTTATCAGGACAAAGCAGCCTTTCTAATAAACCAAACTTGTATTTTGTCTTCATGGCTCCTTTAAGCAGGGCGATAGAGGGATGACTGACACATTCGGAACCAGCTTTTCTGATGTGGCTGGCTTCTACAATTTCTCGCGTTTGCTGGTTCTTATGTCGCAAAAGGATGGCTGTGCGCTCAAACACAGGGACACAATCAGGTCTGCATGCGCGGCAATGAGAAGATAAGTGGCTCAGGTCACGTTGAAAAATGAAAAAAATATATATATATACAGGGTGTTGCGACGATAACTGGAACACTTTAAAAATTTTTCCTGAGCGATCCGCCGCTCTGTTCGCGCTCAAACTTCACACAAAGGTCGCATTTTGTGGTCTATTTTGTTTGACACCGGGAACAACAACGGTACTTACCTGTTTATTCTGAAAATAAATAAAAACGATTTTCGCCTATGGGAAAATGGCCGCTGATTTGGACGTGCGAGCCAGCGCAAGTTGATGTTGGAACGACGGAACCACCTGCAGAGTGAAACGCATGTTTGGGATTCACGTACAGAGCCAAATGGTGCAGCAGACGATCAGAAAATGCAGCTAGAAATGAGCTAACAGACGATCAGAAAACTCGGTTTTCGGGCTCGCACGTCCAAATCGCCGCCATTTTCCCATAGGCGAAAATCGTTTTTATTTATTTTCAGAATAAACAGGTAACTACCGTTGTTGTTCCCGATGTCAAACAAAATAGACCACAAAATGCGACCTTTGTGTGAAGTTTGAGCGTGAACAGAGCGGCGGATCGCTCAGGAAAAATTTTTAAAGTGTTCCAGTTATCGTCGCAACACACTGTATATACGGTACTTTTAGACGTCGTACGCTCGAGTTTGTGACAACGTACCCGTGTGCGGCTCTGTCCTGAAGTTCGGAGAAATGCAGGCGGGTTGTGTTATATTTCTCGTCTTGCATTACGCTTTCTTTTATATATTAGCGCCCTCTTCCCCGACCTCTCTACCTTCCTTACCGCTTCCGTCTGACTGCGCTGATTTTCGCCAGCACGAAGTAACCGTCACGTTGCTTTGAAACGACGCCGCGCGCGACAAACGATTTTACCTCGAATGCCCTGTTACAAACCAGCCTACAAAAGAATGCGAACGCATACCCCAAAATCCACAAACAAGTAAAATAATACGAGTGTGCGCTTTTTTCTTTGCCCGTGCGCGTACGAGCGGTGAGCGGCACGGGTACCCGGGTACTTCGCTGTTAACCCTATCCAAACGTTTGACAAACGCATCGACTGATGAAAGGCCACTTACCAGCGAGCTGTCCACACCTGTCGCCGTATCCAAATGCTGTTTGCGGCCGTTCCTCGTGTGACAGGGGCACATGAAAATCTTTCCACCAAATGGCACTACTAGTCCTTCACAAATCAGAAAAAACGACGGCCCAAGGCGAGGCTTGAAGCTCCGGCCTCGCCGAGTCACCGGCCGCGCTGCGTTGATCGCAGACACAGAGGTTGTATACATCCGGGCAGCCAGTCGTGCCGCCAGGGCAAGTTGAGTCGCTGCAGTCGGGTGCGTTGGCGCGCTGGCACGGGAATTTAAATCGTCTATGTATGCGCAAGCAAGCGAAGCAGATGAACGTTGCAATTGTTTGCAACGGCGAGAACTGCCTCTTCGTTAGCAGCAGAGTTTGACACCACCTATCGCCAAAATAAACAGATTGAGACAACACGGCCGCGCTCTCTGCCTGTGATCGCGCTGCTTGAAGCATCTATACGGGTATACGTACGGTATTGGTTTTGTAGCTGCGTGCAACCGTTGCGTCCTGCTTACTCGTTCTAATTAGCATTAGGCCACGGTTGAAGTGCTGGTGCACGGAGACAACAGAAGACTAACATGGCGACCGCCCGCTTGAGATGATTACCTCAGATAGGGCGTTTATTGTGGACGTGGTAGTATACAAGGAACCGAACGCCATCTCACAAATGGTGTTAAGTCGTTCTAAATCCTCCCTTTTGCTACCCGGATGGGCAACGGTACTACCGTGGAGGTTCGTCCACTTCTTTAGATCATGCCTAGGGAGTACATTTTTTGCTATAGGTACTTTTCAGGGCACATTACTTGATTAAAACTCCATTTCCGGCTAGTTTGCGTTTACAGTGTAGGGGACACAAGACAAAGCGGAGCAAAAAGGACAGAGAAAAATAAAAATAAAATGGAATTTCAGAGAAAAGGTTGGAGGTGCATGCGCGTACTAAACAGGAAGCTAAGGGATTAAAAAAAGCAATTAGGTTGCCGCATAAAGAGCAGAGGGAGGGGTCATATTACTCTAGAAACGTTTATATCTCGTCTCAATTCTTCGCATCCGACAATTAAATTCTCCTGCCAGCACTCCGAAAAAGATGTGAACTTCCCGGATACTACCGTCATTCTAGACAACGGTTAACTTAAAACCACGCTTTTTAGAAAATCAACCGACAGCCAGCAGTATCCAGACTATAAAAGCCATCACCCGAGACACTGCAATCAAGGCATCTTTGTAGGACAAGCCACCAGGCTTAGAAGAATATGCAGTAATGAGAGTGACTACGTAAAGCATCTAGACGAACTCAAGTCCACCCTTATGAACAGGAAGCACCCCAAAAGCTCGCTCGATCAGGCGTACCAACGTGCATCTAATCTCAAAAGGGATGACGTGCTCAACAAACAGCGACAAAACGAAAGCGCCAGGCAGCCTGCCCTAATAACTAAATTTTCAAACGCCCTCCCCAACTTAAGCAACATCCTGCGGAAACACTACCCCATTTTAGCCAGTAACGACGGACTTAAAAAGACGTTCCCGAAGCAACAAGGATTACCTACCGGAGAGATAGGAATCTAAAAGATATTTTAGTGCATGCTAAAACAGGGCCTTCATATCAACCAGTCATATCCAGCTGCTCCCGTCCCAGATGCGCAAGACCTGCAGTCACCTGCAGACCGACTGCATTGTTTTTAAAAAAGCAGAGCCAGTAATTATGTTCACAAGATTATTTCAAGTTTTACGTGCACTTCATCCAGCATTGCGTATACGTTAGAATGCTCAATATGTCACAAACAGTATATAGGCGAAACGAGTCAACCTATGAGCTAAGTCTTAACGGTCACTGGGCAGATACTCTTTGCAAATCCTCCGCAGCTGTAGCGCAGCACTTCAACCAACCAGGCCACAGTTTTGATGACCTTAAGTTGTATATACTTCAGTCAAACCTGAAGTCTGCGAGGGACAGAAAATCCCTAGAATCCTATTTAATTCCCAAATTCAACACCATGGAACCTGCTGGAATTAATGCGTCCAGGGGAAACATGGAATCCTTGCGATATTTACAGGGAATAGAGCATTAGGCACTGTCTTGCTTGGGCCTTATCCGAAGAATACGACCCCTCCCTCTGCTCCTTATGTGGCAACCTAATTCCTTTTGTCTTCATTCCTTAGCCTCAAGTTTAGTACGCGCATGCATCCCTCCTACCACTTCACTGGAATTCCATTTTATTTTTATTTTTCTCTGTCTTTTTTGCTCCGCTTTGTTTTGAGCGGCGTACGTCCCTGTAAGTTTACCTTTTCGTTTTTGAGTTTCAGAAAAGGCCTGTTCCAGGAATGTTGCTGTTGGCGACACGTGCCATTTCAGTTGTGCGGTTATTGCTTTTTCTTTTGTGTGTGTGTGTGTGTGTGCGTGTGGTTTTTCTTTTTTTTCTTTTTTTCTCTGACCTAGCTATTTTCACCACTCTGTACCTTTTCTTTTGACGTGGTGCTTGCAGATAGCTTCTGATAAGGACTCCTCTCACCGCCTGCTGTGCTTCCGGCGTTTCTGAGAACCTTTCCGTTGGCCGCGCGGCGGGGCAACAAACATCCTCTCATCCATTCTCTCCAAGAATTTCTCCGACTATCAACCACCGGCTGATTTCCCTCTTACCGAATTCGCGGGTCAAATTATACAACCTTCTTTCCCCTTCAATATCTCTCCCTGCATACTCCCGAACCAATCCGCTTCCGGCATTCCCCTTCCTTCTTTCTCCCGGCGAAGGTCTTTCTGCCGGCGAGAGGTTAGGAATCAAGCTTTGAAGAAGCACAATTTTTCTAGTCGCTGAATTTGAGGTCCGGGTACTGGTAGGTTTCTATGGCGTACGCTGATCGCCCGAAAACGGCATTTGTCCCCCCTGATGGGTTGTACGAATTTAATGTCATGCCCTTCGGGCCATGCACGCCCCTGCAACATTTGAATGCAATATGGAAAATGTTTTGCGGGGGCTTAAGTAGATCTGTCTTTGCGATCTTGACGACATTGCCATCTTTTCCGCCGATTTTAGATGCAACGCATCTCTTTAAGTCGCCTTGTCCCGCGTCGTTGTCGCGGCGTAGTCCGCATCCCTGCCCCATTCTCCTCGCCGCGGCAGCTGCGCGCTCCGCCGCTCTCACCGCAGCGCCATCTGTGCGTCAGCGCGGTCAGCGAGCAGCTTGCGCTCGGCTGCGCTCGCTCCCGTCACCGTGCCAGCTGTGCGTTAGCGCGCAGCGTGCGCTCCGTTAAAAATTTACACCATCTTCCCGCGAGAGGAACCATGGGGTAGATGCGACGCATCGGGGGTGAACATGCTGCGTAAATAGGATACACAACAACAGCAATCCACACGCTGCCATCGCTAACATAACGGAAACGCAACGGCAACCCCCGATGCGTTGCATCTACCCGATGGTTCCCCTAGCGGGAAGATGGTGTAAATTTTTCAGACGTACCTTCACCGGTTAGAACAAGTTTTAACATGCCTTTCTAGAGCTGGGCTCCCACTTAACCTCAAAAAGTGTCGCTTCGGTGCTACGAAACTTCCCACCTTGGGTCACGTCGTCTCCAAGGGTGGCGTCCTCCCCGACCCAGGCAAGCTTCGCGCTGTCGCCGAATTCTCGCAGCCAGCTTGCTACGAGTCTGTGCTTTTTTTTTGTTTTTTTTTTTTTTGCTGGGGCGAACTTTGGATGAGCTGTAGGTCTCGAAAGTTGGCATGCAAATGTATAGTGCCATCTCTTTCTCTTTTCCCTCTCTCCAACGCGCAATCGTATTTTCTTACAAGGGTGCACTGTAGCACACCTTCCGCACCTATAAAAAGCATCCGTGTTACCAGGTTGTACGTCCCTCCGATGAAGAATGGTCCTCAGTGGAACATCAGTAAGTTTCATTTTTCATATTTTCTCCGTCTTCACTTACCGTATTTATATATATATATATATATATATATATATATATATATATATATATATATATATATATATATATATATATATATATATAGGGCCTCTGTTCTGGCAGTCTTGGTGCCATAGGAAGCTTAAGAGGGTTCAACGCTGGTTGACCTCTCTCGACATGTGGTAGACACTCGAGTCACACCGCGGGGATTAAAAAGAAGGTCCCCTTCACCCCGAGAAGTCAGAGTGGCGCTGACTACCACATAAATACCCCCGAAAGCGGGGGGGGGGGGAATCACCCCGCCGGTAGCCGGTAGCGTAGTGGTTATCGCACCAGACCGGCATTCTGGAGGTCGTGGGTTCGGATCCCACCTGGCGGGCATTTTTTCTCCGCTTTCTTTATTTCTTTCCAAATTCTTTATCTGTTTCAATAACCTACCACAACCTCCCCTTTGCTTTCCGATGTTCTCTTGACTGCCAACCGTTATTTCTGTGTTATTTCTACGAGCCCCTCATTTCCTATTCTGATTCGCTACATGCATAACGAGGGCCTCTGTTCTGGCAGTCTTGGTGCCATAGGAAGCTTAAGAGGGTTCACCGCTGGTTGACCACTCTCGGGATGTCGTAGACACTCGAGTCACGGCGCGGGGATTAAAAAGAAGGTGTATATATATATATATATATATATATATATATATATATATATATATATATATATATATATATACAGAAAGATAGGTGCGCAGTCTACAACGCCAAAGGAGGCATAGGGGTGTGGTTAGAAGGTCCCCTTCTCCCCGTGTAGTCAGAGTGGCGCTGGCTACCACCCTCAAGCGTCGGATACACTTCTAGTAAAATATAAATAGCCCAGAAAGTGAAGGAGAACACAGTCGCCCAGATAGCCGAATTGGTAAGGCATTCGAGATCTAATCGAAAGGCGTGGGTTCGGTCCCCACTCTGGGCACGTGTTTTTCTTTCTTTCTTTCTTCTGTAAATTAAAAAAAAATGTTAGCTTTATTAACCGTAGTAAAAAAAAACACACACCCCTATGCCTCATTTGGCGTTGTAGACTGCCCACCTATCTTTCTGTATTTCCTCAACGAGCCCCTCATTTCCTTACTATATTATTCTGCGAGAGCCTAGCGAGGGTCTTGGTTCTGGCAGCCTTGATGCCTAGGTAGCATAAGAGGGCTTCCCGCCAGTTACCCGCTCATGACAGGCTGTAGACGTTGGAGTCACGCCCCGGGGGTTGAAAAGAAGGTCCCCTTCTCCCCGTGTAGTCAGAGTGGCGCTGGCTACCACCCTCAAGCGTCGGATACACTTCTAGTAAAATATAAATAGCCCAGAAAGTGAAGGAGAACACAGTCGCCCAGATAGCCGAATTGGTAAGGCATTCGAGATCTAATCGAAAGGCGTGGGTTCGGTCCCCATTCTGGGCGCGTGTTTTTCTTTCTTTCTTTCTTCTGTAAATTTAAAAAAAAAACCTTAGCTTCATTAACCGTAGTAAAAAAAAAAAGAGCCTAACCACACCCCTATGCCTCCTTTGGCGTTGTAGACTGCCCACCTATCTTTCTGTATTTCCTCAACGAGCCCCTCATTTCCTTACTATATTATTCTGCGAAAGCTTAGCGAGGGTCTTGGTTCTGGCAGCCTTGATGCCTAGGTAGCATAAGAGGGCTTCCCGCCAGTTACCCGCTCATGACAGGCTGTAGACGTTGGAGTCACGCCCCGGGGGTTGAAAAGAAGGTCCCCCTCTCCCCGTGTAGTCAGAGTGGCGCTGGCTACCACCCTCAAGCGTCGGATACACTTCTAGTAAAATATAAATAGCCCAGAAAGTGAAGGAGAACACAGTCGCCCAGATAGCCGAATTGGTAAGGCATTCGAGGTCTAATCGAATGGCGTGGGTTCGGTCCCCACTCTGGGCGCGTGTTTTTCTTTCTTTCTTTCTTCTGTAAATTAAAAAAAAAGTTAGCTTCATTAACCGTAGTAAAAAAAAAAGAGCCTAACCACACCCCTATGCCTCCTTTGGCGTTGTAGACTGCCCACCTATCTTTCTGTATTTCCTCAACGAGCCCCTCATTTCCTTACTATATAGATATATATATATATATCAAAGTTGCAGTCCTTATTGCCAGTGCTGTTTAGCGTTTTAACAGTGTTTTTTTTATAGTGCCAAATGAGGTATGATTGCCTTTTTTTTGTGCAGGAATAAATAATTGAAAATTCAATTCGAGAAAAAATGCGCCGTTTTTTCCGGACGCGGGAATCGAACCCACAACCTCCGCGGAGGTTGTGGAGGTTGTGGGTTCGATTCCCGCTTCCGGAAAAAACGGCGCATTTTTTCTCGAATTGAATTTTCAATTATTTATTCCTGCATAAAAAAAACGCAATCATACCTCATTCGGCACTATAAAAAAAACACTGTTAAAACGCCAAACAGCACTGGCAATAAGGACTGCAACTTTGATATGTGTCCTTACGGAATGCCTCGTCCCGTACGTCTCTGTTCTACAATATCTATATCTATATATATATATATATATATATATATATATATATATATATATATATATATATATATATATATATATATATATATATATATATATGTATATATATATATATATATATATATATATATATATATATATATATATATATATATATATATATATATATATATATATATATATATATATATATATATATATATATATATATATATATAAATCAGTTGCGCATGATTGCTTCCAACCTTGTATAAGCGCAACGACTACTTCTACGCAATATTCCGACATACAGCAATCGTTTCTTGCAATATTACGAACAATTAGTCGTGAAAAAATTGTGTGTGCGAACAACCGCACCTGCAACAAAGTTTCTACCTGCATTTTCCAACCAACGGGAAGTCGCCATCGGTCACAGAAAGTTCGTTTTCCTAATGAGGTTCATCGCACCCTTCAGAATCGTCACTGTCTGCGGCTGTGTTTTGCTAATCCCTCACCGTGGAGGGAGCCTCGCATTAAACGACCGGCGAACTTCGCCAGCGGCAAGACCTGATTTATAGAACCTACTGCTTCCTATCGTGCCCCTCCGAATGAGTAACGACACAAAATGTGCGCGGCATCCGTATCCGTATCCGCATCCGTATCCGCATCCGTATTGGGCGGATGTATCCGGCGCTATAGCGGCAATATACCGGCATCCGCCGCTATGTTGAGATACACTAAGCCCACTCATAAACACCAGCACTGCATCTCCGGATCCGGTATGTGTTGCTCACTCCATCCACGCCTGGTGTGGGAAGTGATGGACGTAGGCGCACTCAACGCTGGGAGGCAGCCAGGCCTAGAGCTAACTAAAGAACCTATAGATATAGCTGAGAGCGTAGACAGAGTCGATTTAAGTGTAAACAATAAAGCGAACAACTTTGTAAGAGACAAATATAGACCCCGTGAGCGGAAAGCGGAAGGTAAAATAAAAGCAAATGCAATAAATATTTAACCAGCTACAGAAATATGCAGGGAGGCAGAAAGCCTGATATAAGTGGGTAGAAATTCAAAACCAACTTGAACGGGAAGAAATAAACGTGTACGCTTTTGTCGAGACTCACCTTCGAAATCTAGAAGGCCCACCTGTCAAAGACAATTACTTCCGGGAAGGATGCGACACGGCCACAGGAACGAAGAGAGAGGGAGGCGTTGGCATGGGGACCGATTGACATAGAGTGCATGAAAGCTGTAAAAAGCATCTATGGGTTAGAGGCACCATAGCGGGAAAAATACATGGTTAGGAGTTGTGTATCTCTGGACCGGCCGCGGAGTTAGGGAGAAAAATGAGAAAATGGTAAACTGTCTTAGAAGAGGTACAAACGAGTTTAACATTCAGGTGAAAAGTTATTAGTTCTAAGTATGAATGCCCACATAGAAGATCTGGATGGATACACAGATAACAATGGTTCTCTAGGGATAGATCTATGTCAGTAAAACGGGATGGTAATAGTAAACAAAGAAAACAAAAGTGATGGACAAATAACGTGGGAAAGCGATAACAGACAGTCCAGCATGAAAATAGAACTGACACCTTAGGAAGTGACCACAAGCGGCTTACCTTGCACCTTGGAGGCACAACCCGGAAAAAAATGAGAAATCCGTACAGCTAGAGTAACTAATTTGAACAACGAACAGTTTAAGATTATCGCTGCTATGATGTAAGACGAAATCAATTAGTACCCAGACAAAAATGGGGATTACGACTAAATTATCGGGTTCAAAAATCCGAAGACGGTTGAAGCCAAGCAATGAAACCGATGGAAAGGGAAGGGAATGCCGAGAAGCTGGTGAAATACGGAGATAGGAGGGGCTATTGATCAGCGGAAAAAAGGCGCCGAGAGAACCTAGAGAGGCAAAGTGAACTGTTATGGTAAGGGAGGTTGACGGAAAAATGGGATAGCTCCCAGGAGGAAAAATTACAAGTGCAGAAAATGCTGCAAGCAAAGATGAAACAGAAAAGCGAAGAATGGGTGGCTGACATACGGAAGAACGTCAAAAGCGCATCCAAGAAGTTTTGCAAGCACGTAAAATCACTAACCGTGAGGAAATATCCATCAAAGATTTTTGATTGGTGAGGAGGGCAAACATTTAGAAAGGGAAGAGGCGTTGGCGCATATTTACCGAGTGATTAGTGAGAAGTTCAGAAAAAAAGAGGAAGCGAAGCCTCCACCGATAACATCAGCGCCACAGAAGACAGCGGAAAGGGAAATAAATTTGAGCAGTCTTGATTGGAAAAAAGGCGCACCAAAGGCTTTCCCCCAAACAGCAGTGGGCTCGGACGGAATACCAATGCAGCTGTTAAACCTGCTTGGACCAAAAAGTTCGGCATCGTTTATGAGCGCCATAGATAATGTGATACAAACCAACCAAACACGGGAGAAAAGAAACTCGAAGAAAGTCAATTAGGGTTCAACCTAACGCATATGTTGCAAAGAGAAGTGGTAGCACAGCGTATGCCGGGAATGTTATACGCAGACGAAATTGTTCTTTTAGCTGATAACCAGAGCGATATGCAACGACTTATAAATATTAGTGACCAGGAAGCCACAGACCTCGGATCAAGTTTTGGCACTGAAAGTCGGGTATAATGGTTTTCAATGACTCTAGGACTAACGCAGTGTCCATCCAGCGTGTTGAATTACCGAGAGTGAAGGAATATAAGTAATATCTGGGGGTGTGGATAAACGAAGGGGATAACTGCTTAAGAACTGACGAGGAGCAACTTAAGGGTAAGGGAAAGCGAAACGCAGATATAGTGAAGAATTAGAGCTGTGTGGTGTATAACAAATGTGAAGTAGTGAAAGGAATGTGGAAAGGAGTAATGGTTCCGGGCCTCACATTTGCGAATGCAGTACTCTGCTTAATATCAGACGCTTTCATGCCTAGAAGTGAACCAGAGAAAGGTGAGCCCGAGCGCATGGTACACCTAACAAAGCGGTACAGCAAGATATGGGATGGGCGTCGTTTAAAGTTCGAGACGCTCACAGTAAAATATGTTTTGCGAGGAGGTTGAGACCAACGGATCAATGTAGGTGGACAGCTAAAGTTTTCAGGTACAAATGCATGAAAAGCGTAGACACGCAGTGGTTAAGCAAAACTAGAAGGTTGACTATAAAATAAGGAAAGAACACGGGAGAATCAAAGACAGGCAGGGTAACCAAAAAATAAGCAAGGCAAGATAGAAACGAATAATTCCATAGGAAAAATGGGAGCTAAAGCGTCGTTAGATATGTACAGGGCAGAGAAATTGGACATCAGCAAAAAAAAATTTCTACGATACTTTCAAGGGAATTGCTTTGCTTTTTGAGCCTAGCGCAGGTTGCTTGACAAGAGTTTGTGGGGAAGCATGCAGAAAATGATTGGGTTATGCGTGGTCTGCGGGAAAGAAACGGAAACTATGCGCACATAGCTTTAGAATCTGAGTGTATCCATCCAAACCTTCAAGAGGGAAATATTCGGCTTCCAGTAGCCCTAGGATATAAGGGTAGAACAAAGGGAGTTAACTTGAAGGCTGTCGAGGCGACTAAAAGAAGATTAGAATGCTGGTGGATGAAAAGCGAAGAGGGAAATAAAGTCTAGGACAGCTACCACCTGCAACAGAAAGAAAAAGTGTTTCGTGCCTGCCCTATTTAAAACACCGATTTATTGGGTTTTTTCTTGGTAAAATTACACGTCATCCCCCCGTTTGAAAGGGGATAACATCAATCAATCAATCAATCAATCAATCAATCAATCAATCAATCAATCAATCAATCAATCAATCAATCAATCAATCAATCAATCAATCAATCAATCAATCAATGTGATTCGTCTCTTGTTCTCGTTACTGTGCTTTCATTCTTTGTACAATGACTATCAGTCAGGGATAGTCGTGAAGCAAGAATGAAAGAAACGATTTAGCAAGAGGGATTGTACTTTTAATTCCCCTCTCACTGGAGAATGTGTTTAGGTTCAAATAATCTACAATGCAACGAATCATAGCATTGGCGATTACATACTGTAAGGACGTGAGAAATAAGCGATTTGGTTCCCTAGAGCCGTGCGCCAGTACCCCTGCATACTAAATTTGCGAAGGACTAGTAGTATAATTTACCACCGAAATGTATGCCTGTGCGTGTTACATGCACAGCATCTACGTATACCGCGCGCAGGTCATGAACAGGTACGACTTGGTGTGCGCCTAAAACCAGCGTAGACCCAAGTACAATTCACGCATGAACGCCTTCTTCCTACAGCCCGCCGGGGTGTGGTATTCTACTCAATCGGCCGAGATCTTTTACAAGAAAAGAGCATCATTCAAAATTAAATTATCCGGAAAGAACCAGTGGTCAAATAACCCCAGTCTCACGCAGCTTGCTAATCGAATTAGACACTACCGGTTTTAGTGAGCGGAGAGGTCAGCTCAAAGTGAAGAGCCTGACTGCTTGCATGTTTTCAGACATAACTTGAACAATTTGTTCGCCTCGTTATTTGCAGGAGCATATTGAAGAGAAAATACTGGTCCGCCCAAATTCTTTCGTTAAAATTTCATAATTTTGTATCTGCATCGCTACTCGACGTAGGCAAACAGGATTCTCGCATTTAAGAATGACCAAGTCACCGTTCGTATGCAGATTTCAGTAACTCCGAACTGCATGTGCTAGGGAGGTAATGAGAAGCTCTCTGTCTGTAGTGCCACGGGGAGTAGCGGGAAGTCCTTTATTTGCTTTATCAATTTCCGATATTGTGCACTGGGTGCCTTCTTTTCTCGCTCTTTTCGAATCTGTAGGTGTTCGGATTTTCAGTACATGCACCGGCTGGGCGGACGAGGTAAAATTTATAAAGACGAAGGGTCCACTGGCCTTTGCCGATAGCGACGCGCCACACGATTCTCTAACAGAGTTAAGTGTATTGAACGATTGCAGTTGATGTTAGTACCACACCAATGCGCAAGGACAAAGTTGGTTGCTCTCAGGGCTATGCCGAAACTCGTGGGCGGTATTTGCCACCAGTGAATAAAGCAACCATGTACTATGCAATCAGGCTCGGCGTCTTGCGTGCTTGCTTGATTGGTCTGTTGTTTGCTCATTCCATTGTTTGCTGGCTTTCGCAATCAAACGGCTGACTTTCACATTTTAGACACTGGACCTTTTCCCAGGAAAATGTCGAATGTCTTTTTTTTTATCTGCGCTGCAATTCTCTGCGCCGGAACCTCCGCACGCGTGCAGGATTTGCAAGAGTTCCTTGAGTACTGTTGGAGTCATTCCTTGGTTAATATCGACCGTATTCTGACTCGTAGTCAAACTTTATTCATTTTTGGTGCACAATTTATATTTACTTCCGTTTATGACACTGTTTTTATTGAGACAATTTATTATTCTGTTTGAACAGAAGAAAAACAAGTTAAAGTGCACGTTGTGTGGCCTCATCTAGGATTTTTTTTTTGCGTTCGGCCAAATCAAACCGTATCCCAATTAGCCCAAGCCAAACTTGTCGGGACAAAACAGACGCATATGCTCACAATTCCCGCACACGTAGCACAAAGGCATGGCTCCGAGCGAGGCTTCCATCACGCAATATTGCGTTCCAACAGAACTAGCTGCTTCCACGCCGAAACTCGCCTAATTAAATTTCCCGCGTTATTCGATTACCACGCCGCTGTTGTGCATTGCGAAGGCGGGAAAGCCGGCTGGCGGGAAACAAAAGGACAGGAGACAGCGCCTGTGCAAAATGTCTTGCCCAATTTCTACTTTTGTTTCACTTATCAGCTGCAATTTGTCCAGCAGACCGGGAGTTGGGGATAAATGACGTGACGGGAATAAAACAACAACAAAAAGCGCAACGAAAAGGTCGCGGTTGCCTTTTGAAGCTCTGGTGTGGTTGTGTTAAAAGAGGCTGTAGTACAGTTGCATCACAGGATTAGAATTATAACACAGAGAATATACAATCATCTAACAAGGACACGGGCACCAATTTGATACTCAGTGCACGCTATCAACTCGGTGATAGCTTCTAACACATCGCAAGCACCCATACCTTGCTATGATATACAACAGCGGGCAAATCGCTTTGCAGTACGTTTTTCGCCATCAAGCAACTCGCTACGGTGCGAAAACTCTACAAAAAGACTTTAAGAGCGCAGTAGAGAATATTTTCCTAGGGGTGAAGCTTCTTAGGAGTTGGGGCTGTCGCCGTCTCCTGTCGTCGCCGTCCTTTCATGTAGTCACGGCCCTAAAACACAGAGACACTCGTTTTCCAACGCCTCTTGCCTTGAGCGTTTCACCTCCGTGGGCAAAAACGTCTTCTAAAATAACGTACCGGGACGCTTGTTTTCCAACGCCTCGCGCTATAACTCTTCGTGCTTCAAAGACACGAGACTTTTAGTGCAAAGCTGTATGCCTCTACCTCCCAACGGTTTCATCTCCGTGGGAAAAAGCGCCAAAGTACCAAGGCTACACTAAAACACTGCATGCTTCATCCCTCTCCAGGTTTCACGTTAGTGAAGATGGCCCTGGAATTTTTTCCTGAAGCCTGAGTGCCAATTTTAAAGATCCACGAATTTGATCCCAAAATGGAGCTGATCATAAAATACGACGTGTTCGTCTTTCGTAGTGCTCTAGCGAGAGATGAGCAAAGCGCAAAGAAGTCTAATATCTCCCTGACTCAAATCTCTGCCTTTTATACTAATAGGGGGCGTTGTAGCCAGAAATGTTGCTCGCGGGGGGGTGGGGACACTCGACCAAAAGATGGGAGGGGGGAGGCAAAGAAGGAAAGGCTTCTTTAGCGTTGTTTTTCAAAGGAAACTTGAAATACCCGACTTGAACGTGCGATGTGTGTATGCGAAAAGCTAACACTAAAGCCCAACTTAAGGAGCTTAGATGATTATGATGATTATGATGATGATGATAATGGTGACCTGAAATTACGTTAGTCTACAAGTATAGGCTGTTGCGTGCGGGACTCTGGGAGGGGAGCCCTCCCCAAGGCCAAACAGAAGCAAGTGTTTAGACCGTCGGCTGGGAGGCCGGTCGTAAAACAGGAACACGTGTGCGCTCTGGCGGAATCGGGGGGACAGGGGGTCGCGGCTGCAGAGGAGACTGAAGGCCGGCTTCTCGGAACCGTGGGGCCAGGGCGGTGCCAGTAACTCGGGACCTCCGGAGGAGAGAGCAACGGGAGAGTCGTCTTTGGGCAGCGGTAGAGAACGGCTGTCCACGGAACGCTCGTCCGAACGACAAAAGGCCTGGGGCCTCCTTCGTTAGGATGTAGCCCGGAATAAACGTCCTTTCATCGCCACCGGTCCGCAGTCTGGCCTACTTCACAACAAGGGAGGGGTTATTTGTTCGGCCGAAGAGCAGGCGCTTATACGGGCACACGTTCGTGAGCGTAAGCATGAGCGTGCTCGTGAGCGTAATTGTGGGAGGGGGGGGGGGGGGGGTCGTGAGCGGCGCGCGGACTCCGATGTTCGTAAGGTGGAAGTGAAGGCCAACACTGTGTGTTTGCCATCAAGATTCGCGTGTTCTACATTTTTTTTTGGAAATGGAAGAAATATTTTTCTATATAGCTAAAAAATACCGGTATTTGCATGGCGGCCGCCATGCAAATACCGCATGACGGCCGGCATGACGGCCGGCAACCTTCAAATCATGCCTGACGGCCGTCATGCATGATTTGAAGGTTGCCGCAAATGCTACTATTAGCGCGAAGTCGGCAGCTAAACGCCGGTGGATGGAGGCTTCCTCCACTCTCCCTCCCCTAAAGGGAGTGAGAGGAACCCGCCCTTTCGAGACCACTTTGCCCTCCATCGCTGGGTCAGGGAACCGCTTTCTGCGAGGCCGCCGGCAGGTTTGTGAACCTGCTCCTACCCTGCGTGACGTACGGCCTTCAGTAGACGGACGAAAACGCTCCGCTGTTAAAACCACTTTCCAAAAGCCGAAATGTTTTCGCGGTCTTCCGGGCAGACAGCACGGGGGGAAACTTCCTACTCAATGGCAGCGATAAAGTGTCCGTGAAGTAGACACCATTTACAATTGAAGCTTGCAGTTAGTCATATCTTCGGGTTTTGTGCGTCAGCTGGCCGGCAAATGATCTAGGAGCTGTTTTTTTTTAATATAGCTGGCAATACCCGCGTTTGCATTATTCAGTGCACCGCGATTGTTGCGGCAAAAATGACATTTCTGTGCATGGCCTGCTGTAAATGCAGTCTAATGAGACGATAAAAAATTCATTCCGCAATATCGAAAGCAGCTATGCCCGAATTAAGCGGACAGCGCCGAACAAAAACGCGGACAAAAGGCCCTACACATAGCAAATAACTGTATTCCCACTCTTCTCTTTATCTTTCCTAGGTGGTCGCTTGTTTAACGAATAGCGAAGTAGCGGAGCGAAACATGTTGGCTTGATTAACAAAGATGAAGGCATCGCTGTAAACGACGAAATGCACGTGTTCGAATTTGGCGTATCAAAGATACTGCCCCTCTTAGCGCGCAAACAGTGTCCCCACTCGGGTATGTGGACCGAGCTTATAGACAGGCAACCGATTTTCGTGAGTTGCAGGTCCTCTAGCTCATACGAAAACTACTATTTTATATACAGGGGTCTGCAAGGAATTTCTGAATAAATTGGCGGAAATAATCTGAATAGGCACTTTAGTTTTTCAAATGTGAGATGTGGCACCCTGGTGTGTCGTAGCATGCCACTAACATGCCTATAGAAAAACTCTGTCGGTTTTAATTTGTGATTAAGAAATCGCGTGAGGGAATAGGAAAGGCAGTATTTTATTAGTGTTTTGCCTGGGAAAAGTTTTAAAATACATCTTGTTATCTCACGTACACATAAAGTATGTTGACATGCGGCTCACTGGCATGGTTACCAGCATTTGTTCTGGCAGGATACGCAAGGCAGGCAGATCTAAAAATCTCGCTTTTAAATGCTGTAGGGCCCTATCAAGATTATCGTTTCTGTTTAAGGTGTTTTAAGCGATTCCGTTTTATTTGGTATAGACAGCGCGTGCTACAAAGAAAACGGTTTTCTGTCCCGTTAATGTCAGGCAACGATAAGCTGCCGGTGTAAGTTGTTCGGCCCTCTCATCTTGTTCCGTAATCGTCAGCCGCAGCCGTCGCACTCAGGTTCAGCGCAAATTGAACCGACAGCTGCGCCTGCATTTAGCTGCGGCGTGGGTAGTGCCGTCAGCTGCGAGGACAATCAATAGCATTACTCCTGACACTGTTCTTTGCAGGCCGGACTCATAAGGTTTATGCGTGCCCGCAAGAAAAGGCGAAAGTGTGTCGGGTGACATATTTGATAGCCTTTTCCGTGGCGAAATGATATTGCGTAGCAAAGCCTTGTCCTTGCCCGTAATTATGTGAGGAAAAGCGTGTCTTGATCTCATATAAAAATATATCAAAGAGAGGTCTGGCATAACAACTTTTCGCGGATGTGTAGCAATATCCGCCCAACCTTCCCTTTTTATGGTTTCATGAAAGAGTACGTCATGACCTCACCTGTTTTTTAATAATGGGTAGTAAGGGTCGGATCGAGACGCAGCTGTAACTACCTTATCTGGGAAAAAAGTAAATCGGATTTCTTTACTACAGAGTCAATCTTAGGGCAAAGACTCGGGTCCCTTTTATCAAAGGGGTTGCCTTAACCGATTCCCAGCATCGGCGGCCGCTTTTCTGATGGAGGCGAAAAGCAAAAACGCCCGTGTGTACGAGATTTCGTCGCACGTTAAAGATCCCCAGGTGGTCGAAATTAATCCGGAGCCCTCCACTACGGCGCGCCTCATCGCCTGCGTTGCGTTGGCGCGTTAAACCCTATAATCAATCAATCAAGCGGGTCGCCTTAACATTTTGCTCTGAACTCTGCACCTTCAAGAGTTAACATGCCAAGAGGCAGCCCGCCGTGATCTGACTTACACATATCTGGCTTACACATATGTGTCTTACAGATATGACTTACACATATCCGAGACTCTGGAACAAGGACCGACTGCGTCTTCTTGAATTTTAGCAAAGCCTTTGATAATGTGGCACACTTCTTACTATTACTCAAACTCAGCCTAGTAGCCATTCCCTAATATGTGCTTGTCTGGATCCGTAGCTTTCTTACTAACCGTTCACAATATTTATCGGCCAATAATTTCGACTGTTCAACTACACCACTACTTTCCGGTGTTTCACAAGGGTGTGTCCTTGGGACTTTTCTGTTTGTAATTTTAGATTAACGACTTGCTTAACAATATTTCATCAAAACTTTGTTTATTCGCTGATGATTGTGTAATTTACCACCAAATATGTAATCATAATGATATCGCTATCTTGCAAGAAGGTATGAACAACGTCCTTAACTGGTGTATTTTATGGCAAACGGAGCTAAATGTCTTCAAACGTAAGCCTTTGCGCATGTCCGGTAATATTGCCAGATATCCAAATTACTTTCTCAACATAGCCACCCACGATTGCGCCCTTTATACAAATTGCTCGGAGTCCAAATCACTAGCAACCTATATTCGAAACGCCGCGCCAAATCTGTCACATGTAAGGAAACCGAGTTTTAGGATCCATGCGAAGAAACTTTTACACATTCCCTGTGGAACTAAAAAGACTACTTTACACTACTTAATTTTTTTCTAAATTTGTAATGCGCTTCATCTAGCGCTACCCTGGCAATACGACCTTACTTAATGAACTTGAGAATATTCAATATCGTGCTAATTATTTAAGCTATCTGATTATGGTCGAACCACTTGCACTACAAAGATGAAATAAATTCTAGCAATTCCACTGCTCGCTACTCGCCCTATGATATCGCGCATTCTATTCTTTCACAATATTTACCACAACAACTCCCTTCTTCTTCCATTTTCGATAACCCCACCATTATATATTTCAAATAGTACCGACCATGGGTGGAAAGTTGCCGTTCCTCGCTGCAGGACATCCCCATGTTTCCATACGTTCTTACCTAAACCTTCTCAGGAATTGAATCAACTCCCACAGTGGGTATCTTGCTGGAAGCCGCTGGGGCAACGATTGCAGCTCCAAGGTTTTGCTGTTAAAGCCGCATGATGATGGCGCGTTGTACTATAGTGTTCCCATCCTGCAGCAATTGACACCTACAAGCAAAAGACCGATGGAGGCGGCGAGGAATAACTGCCTCGGAAAATGCCTGGGACAATTGCTAAACCCGGTTCTAAAGCCGTGTTCTGGGACAATTACTAAAGATTGTTGCCTTCCCTTGGACGTGCTACGGCTTCAAGAAACGCTCCGTGTTAATTTGAGGCACAGGCTCCCTGCAAGAACCCACCTCCTGTCCCGTATTACTGTTCAAAACCAGAATTATAGCTCTCGACAAAAAATACAAAGTATTAATGCCTGAATGCGAGCTCAGGCACCGCCGACCATGCCACGGGACTTCCCGCACTACATACGGACGCTCCTCCGCATAGAATTATTCATACCTGGAATTGAATCGAAAAAAGCATAGACCTCAAATTAGCCTACTGCAGATGACGCTTGCAGATTTTTAACAGATTTTACTCTGCAACTACTCATATTTATAGAGAATGATCGGCAACACCTCAGTGCAGCTCCTTGGGGATTTTTATTCTACCAGGTGACAAAGCATTGTCATATCGGCTTAAGCGACCGACTTCGCCGGTGTCGGCGGGGCTATACGAGATGAGAAAAGCCCTTTCTACACATTCTACGCCAGCCGCTGACATACTGGACTATCCTCTCTGATTCAAGTGCAGCTCTGCAAAGTTTACAACGTGCTTGCTGTTTCGGACTTCACGTACATGTCCAGCGCGAAGTAAAATATTTACACCATCTCGCATACGTGGCTGGCCATGGCGTAACCTTCCAGTGGCCTCCAGGCCAGAGTAGCGCAATGGCAATTCAGAAAGCGGATGAGGCTGGCCTCAGGGGGCTTACTAATGAGAAACAGGAAATACTTTCTTCACAAAGTATGACGCCGCAATAATGACAAAGGCTGTAGCTCTGACGGAAAGGAACCATTTATTGTCCCTGCCGTAGTCTCAACACGGTTTTATTGCATTGCATTGACACGTGTATTAAAATAGCCTGCCAGAACGTTTACCCCGCCGCCTGGAGACGTTGTTTATACAGATTTCTTCTCAACGAAGCCTAAACAAATTCCTATCTACGTCGGATCGGCCTGACAAGCCCATGGCCCAAGCTAAGCCCACGCCAAGCCAAGCCCATGGGCCTGACAAACCAAGCCTGACAACCTCCATATTAGCATGAGCGCACAGGGTATGCGCTCTCTGTTCGTCATCTTGTTCTACGTCCGGTTAACATGGCGCGGTGCGCCAGTGCCGGCGTCTTCTTTCTCGTTCCATTTCGGGCTCGGCAATTTCTTGACATTTTTTTTTTGTGCATGGACGGCGCAAACAAGAGCTTAAACAGCTCTGCTGTTAAAAATTCGGCGAGGTCTTGTCGCTACGTCAGACGACTTACACGATCTCGATGACACGATCCCTGCAGACCTCTCAGTGAGAACACTGGTAGGCGCAACCCATGTCTTACTTTCGACGGCTTGACGGGGAAAGTAAAGGACCCCAACAGCTTCAGGTCGGGCAGCTTCCCCGTAAAATCTGCGATGAAGCGTAGCGCTTTATGCACTTTCGGGCATAAGCGGAGTTTGTTCGCCTAGAGCGAAAGCATACAAAAAAGAAAGAACGAAAATTTTCAGAGAAAAGAAACGTGTACGGTACGAGAAAAGTGGCAAAATCGACGAGAACAAACTGTGACGGTGTGCTTTGACGATCACGATATGTTTCACAACCATAATTAAATTTGATCCAGCAAATGACGTGGGAATATCAGTGTCATGTAACCAATTTCTTGGAATTTTGTTTCTCTGGACCAAAGGATAATTGGCGGCCGCCTGTAATAGCAAAATTAGTTGCGCTGCGCGCGTTTACGAAGGGTAAAATGAGGGAAAAGGAAAACACTGACTGTCGTTACTCGGGATCAGTTGCTTCGCGGCGCTCGCCTAATTAAATCAGCCTAATCACGCGGCTCGGGTCACTTGCTCCTTTTTTTCGCCTAGCACCGGACGATTCTATATTCTTCGTTGCTGTTTTTCAAGTAATTCTTGTGGAAAACAACTTGCAATTTTTGTTCTGGCTCGTTCGCGTCGAGGCGCTTCTTGCCTCGGGAAATTAGCTCTTCCGCTTAATTATGTTTGGGTTCCTTTATTCTTTCCTTTATGGGTTACATTCAGTCGTTCTTCTTTTTGGTGGCACTAGTTCTTTCTGGTACATGCCCTGGCTGTTATTTTTTACTACCCTAATCATATGTTTTTCCACAAAGGATGGCTGAATATTTGTACTGCGTTGTACATTTCTTCCAACTTTGTACATCGGAATTTATTACGCCTCGACAGTTTCTGCGCAGAAACCATATTAGCCTACTTCGCCGAATTTCGCGGGATGTAGGAAATCATTCACTCGGCGAAGTCTCCCGTATTTTCTAGTTTAAAACTCGCTTGAGCAAATATTTGTGCTCAGAAGGGGGAGGAGCGACGTCGCTACGGCCCAACGTTAGGCCTAAAGTCACGTTTTGAGGATTAATATCGTCAAGTGCGCGCTCAGCTTTGCGGAAAATGAGAGAGATAGAGAGAGATAGTCTTTGATGATATTGGCGTGGTTAGATACACCAGACACAACAGGTACGCCGCAACACACCTTGTCGACGCACGTGGTTTTCTTCTGATCCTAAGCCTATAACAGCTCCACTGTATTTACTTCAATGTTCTACCGCTACATCTCTTCGTAGATAACCTGTATTCAGATTCCCGCGGAAAAGGCGGCTGCGAGCTGCGTCTTTTGCTGCACCAGTGAAATCAGATGAGCGGCGTCACGCGACGCCAAAGCGGCTGCCGCCAAAATGCGAAGCACGTCACGGGAAAGCGAGCGACTAGAGATGGCTGATAACGAAGTAAGGTCAGGCATGTACAAAGCGGACCTGGCGCGCAAGTTCCTTGAGCTTCGACCCGGCGGCCTGTAGCAACAGATGGCGCAGGGATGCAGATTTGCGACGCTCCGCCACTCAGTGCACATCCCTCAAACGTTTGCGGCCGACAGTACATGCGTCTTAACTGGTGTCGGTTTCTATTAACGCTAAAGTGTTTTATGCCGGGGTACACGTGCCCTCCTCATTTCATTTGCTATTGTTATTTCCCATACTGTCGCCGTTGAAGGACACAATCTGCTTTCCGTCCGCTCCACGTCTCCCGGAGTGCTTTTCTATCCTCAATTGCCCTGTCGTCCTAACGTCGTCCTATTTCTTGCCTCGGTAATGCAGCTGGAGGCAATTTCACGGTCGCTGCCCGGAACGCCGGATGCAAGAGTTTTCAAGAAACGTTACTCGTTACTCGTGGAGGTACGCTGGGGCTCACCAAACATCGCCATCCAACTATTCTTTTTTTTATTTGCAAGGACCAACAAACACGCCAAACTCACTCAACATTGTAGCCGGCTGCTGTCTTTTTCACTCAGGCGAAACAATGAGAGCTTTCTTTGATGTTTTATAATGTGATTTGGTTTGTTCCTATTCCCCGCCTTGCTTCGGGTAAAGAGAGGGTGCGTGAGAAGAAAGGAGCCTGGTCGAAATGAAGCAAGACGACTCTGCCGGTGGGGCTGGGGTCGACGCTTTCTGGATACAGGAACTCAAGAAAATGAAGACAACCTCAGTAGAAAGATAGCGGCTTTGCGAAACCTGCTGTCGACAACACTTCTGCTGCAGCCAAGAGATTGAATTCTGCTGAGGCTGGCCATTACGAAAAATGGACGCGACAGCAATTCTCGCTGAAATGAGAACGAGAAGCACTGCCGTGGGAGAAGTGCATCGTTTGCTGTGGTAAGAGATCCCAGTACTTCTGTGTTTTCGCCACCTCTACTTGTCTGTTACAACGGTGAAACCTGCGCCGAGAAACATTCAGCAAATAACGTTCTCCTCCAGTGCACGGCCGTAAGCTTCTGGGTGGAACTTTTTTGCGTTGCAGCGGGCGCCTTGTGTAGTCTTCGACAGAAAGAGTTTGTACTCAAGCGCGCACAGGCAGCCTGCCGGTAGTTAGGAGAAATTGGATTTAATTGAGCCTACCTCCTTTGCTTTTATTGAGGAAGGAGTGAGATGTCAGACGGGCATAAGGACGCACGTACAGACAGACAGACAGACAGACAGACAGACAGACAGACAGAGCCCGCAGTGACATAATCATGACAAGCTTCCCCCACACCGACCGTTGGTAGTACATCCGTCCCCAATGAGTAGAAGAAAGCAGAAAAAGTGGACGAAGAGTATGAAGTGTGAAGAGGCTCAGTCAATGGAATAAGCTGATTTTTTGACTAAATAATGTTGCCATTAGGGGAACAAGATGACCACTGGCTTCTGTCCTTTGCGTAGTGGCCCAGTCGCGTACAAAGGCCGGCGTCGACTGTTGTGAACACTTACGTGGTTGTGCACGGGCTTTGATGTTCTCACGTCGCTTAACGCCCTCGGTGCTTATCTACTTATTGTTAACACCTGTCGAAAGTTTGCCCCGGTGAGGCAGGGAAATGACAAGACGAAATAGATTTCAGCTTTGCGAAGAAATTGAATGACAAGAGACTGAATATTAAGCCTCTGGCTACGTCTAGCTGGCCTAGGGCCGTAATGCAACGCCACCCATCCTTTGGGGGTAGAGTTGAAAAAAAGACACATAGACTGTAAACTAGCTATTGCATGATTTTGCACCTTTAGTGGCTTCGGCAAAGAAAACTCGCCGACTAGACATTATCAGAAAACGTTGTTCGGCTTCCCGCCTTTATTCTTGCAGCAAAGCTGTCTTGCTCTAGGTTCTGACTAAAATTGCGCGCGTATATCGGGTTGCGTCGGCAGAAAATCGCTCTCAGTCGCTCCACCGCTTACGTAAAATGCTCTCTAGGTGTTGACCTAATACAGTTAACTTGGAAAAGACGAAACTGAAATGTGCCTCTAAAACGATGCCGTCATTACGCTGAGTTTCATTAACAAGACCCAATTAGTTAACCCACACTAAAGTTGGGAGCGTTACAGATTTCCAGTCTGCAGTCGGTGCATAACCGTCTACGGAAAGGGTGTGGTTGAAGAAATTGGCGGCAACTCTTGTTTTATCACAACTATTCGTAAAATCATCATATGAGAAATATTTAAGAAACATTTTCAAGGAAGGTATGGGCCATCATACGTAACTCAGTATAGTTGCTAAAACAGCAGGTTCGGGGAGTTGTCACATTTTTAAAAGCAAGAACTGAGCAAGAAACGATGGAACACACGAAAAATATAACAGACACAGTGCTGGCCGAAAAAAAATGAACGAAAAAAAAAACAGTTGCAGATGAATAAAAGCGATTGGGAACATCCGCTCGTGTGAGGGCCGTGTGAGGTGCTTGAAGTGTTTCAGCAAGGTGTGACACCACTGGTTGTCCGGTATCTCGATTTGAAGTTACCTTTGGCGCCGGGACATGTATGCCAATCGTTTGAGCCCCGCACGGGCAAACCTTTGCTGCCTTGTGGCTCAACGCACCCACACTCGTAAAGAAGGCACTGGTGAGGCACCTCAGCTATAAGCAGACGCTATTTTACTCAAGATGTACAATATGTACACTTTATTTACACTACATATTTGCATCTCTCAATGCTCATTATCGCATAAAAGAGGACGGGCAAGGCCCACGTCGAGCGGGGGGGCTCACCGCTCTTTTCCTCGCTTTTACACCTTGAGTGCCTTTCACCTCCCGCCTGCTTCAGGCATTCTCATGCCAGTTATCGCAGTCGTCACAATGTCAATCGTCCCCCTCCGCAGGTTTTGTAAACAATCGAAAGGAAATCCTCCTTCAAATGCTAGAATCGCTTTTAACTATTTTGGGGCGAACGACGAATACGTATAAGTACCCTCCGGGCCCGCTGGAGAGGACTTAATGCCCCTTCCGGGGCTTCTCCTGCACCCCGCGCCCAAGGCAGCTCGGCCGTCGTGAAAACAAACAAAATACAGGTAAACGCGCTGTACCCAACGAATGATATCTAGTCTGCGGGCGGTTTTAATGAATTAAGTGAGGTGCCCGAACTTAACAGTTGCCCGTAAACCTTACGCTCCGAACGTCTCCGCAAAGCCAGCGGCACTATCAAGCTCCTCCCGTCGTAATATTAACGTTGGAACGTTAACGTTGGTGTTGTATATATTAACGGGTTCACTTTCCTAACGTAACCTGAACTGCGCACGCTCGTCAGGAGAGATGCGTGTCATTAGCGCTAGTAAAGACGTAACTTTCTGGCGAAAAACATCGCTCGCCAGCAAAGCTCGAGGCGTGGAAACTATTCAGTGTCTTATAAATTCGAACGGAGGCTCCCAAATTTTTTGCTGGCTGTAAAGCCCGCACATCGCCATCAAGTCGCCGCGAACGAAGAAGAACGCCTGCTTATAAAACTGGAGATATGAAATAAATAAACAAGCCAACACACGTTCTCTGCCATCGCTTTCAGCTACAATGCCCGAACGGCCCCCATGCTCTTCTATATACCCCACGGTTTGACGGAAAAACCGCTGCTCCTAGCGGCTCTGGGGCCGAAGGCAATCGCGCGGCAATATCGCGCACGCACGCGCTTGGTCGCGGAATAATTTTCGTTTCCTCCTCTCTGAAATGCTCTCTCCAGTATTTCTCAATACTTCGACGCCAAGAAGGCGCGCGTTCCAAGCAGGGCAGCATGCAAATAGTTCGGACGCCGAAAACTCGAGAAGAATGTTTGCGAAACTGGGGCAAGACTGGCACCGGCGAGAAAATATGGGAGGAGACTCATACGTCTGCATGAAGATGAGGAGGGACTTCGAATTCTGATGCAGACATAATGAGGAAGGGAGGAAAGGTCAGCATCACTACCGATGTACAAAAACTTGAGGTGGCTAAATAGTGAGTATTAAACACGGACCCTAGCTGACGAAGACTTCACCGAGTAAAAAAATTTAATAGCAGTAATTTGACGACAAGGCGTCTAGAAAATATTTATGAAATCGCAAGTAGGTAGGCCGATAGTCGCAGGCCTTGGGGTCTACGTAGTAATATGGCTCTCCGATGAACGGTCGGGGAGATGAGAGCAGGTATTCGAGGCTACATTGCTTGGACGGGGTCCATTAAAGGCGGCAATTGCTGTGGTCGGTGAGTGCTTCGGGTATTGAGGGAAGTCAGCAACCCCGCGTGTACCGTCTCCTTCATGTGTCTTTCGAAAGGGTGCTGAGGAAACCAGTATTGCGGCTACTGACGATACTGCAACGTTCTTCACAGAAAGTACAATCGGCAGAGTTTGTGAAGGCGATCGAGGCTATTGTAGGCATTATGGGCGTATGGCCTCGGAAGGAATGCGTCACAAACGCGCACACGCCCTCTTGGTGTCCCGTCTAGGATGGAAATACCCCCACGTGATCGCCTCCACAGAAGGGATGCTACGCATTTTGAGAGTTGTACCGTTGACAACTTGCGTAGGCGAATTTCACCACCCCCTGTTTATGCAAGTATGTATGTGGGGCTCAGAAACAGCAAGATAGGGTATATGACCCATCGCTGTATCGACATTTGCGTTCCCTAAATTGTCATGTTCGTTTTTCGCAAGACACATAAATAGGCATCTCGCAATCACAAGCTGAACGCCCTGATGTTGTTTCCCCAAAACTATGGAGGAGGCTTAACATCTTTTATAGCCTAAAGAAAAAAAGTAATGAATCCGAAAAACCTATGGCACAGGGGATACCATCAGCCCTCGCACGTGATTGTGGAGGGCCTTCACTGGCTGCTGGTCTATAAATTCCGCAGCGTCCATGCAATTTTCTGCCAGAAATGCGCCGGCCTGTACACACGCGCACTGGCGTGCTTTCTTGCATAGCGGCAGGCTGACGCGTCTTCTTTCTATGACAGCGCATCGATTACTTCCTGGCGTGATTGGCCTGAGCGCGCTCTCGTAAGCCCGCGCTGTTCGAGGGCTTAAATGCTCTTCTCTTCAGAAACAGCCGCAAAATTCTTTCCTGACTTCAGTTTTAACGTTAGGGGTGAGCGTAAGCGCAGCCAGAAAGCTATTACTGTAAAAGCAGCACTGGACTTGACGGCGTTGTTCACAAGCTCAGTTAGCACACTATAAGGACGTGCAGCAAGGCAGCGGCTTTCCCTTGTACTGTATCCGATAATAATGGCCGTTATAATTCCCAACCATCTTTCCAAATACGGGTGCCATTGAAAAATCTGCTGACCGTGAAGTATATAGTTCAATGCGCAGACTAGGACGTTATTACATGTGTGTGGGTTCACGTATGCATGGCGGACTTGTATTTGGACACTAATTTCAACGTTCATGACAGGAAGGCAACAGTGAGCTAAGTAATAGATAATTTTTGTTCTTGACTGCTGTTCGTATATTGAGCAACATGGAATTGAGGTTGCCGGACTTTCTGAAGAACGTAGAGACAGTCCTGGTCAAATTTTTTTTAGGCCGAACCAAAAGTGCACAGGCCACACAATTTTTAAAGTGCAAGCTTACCTCTCGAGCGAAGCAGAAACGTTTTATAACAGAACACAATAGAGAACACCTTTCTTTCTTACTGTCAATAATTTGGTCACAGTTAAGCGTTAAGCTTTCGCTTTGAATTCTTGTGCTTCAAGAAAGTATTGGCGTGGCCCAGAAAATTTTGGCAATATTGTATATACCGACTTGTGTGCAGAAAAAAAGTTTGTTCGAATGAGGCGCAAGGCAAAAAGACGGTCAGGTTTCGGGTGCGTTATAGGCGCGTAAGCACAGATCTAACGCCTTTTTAGACACCCTATCGTTTTCTGCAATTTTATTGTGTCATGGCGAGACCGCTGCGTTTCATTTAGTCACTTATTTAGACACACATTTGCTTGGTTTTTAGGTAGTTTCACACCCGCGACGAGACAAGTGCTAAAGGCTTAACCACATCTACAGAGCGCGTCAGGCTTGTCTACACAGCACAAGCAAGCGCGCGGTTCCAGGACATGCTGGCGACATCTGCTGATAGCTGCTGGGTTGCAGATAGCTTGTCAGTGGGCGTGTGGGAATCTCGGACAGCCTCGGGCCTGTCGTCGTTTAGTATTGTCCACTCATATTACAGATGCCACGACGCGTGAGGGGCGCTTTTGTTCTGCCGTGCCTAGAGTTCCTGTATATAGCTCTCCTAGGGCAGCTACAGGAACTGTAGCCGTGCCAGTCGTAAGCGGTGGCACGGTAGATAAGCGCGTCTTTTGACGCGCCGGTATATCAGCGCAGGCAGTTAGATAATCAGTTAGATAAAAGGTTCGATCGAAACCAATGCAGGGCATATTTGTGGCTAGTGTCACTATATAAGGACACTAGTTGTGGCCTGCGTTTGCTACGAGTGCTCATGATACTCAGAAGATTAGCGTAGATTGCTTCGAGCGATTACGTAACGGCGTTCGGTGATATGGCGCCTCGTAAAACGACGCGTCTATCTGGCCCGTCACCGCTGACACCTGTCACTGTGGAATACATGCGCCTCTGGCGGGTGGGGGCGTCTGCAAATTGGACTGGCCCATGCGAGAGGTCGACCGGCCCAACCTTGTGCAAGATCCGCGCAAGCTCCAATCCAGCAGTTACCAGTAGATATCACGAGCAGGCTCAGGAGCCATGCGCTCGCTTGACAAGCCTGACACGTGCTGTACGCGAAATCACCGTTCCCGCGAGCGTCGACGTCGTTCGTCGGCACCGCGCCGACACACAGGAGAGGGCGAGTAACCGCATGAGAACGGAGAAGTCACGCATCAGACATTGCGTCGACGTGCGTTGGTGGACACGTTTGTATGAACTCTGCCATTTTTAAAGACGATAGTCTTTCTTGGGCTACTTAAACCCAGAAATTTTTGTCTGTCCGTCTGTCTGTCTGTGTGTCTGTCTGTCTGTCTGTGATTCTATTCAATAACTCGGCCAAAGTAAAACAATGCCTGCGCAATAGTCTTATATAGTCACAGCTAAATCTACCCGTCTAAGTCCGGTGTAATGTTCATACTTATCAACATTGTTGAAGAAGAACAAGACATTACGCATATATAAGAGAACAAATTAATACAGAAGTGATATTTTCAGTGTTCCTTTATAAAAATCATACATGCTTGACTTTTCGAAATTAAATACTTCATACACTGCAGAAAAAAACATTCACTCCGCCGTCGCCTGCTGTCGCCCGCGCCACTATAGCTTCTGGCGCCATTTTAAGAAATCAACCAGAAACAGTTACGAAAGGTTCCACTAGATAGGTTCCACGTTCTGCTTGCAACACACGTGGAGTAGGAAAACGCGGTTCTATAAATGTTGAAGTAGGGCGCCTCGATTCACGACCGTCTCCGCCGTGTGGCAGCGTTGGCATCGAGACACCGGACCCGGAATAATGGAACGCGGTCAATTTAAAATGATTTAAGCAAACCTTTGGCGTGTTTACCGTGGGAGGAGCGCGACGCAAGAGGAACAACATGAGCGGTGAGCGGGAAAGCGAAGGGAGGCATTTACGTGGCAAAAGTCGATAAAGACTATCATCTTTTGCCGACATTTGCAACGAAATGATCAGATACGCGGCTAATTTGTTTTTTCAAGTTGATCGTTTATGAGAAGTTATTTTGGATTGTTTAAATTCAGTAACCAGGACCGTAGATTTGTTATTAAGACACACTTGCCTAACCTTATTTATTGTAAGAATGCTTGCGGGAAAATTTTGAAATGCCGCAAAATGTATTTTAAGTCATCACCGTCACCTCCGAAAAAATAAGACAGCCTGATAAACAAAAAAGCACTTCCAACAACTGATTTCCTTCCAACTCGATGTCCTACCTTGATGTTATGTTTGGACTGCTTCATGAACTCGAAGCAGGAGAAAAGCGAATTTCAGCGCTGCCTTGCTATTGCGTTCAGAGTCGAACGTCACATGTAGATTAAAAGGCAAAGTGCCCCGGTCTACTTTTTTCACCGTTAAAAAAAACCTGATCAAACCCCCGCCTCAAAATAAATGTTTTGCAAAGACTCCTGTCGTGGACCTCCAAAATAGGAGCCCTAAACCCTACCTCTCGGCTACTTCAGTAGATAACCCGCAGGGGCAAGAAATCGGTATCGGAGAAATCCCGTATAGCTTGGTGAGGAAGCTTGAAGCGGGCGCTCCTGTTGCGTGCAGACTTTTCAGCGACCATCGTGGGGTGGACTATTTTGTTAGCTGTATTAAAGCGAAAGCTTTCTAAGTGGGACCGATGCAGTCCCGTCGAAAAACGAATGCATTTCCCCATAGACCATTTGGTCGACCGGAAAGCTGACAAGATCTCTGGACACACGGCGCGTGCGTGAAACAGGTCGGTTACTTGAAAATCACGAAAAAAGAACGGTTCTAGATAAGACACTACACGCATAGATCAGGAAGAAGGGGTACAACAGTATATCGTTATCTTATAAACCACGTGTACTCTATGTACAGTTCCTGTCCCTTTCCCGGCTTCGGTACATTTCGACGCTCTTACAAAGGAAACACGTCGCTTCTGATTGTCAATGTTTCTGACAAAAGAAAAAAAATCAGGGAAGCTTGCACTCACGCGCAAGGCTTGAATGACGAAGCTGTTATAGGTGAGCATTGCCGGACACATAGTTAAGTTTCAGTATCATTGTTTACTTGCATAGTTTAGAGGCTAAATCATCGTCATGTGAATCGAAGAGGTCGTCGTCTTCGGGGCGAGTGGTGGATGCAAAGTCATCCTCAGCATTGTAGACTTCCACCAGCTCAACTGGCGAAGCTTGCACTAAGTTGCACAAGGCTTGAAATATGGCGAAGCTGCAGGATTTCTAAACACGTGAGCACTGAAGGACAAAATTACCACGCGGTTGTGCAAGTTTTACATTGCTTAGTTACATCTTACGTCGTTGTTTTTTGCACTGCGCTAGTAGTAGTCATGGTCATATGCATCGATATCGTCGTTTTTCTTATGCAAAGTGTTACATGCGCGGTATAGCTTGACGACAGCGCTGGAGCTTTTTTTTTTTTTTTTTTTTTTTTGCTGAGCCACTGTGCAAGACGGGGACTCGGAAGTCGCCACGAGGCACGCGCTCATGAGCGCACCGCATTTTCTCGGAATTTATTGCCTGCAACAACGAACTTATGCCATGTACTACAATAGCCCAGCTGCTAAAACAGAAGTGCCTTAGGTGAGGTTGTGGGCGGCTGCAGGGTCAGTACGGAGCGTTTTTTCTACGAATTATGCCGGCTGTGGTTTTGATTGGTGCTCAGGGGGGTGTGATTGCGACTCCTCCTTAGCGGATACTAATCCAGATTGCCAGAGTTGGCAGAAAAGTAAGGCCGTACTACCCCTGCCTTCAATAAAGACTTCGCATGACATTAAGTAGCCTGCATCTCCTCTACTTTGGACCTAGTGCCTGTTGCTCGCAAGTGGGAGAAAAAAGCTGCGAAGTGGTCAGTTAAATGTTCATGCAGCTTCCTGAGGTAGCAGCGTCGACTTTGTAAAGAAATTTAAGACAAAGAACAATAGAGCTGCAGTACCCGTAGCTGTCCACTTCGTCGTGACATTTTGCAGAGCGATGTCTCGGCGCATTCAACACCGCTTACATGGAATGACGCTTCAACTTATGGTCTTTGACTAGTCTTAGTGGCGTGTTACATGTGGAAGCCTAGAGACGGCTTAACAGGCGACTATTGTATTTGATCCCTATTGAAAGTAAATTCTATATGAAAGTGTTTCAAATATAATGGTGGATAACGCGATGTCAGTCAGTGCGACGTATCTAAGCACCCCTCAGCCATAAATCACATCCCGTGCGGTTTTCTCCTTGAAGGATGACAGTCCGCGAAGACTCCGTGCAGAATGCGAAATGTCTGACCGAACTTAGCAATGGATATTCAAAAATGGTATGACAAAGTGGTTTTCAAGCGGCGATTTGTTTGAATTGCCTTTTCACGAGGCAGTAAAGGGACCCCACTCCCTTCCTCTATGAAGGGGACCCCCTGCGTCCCCGGTTTGGAAAGTAGCGTCATTTGCTGTCCAGGTTATGTAACAACCATTTCGCGACGATATTTTAAATAACAGAGATTCAGAAGAGTGTAAGACCTTTGACATTGTTTTACGGGACTAATTAGTGTTCCTGCAGAACCAGGTTTTTGATACAGTTGAACCCAGATATAACCAAGTTGACGAAAAGTATCAAGTTTTCGTTACACGCAGGTTTTCGTTATATGCAGGTATCGAGTTAAGGCTCCTTTGATTGAAGAAGAAAGGAAAGCATAATGCTAGATGCCAATGACGGTGAACTCAGCCTTGAACGATTTATGTCACAGTAAAAAAATCTGTGATTTCCGCCCGCTGCTTTCGCACGAGCTCAGCCACTACACGGCACACCAAAGGGGCAAGGCTATACTTACCCCCACATTCACCAAGTAACTTAAGTATCACTTTTTTCGTTACACTTTTCGGTGCGCCAACACGTTTGAAGGACCAACCTTATGCTGAAAGGGCTCCAATTCACCAACCTAATTGATGCTCTTTTCCGCACTCAAAATTGGAGTGAGGGGGCTAGCTGGGATGCTGTACCGGGCGGCGACGTTCTTCTTTCTCGCCTCCGGAGAGGCCATTTCAAATTGCTATCTTATCTTGAAAAGACAAAAATTTTCGTTTTCAGGAAGCAGAGTTCACCACCGACGAACCGACACCACAGAGAGCAGTGGATACTCGGAACTATAAAAATATACACGCCGACAGGCAAGCCTAGAACTTAACCGACACCGCAATCACAAATGGAAACGCAAGGCAGTTCGCGGTGCGGCCTAAATGAGCTACATTCGTGCATTTCTCAAGCCTATTTTTCTAGGCAAAGTGCAAAAAAGACTCATCAGTGCAGCGAATTCGTTACATCCAGGTTAACCGTGGCAACAACTTCATTAAATAGAGGTTGCGAACACATGGACTTCAATGGGGCTTGCAATGAAGGAATTTAAAAACTTCGTTAAATCCAGCAATTCCTTACATATACGTTTGTTACATCCAGGTTTAACTCTATATAGAAAGTCGCAGTAAGCTTGTAGTAAAGGATCTAAAAAAGCATCTAAAGTACACCCGCCAGCGGTATACTCATGTTCATGCACCGGCCGCTGAACTGCTGGAGAGAGAGAGAAGAGAGAGAGAGAGAGAGAGAGAGAGAGAGAGAGAGAGAGAGAGAGAGAGAGAGAGAGAGAGAGAGAGAGAGAGAGAGAGAGAGAGAGAAACTTATTGCACAATGCAGTTCAGAGGGCGGAGTGGCCGGTGGCATGAACCTGACGGCGACAACGGTGGCTCAGTTCTCCGGGGAGATTTGGATCCCCGGATCCGAGCTACCCAGCGCTACCCTCCCACTGCTGGTCACACGCTATGGAGGGGAATTATAGATGAATTATTTCAAAAGTACCTAGGATTAACCCCCCGATAGCGCAAGAAAAAAAATGTTTTTTATCGAACAAATACTGATGTTACTGGCCTCTTCCCCTGGACCCTCCAAGCCAAAGTTACAGCACAAAGATTACCAAATTGTAATTAGCTCGCATGAAGGCCTTAGATTACCATGTTTCATGGAGCGTGCAGTGAGGTACAGAATTCTTTCTGTACGGAGTTAGCTAGCACAGAAAATCACAGCCCGAGGCGAGAATGGTGGGCCGGGAAAGGGAAACAGCAGCTCCTGAGGAAAGCTTTGAGGAAGGGCGACGGGCCGTAGAACGTTCTGTGCGCGAGCCTTTTATACGACGCTGCGACGACTCAGAGCTTCATTTCACATCGCTATGGGTGACGACGCACCAGGCCTTAGTCGCGGGTGGGGAGGCCGAGAAAATAAGCCACGGCGGAAGAAGCTATAGCCGCTGAAAATACCACCACTCGTTGTAACCGCCTTGGGGAGGAAGGAGATGTCGATAAAGTGGTGGAAGCCGCCCAACGAGAGCAATGTGAAGGTTCAACGGAAAGTTCAACAATCACCACTGCTGCCGAAGGTTCAACTAGGCTTTTGTCTTGACATTTTAGACATTCCCAATCACCTCCAGTAATTAAAAAAATCTATAATATATTGCACGATATAATATTAAACTATATAATATTAAAATGCACGATGATTTTCATCTCTGAAAATGTAAGTGTGCGCGGTCATCAATTTCCCTAAGTGGTACTGTTGACGTAGTCTACGTACCAGACACGTGAATATTGCAATCATACTACGATTAACTTGTATTTTGTTGATACTCAGTATAGCCTTTTTTTTGTGTCGGCGCTCTACCGCTATGGTGAGTCAGAGCAGCCGTCTTGCCCTGTATATCGGCTCGTGGATTATTGTCACTTAATGTGCGAGTTGTACCCAATGACCCATGCCGTGTAATCCACCATCAAATTCAACTGTTCACACTCTTGCTGCTTTCTTTTATTTCTCCAAAGTATCTGCACGTTTCGCTCTAATGACACTGTAATCGTTTGATTTTCTCTGGAGTTATCATCCCTCCATTCTGCCGGTCGGTGCGTCTGTGTGTGAACTTGCCTTTGAGTGTACGTAAATGTCGGAATGACAGTTTTTTGATGCTTGTTGGATTTTTGCAGTCAACAACTCTACTTTTATGACAGAAAGCTACAAACACTTCCGGTACAGCGTAAGTTTTTCTACCGTAAGTACACCTGAAAGAGATTCCGCTTCTTTAAGTACACTTTTAACCGCTGAGCTGTTGCCCTACAAAAACGCGCAAATAACACTAAAAAAATCCGTGTACGTATCACGGGGGCCACAAAAAAAAAAAAAAGGAAATGGTATTGCTTACACTTCAAGTTGGGGCCTAAGAACTACTCCTGAAATTCGCCGAAATTTTTCTCTGCCTCAAAGGGCACTCGTTTTTTTTTTTTTTCGTAGATAAATAGGAACGAATAGCTGATGGATCCCGGTTCCTTCTAGGTGAGTTTTTTATTTTTATTTTTCCCCACCCGCCACCTGCTCCCCAAAGTACCCTGATTCGCCTTGAGCAAACAAACTGCGAAAAACAGACTGTCACTGTATCCACTGGATCTATACAATTCTTGCGGCGTTTTCTCGGTTGTTCCTTTTCGAACTCCTCCGAGAAAACGTGAGAGATTTCCCAATGGTTGCGCTTCTGCTGACGAAGTGAATCGCTTCCGGGTCACGTGCTGTCGGCGTTCCTTTTTCACTCCACCAGGGCCGCAGTCTACCAAGACACGACTTGTAGCCGGGAAAGGTATAAACTGTGGGGGTTCGCCTCAGTCTAACTCAGGTCGTAACGACGGGCTGCGAGCCTACAAAATCAATTTTCCCAAGCTTTTATCTGAGAAACGCCAAAACATTTTTCCCCTTTTTAATTACTGTATCAAAGCCGGATATCACATTCACGTCATACAGTCGAACCTGGCTATAACGTAGGAGTATCGGAACAGCAAATTAGTTAGTTATAACCGATATTCGTTGTAACAGTAGAGGTAAAAGTCGTCTGTAAGGAATTGACAATCTGTTTTGCGCAAACATTGTTCATACCAAAATGCATTTTTTAAGACTTCGAACCACTGTAAACAAGGTTACCCTTACCTCTCTCCTTGTTGCATTTCAAGCTCAATGAACCGGAACATCAGTACGAAGTTCACTTGACAAAACAGGCCTGCGTCCTTATTTATCTGATGAAGGATGTGATCTTCGTCGGCTGGCTACCCACAGCACTGAGCTGGATGATGTTTCCCACACTGTGCACGACCAAAAAAGCCTTTATCTTTCTGCATTTTTGGCCTACGGGGGTTTTCCAAGTAGCTTCTCAGCCTCCTGGTAAAATAATTTTTTCGTTATGTCCGATTCCGCGCGCGGCTCTCACGGTTTCACTTTCGTTATAAAAGAATAAGTGTCAGTGAAATAAAGCGCGACCAACCAAAGTTTGTATTTTGTTCGCTATAACTGATAATTCGCTAGATCAGTGTTCGTTATAACGAGGTTCAACTGTATTTTGCCTCCGGAGTACGACGCAACGGTGGTAAAGGCAGTTATCCCTGCTATGTCCCGGGTTCTCCCCACGGTGGGTGGCGGTGGAAATGCCGCGCGCTGCTCCGATTCACCGCCCACTGCCTTTGGTAGCCCACCCACCACACCCACTGACCCACCCGTTCGAAATGTGGGCCCGGGGAACTGAGAACTGCCACTGTGGGAAAGCAACGCCAGTGGCAGCGCGCCACACCTCCCGCCACCCGGTCACGAGAAAAGGAGTCACAACAGGTAAAGTTTAAATTTCAGATTGCCAGCTGCGTGCAAATCTTTGAGTTCATGGTTGCGCTTATTAGTTTCTTAGTTTCTTTAAGAGCTTACACTTTTCAGCCGCTGCGGGACCCTGTATTTGACATGAGTTAGCCAAATTCTGTGATAAAAATTTGAAATTATTAAATGTTTTGCCCTCCCCCCCACCGTCGTTCTCAATATGTCCGCCTCCTGAATATTCCTAGGCAGAACCCTTACTTTACCATATAGATTCAAGGCAGGAAAAAATAAAACTGCGACGGGTTCCCTATCTGCTTTCTGAGGCAACGATTCAGCTGTTGTGATATTGACATAATGATTGCAGGGAGCACTTTAGACCCGCAGCGGTGGCTCAGTGGCTAAGGAGTTGCACTGCTGAGCACGAGGACGCGGGTCAGATTCCCGGCTGCAGCGGCCGCTTTTCTGATGGAGGCAAAAAGCAAAAACGCCCATGTTCACGAGATTTCGGCGCTCGTTAAAGAACCTGAGGAGGTCAAAATTAATTTGGAGCCCTCCACTACGGCGCGCCTCATCGCCTGCGTTGCGTCGACGCCTTAAATCCTACAATCAATCAATCAGGGCACACTTTTGTACGTTTATGATTTCTTTTAATGTAGTTATGACGAAATGTCTAATAGTTAGTATATTAGAGTATAGTATAACATCGTACAGTGTACTATAGTATATCACAGTACAATATAGTATTATTCGGTGCCAAAGAATTTTTATACAATTTGTAGGGACGCAAAAGCAACCTTGTATTTTCAAAGCGATGTGCTTAAGTTTCCAGGTGACGCGATGAGGTTATTCTGCGCCGGAACTATTGCTGCCTTGACCAACTACGCGCAGTGCTGCGGGTTTTTAAAAACCGAGCTGTATTTGGCTATACCCTCCCACGGAATTCAGTGTCCTTGGTCCATAACGCTCAGTGCCCATGGAGAGCAAATGCGGGACTGAAACTGGGGTTTGTAGATTCGGAGCTTAATGCTTTAACGCAGTTCGAACTGGGCGCGTTGGCTGTGGCAGAACGAGAGTTAGTTTACTGCTTGTCGTGTGATAAGTGAGCGTGACGAGACGCGAGTACAAGTGCACGCCATTCACAGGGAACCGGGATTATTTTTAATAACTATATACAGGCTGATGATGGTATAAATTACTAATGGAAGGTTTATGCAGTATCCCAGAGCAGACTGGAATAGTTTCAAGCGCAATAGAATTCCCGAAATACTGTTAGAAAATTCTGAATTAAGATTAGCCATAACTGGACACTGCCGGGACCGATTCCTGAGAAAAACGTAAGAAACTCAGCTAATAGGCACCCGAAAGTATAACTGTAGTATTAATTTCGGGAATCTGTCGGTCATCCCACTACAGAATGAAAACCTTGAATGAGCGGATTTTCAACATGGAAAACACGGGTAAAAAGCCTAACGCGCCTTTCGTCGCAGCTACTGTGCCCACACGTCGGAAAGAGTATTATCAGATTTTTATCGTCATAGTAAATTTATCGCAAATCATGAGCATCTTCTCAAATGGGAAGATGAGGTGAAAAAATGTCTATTTGAACAAAACATAAAGGCAAGAAAAGGAAGGGAATGCATGTGGCATCATTTCATTCCAGCCGCGGGCTGCCGCTGCTCTCGGGACACCGATGGACCGGGAATTCCTGGGCCCCAAGCCGCGAGCCGGTGCTCCCGTTTTCCGGCTGGTGTGGGGAGGGCGATAGTACCGGATGTGAATGGTGAGTGGGGGGGGGGGGGGGGCATTCTTTTACGAGGTGGTATGTGCATCCCGGTACGTCGCATGCGGGGCAGTTGTAGGGGTATGCGGAAGGAGACATGTGGTAGAGGACGGCGGTATTGTAAAAGGTACTGACTTGAAGATGTTGCAAAGCTAATTTATGTCATGTTGCAAGAGATAAATAGGCAAGTACCGACAGTAAAGGCGAAATACAACGCCAGTGTCCATACGCTGAAAACAACGTTTCCACTTTTAAATAGCAGAATTAGGTAGACTGCCACCTCAAAATAAGCAATAAGAGCTCAAGAACAATTATTTACGCAATATAATGGCGTAGGAAGTTTAAATAGTTTCAAATAAGTGTCTTCGAGTCGTGCTTAGAGTCAGCACGTAACAAGCGGTACCCAAACACTGAACACTGGCTGCGGTAGCAGCGCTCAAAGTGCGTGGGTTGTGCAAGGATTCGTAACTAAACGGTGCTCTGTAGCGACTCCGCACGACAACCAAATACTCATGCACCTCCCCCTTCCTCCCACCACTAATATATACAGATCCGCTATACGCCCACCTTCGACGAGCGAAACTCATAAATTTTTCAGACAAGTTACCTTTATCCTGTAGACAGGCAGGGTGCACGCGTTATGACCGATATTTAATAGGTCTTGTAAAACTCCGGTAATAGCGTTTTAAACGTGTGGGTAGAGGAAAAATTACCCCGGAATGCGCGTTAATTTTTTTACCAGTTATTTTTTTGAAAATTGGATCAATTCATTTTTTTCAGGGGCGACGCGCCTTAGGGGCTCGGGCTGTTGCAGTCTCCTGTCGTGGTCGTCGTCGTAATCGTTGTTCGTCTCATGTAGTCACGGTACTAAAACATCAGGAAACTGGTTGACGCCTCGCGCTAGAACGAAACACTTTCTAAAAAAAAACACCGGGACACTCGTGTACGGCTCTCGCTAGAGAGGGTCGTGCTTCAAAGACAAGGGACTTTTACAGCAAAGCCGTATACCTCTACCCTTCAACGGTTTCATCTCCGTTGGCAAAAACGCCAAGGTGCCAAGAATACACTTATGCACTACTTGCTTCGCCCCTCTCCAGGTTTCATGTTAGTGAACATGGCTCGGGATTTTTTTTCTCTATATCAGAGAGACCACTAGATTCCAGAAATGTGAACTATAATATTATTTTTAAGGAACATCTTAGTTGAAGTTATCCCATTTTTTTTTTAAGAATCGGGCTCGTCAATTTCCTGTTATGCGTAGTCTCTGTTCATATTTTAAACACTATTTAGGAATTTTTATGGACTGAGAACTATTGAAGTCTGCGCCCAGTTGTTTCGTGGTATTGTATTAACGTACCGTTAAGTGGTTCATACCGTCATCAATCCTTATTTCTTAAAGAAGCATCAGAGGTTCCTGTGATTGGTGTGCACTTATTCTACTCACATCCCGTCCCGTTCACTCATCACTAGACACGCAGTAGGATGCCTCTCCTTCTGCTACTTCAAACGTACCGAGTGAGCCCCGTGGTAAAGCATTAATTCGCATACAAATGAAAACGTATTTTAATTTTCTCTTCGGGCTCTGGGAGTTTTGGGCCACGGACTTCGAAAAGTCTATGGAAGGGCAGCCAAACACAGCTACACTGTAAGATAGTGAAGATGAAATGCAAAAAGAAGCTCTAAATACAGTGGAATACCGTTCACACGTTTTTCATCTTGCCGGGAGAAGAAAACGTAACAACCAGGAAAATGCACCAGTGAGGAAACCTTGGAAAATGAACGAAAACTCTGTAGCTTTGACTTGCAACCATGTATTTCTGCAACTTTGGCTTTCTAACTTTAAAAACTCGAGAATGCAGGATGGCCGCTCTTTGCGATCGCTGTAAAACACCACGCTTAGCAATGCAAGGTCCTTAGTGACGTCGACTCTCTATCGCGCTCGCTCCTTGTCTACTGCGTTTAGTACGTCAAGCTTTTCCTGAAGGGAAAGCGCCGCCTGCTTTCGCGACGACATCAAGGCACTGAACTGTTTGCGGTTGCAAGTTCCACGGTGTTCTCAAAGCTTGAAGTGCACGATGAGGACGAGAGCGCGTGTTATTCTTGCGGTGGTGCTTTATGGAAAACACGTACTTGCGGCATTTCGAAGTTAAACGTCCTTTGTAAGCGGAGTAATGAGAGTGAAAGCATAGACTAATATAGGGCCAAGCCTGGCCAAGGCTCGTCCAACGTCAAAATGGCGGTCGGAGCATGTTGCCCGGGCGGCTTCGGAGAGTCAGATTACGACAAATGATCCGGGAACGTACTCTGAGCCACGACGTAACAGTGAGGATTTGAATACATGGGACTCTATGTGAGCCGCACCGGGATTAGACAAAAGCAACGTAGCAGCCTGGAAACCGCAGCACTGAGGAACGTAAGAGTGGGAGCTTGAAATGGGGCTAGTTGGTTTTTTACTCGGAACATTGCTGGCGCTAGGCGGGACAAGGACGACGAATTACACACAACTGGTCGCACACTACCAACTGATTTATTAATCACAACAAACACATCTTATAAAGGCAAAATTCAGATAACTCCACCTTTCACGTCATCTGAATTTTTTCCTTTATAAGTTGTGTTTGTTGTGATTAATAAATAAGTTGGTAGTGTGCGCTCCAGTTGTGTGTAATTCGTCGTCCTTGTCCCGCCTAGCGCCAGCAATGTTCCGAGTAAGAGCGGGGTTCTAGTGTACAACGTTCAATAGAAAAGGGTGCAGGTAAAGGCAGAAGACCAAACAGAGCAAAAAATAATAAAATATAGATTGTACAACGCTAAGAAATCTACAACCGGAATCGCTCGTACTGGTTACGAACTAAAGAATTTTGTCTAAGTCCAGAGTCCCGTAGGACGAGCAGCAAAATCGCAATTCCCAAAGTAGAATTATCACAGTTGGCCTAGTGTCCAAGCAAGTGGCACAGTTCAAGCCTGCTCCACGTAGTAAGCAAAGCGGAACGCGAGAAGCAGTTGCTTGGGCCGCATCTAATTGAGGCCAGAAGCGCAACAAGTGCTTTGTAGTCTCGCGCACGGAGCATGTTGGGCACAGTGGGAAATCGTCGCAACCTATCTTGAACTTAAAAATTCGCGTAAACGCCTCCTTTAGACACAGATGGTGCAGCTCGTTCAGACTGTTTGCTGAGGCCGCGTGCAAAGCGGAATTTACAATGCGGGTCAATGCCACGCCGAGGGGGACAACTGCGGTGACGGTCCTTCCACTCCAACATTTGGGCAGTTCATCTACTTATAGAGATTCGCTGGACAAAGCAAGGTGACCCGTATTGCTAAGCGAGTGGCCTGCGCTTGTTGTACCGTACCTAATATTGCCTGGTATTCCTGAGGGACCGGGGAGCCACTGCATGATTATGTATTGGACTGCTGGCGAAAGGATGTTGTAGGGGTTGTACTACCACTTGAGTATATATCAAAGTATCCGGTGCGTAGGGACGTGGTTTTGAGGAACGAGCGAGTGAGTGAGTGAGTGAGTGAGTGAGTGAGTGAGTGAGTGAGTGAGTGAGTGAGTGAGTGAGTGCGAACAAGAAAGCAACAAGCTCGCGAAAGAGGGAAGGAGGAAAGTAGTGATTGAGGGCATGCGCTGCTCGCTAAAATGGACCTCGTCCTGCGTAGAGTTCATGGCAAGGTGTAGTATACAGTTCCGTATTTTCAAACGAGTATTTCTTACCCACAGCAATAAAATATTTTAGAGACACTTTTGAGATATATGAGCACTGTGTAATTACCTTCACAGGTTGAAGTCTAGGATTTCTAGATCATTTTAATGCAGCGTTTATTCGTCAGGCTTGCTCACGTAACATTTTTTCGCCATCAAAAGATACGCTGAAAAGTTATGCTGTCTTTGCTAGATTGCACTCGCACTGTTGGGGACTTCCGCGGTGACGGAGCACATTCTTTATTCAGGAGACAGGGCTTAATAGATGGCTAGTGTGTTTAATGTGCACCACCTGTGCGTGATATTAACCACTCAACTCAATATTACATGGCTGACGTAATAATAGGCGGAACTGAAACTCGCCGTGAAGTCACTGCTGCAGTTTGTGAGGCGGTCGCACAAGGCGCCTGGTATTTTCTCCTGTCTCAACTTCACAATTAAAAGACAGCTCCAGGCTGCCCAGGAAGCTCTCTACAAACACGGGCACCGGATCCGCACGAACATTCTGGAGTACTACGTGGATCCGGTGGATTGAACTTTCAAATTAGGACCTTGACTTAGGTCCTGCGGAAAATAAAGTTGGTTCTCGCTCTCTCTCTCCAGGCTTTTGGCTTAATAGCTAAATAAAAACTACTTGAGTAGAGCTGCAGTATGAAGCCTCAAACTGGAATGCGACTATTATACTTCTCGGTCCCGTCAATAGACGGTGAAGTGATAATAGTTTACCCTAGGAGTTCATCATCTCCTATTCGATAACCGTAACAATTTACGGGTGAATGTGTGAGATGTGATATAAAATGGCAAACTTCAGAGGGATTAAACTTTAAAAGCGGTGCCTAAAACGGTTCTCTCTTGCCGCTGGGCTGGGCCTAGGGGGAAATTGCTCCGTCGACTGATTATGATAGATGAACGGAATTCCGCTCCATCTACATTCTTCTTCGGGCCGAATACCTGAGAGCTCGGTCGGGGTTTTTCCGCTTCCAATTCATCTTGGTTTACACGGTGCTGGAGACATGTGGGCCCATACGAGAATAAACAGACACAATGGCTCTACAGGCACTGCCTCTTCCACCAGCGCCGTCTGAGCGTGAGGAAAACGCAATGGATGCTTTTCCTTTTCAGTGTTGAGATTACCATCTGCCTTAGTAAGTTCTTGCGGGACGACGAAGCTGGCTAAACGGGAGTGCGACAGAACTCACACGTGCAGTGAATGCCGTGATGATGCGGATGCAGTTCGAAAGAGCCGCAGCCCCAATTACACCGTATCCGACGTGACACAAGAAAGGAAGAAACACGGAACAACTGCTGCTAAGCTGCGTTGCAGATTTTGTAATAGAATATTTTCTCGCTTTTTGAATGCCTCTACTGACTTGCACAGAAGGAAGAAAGTTGGCCTGAAAAAAAAAAAAAAAAGTTGGACGCAAGATGGTTGCGCTTGTTTTATTTGCCGCTCATAACATATTTTGCCGTTCTTTTGGATAGATGAATCGTGTATTCTGCAAAGTTTCCTGGCATCACATCCCTCGAATGAGAAAAAATTATTCCAGATCTTTAATTTGAACCGCCATTATTGCGGCATACTGTCTCAAGGTAGTGATGCAGTCGTTTCGGTTTCATCTCTTTGTTTAAGGCCTAGCTTGATGTTTTGAAGTTTGCGTTAAAAGTAGCGCGATTGTTATTCTGAAGAGCCAATCTAACCAATTAATCAAACTTGGGTTTTTCTTCCGTTTCCCTTTAACATCTATGGTTCCCGACCCTAGTAATCTATATTTAGGCTTTTTGCGAAACCTTCTTAATTGCGATAGCATATCGACTTGCAAAATAATGAGAACTGAGCGGGTCAAATCTGTTACGCAATCAATTTTCGCCTGTTTACAATCTCTAATACTGATTTTAAAATGCTCAAATAAATAACCAATACTTTTAGGAGTTACGGAGCAATAAAACTAGCGTGCGATAATTTTTTTTTGCAATTTTTGAACGACTTATTTTTGTTAAAACGTTTAGGCTACAACTTGCAAACTTCCTCTCGATCTCCTATCAATTTACCCCGCTTTCGTTTTTTTAAAAGAAAATCAAATTTACACACGAATTCGTTCAGTATTTGCGCTGACCATTTTCCCTTCTGACGTCGACGTTTTATCGCAGAGCAAGCAAGAGAAAACTACCAACTAGAGCTTTCGACGTTATAAATCAAGCTAATTCCATTAAAAGACCAACTTCTGCCCCCTCATCTGCCGCACCCCCTTCCTCAAAGAAGAGGTGCCTAGGTTGACCAACCTGTCATCCTCATTAGAGTTTCGAACCTGCGGCAAGAAGTCTTATCCTGGCGTCAAAGTGGCGCTTTATGTTCTCTTTAGGGGGCGCGTGACCTCTCGCATGTTCTCTGCCCATTCCTTGTGAAGGATATTAGGCACGTCTCTTTTACGCATTGTTTTCATCTACTACTTAACGACGACTGCTCCACCGCGTCTTGGAAGGTGACTCTAATTTCTCCTCGCTCCTTTGAGACTCAAAGCGACTTTGTGGCACGCGCACAATCGATCCTTTGTTCGCAAGGATTAGGCCAAATGAGTTCCCCGTGAGGACTGAACTTTAAATTACGACGAGCGTTCAGAGAAAAAGGGTTAACGCACATCGTGGCGCACGGAAATGACTTCGGGGCGACAACTTCAGGACAGTTTGAAGCTCCTGGGCACTAGGAGCCGCACCGGGGAAGAAGGATTTAACGGAAGTCAACGTCCGGGACCGATATTGGAAAACTCGGTGACTGCAGTTTAGAGAAAATAAGATAAGCGCTATTTTCGAAGAGCTTAAGAAGAATTTTTCGGCTAGTGCATTTAAATGAAGTAAAATAACGGTGAGAAAAAGGGTAAATAAAGCGAGAAAAAAACGAACTGAGGACTGGCGGGCTTTGTGGATTGCTAATTTTCTGCTATCTACGTTTTTTGCCGCTGTCTTACGTCTTTGTGAAGCTAAAGGCCAGCCTATGAATGTGTTCGACATCTTCAACGGCGCTGCAGGCTAACGGCACAGCAGTGTAGTGGCATGCAGTATTCCGCTATTATATTCTAGCGTCTTGGCTGAGTCAGTCCAGCGCCTGCGAGGAAGTTAACTTGAGGTTTAAGCATTGATCAACTGCTTATGTCTAGGTTTGGGTGACTTGTCTGATTGGCCACACTGCCCCAAGTTGCAGTAACTGTGGAGCCACTGTAACATACTAATGTCATAAATGCTCGTAGCCTGCCTGTCCTGGACAAAATGTCCCGCTAAAAATTCTTTCCGCTGCTGAAACGGCAGCCACTAGCATGTTCAATTGGCGCGGCCATCGCCTACTCGAATAGTCTATGTCCCAATCCCAAAGGGGGAGCGGTAGGGAGAGGCTATACGGCGGCACCCTAGTACCTCGCGTCGTCGTCTGCTCCTACAAAACGATCAGGGGTTATAAGAGTGATGGCGGTGGTGCTGAGCTAGTGCCGGTCAGTTGTGGTCACGCTCTGCAAACCGCCAGCGGGAAGCTAAATGGGAAACCACCCCTTCAGTATTATTCAGGCTCTCTCTCTCTCTCTCTCTCTCTCTCTCTCTCTCTCTCTCTCTCTCTCTCTCTCTCTCTCTCTCTCTCTCTCTCTCTCTCTCTCTCTCTCTCTGTAAAAGTGTATGACATCGTTGCTTGCAGACGCGTCACGTTCTGCTTCTCCCTAGTCCACGCGACAATAACAACCCATGGCGATACTGAGCCCTTTGAAATGGATAGCCGTGAGTTCAGGTTTGCGGGCATCGTGTGCGACGACGGCAAAAAGTGACCGCTGCGCCTGATGTCGAAACCAGGCAAAGCGCAGCTGGGCGCGGCCCCTCAGTATTGCACGCTTGTCACCAATGCTCGCCTGCTCGCCACTGGTTCACCCGTGATAAATCAGCACCAGGAAAACATCGTTAGCCTGATTGCAGGATTCCGGCCTCCGCGCCTTCTCCTGAAAAGGCGGGCTCTCGTAATTAGAAGCAAAGTTGTTTAGATCATTACAGTTGACGCGCTGTGGACGACATTGTTATCGTTGCCTTTTCTCAAATCCCTTTCCACTATACATTGAAGACGAGAAATAATGCTAATAAATGATCTAGAAGAAAATGCCCAACAGGTAACACCCTGTGGTAAGGCTTTAGAGGGTTTTTAAATCTGAAGCGTAAGAAACAAGGACGCAAGAACAAAAATAAAAATCCATCAAGCGAGAACATATTTACGAAATCCTGTTCCCGGGTAGAATTTTTTAGGGTAATGTATCTAATATTTCAAACTTGATGTTTCAAATGGAAAACAATTTCTGTTTTTTTTCTGGGGGGGGGGGGGGGGTTACAGAGGAGGGGATTGGTTAGAAAAGTTATCAACTTGCTACGTGTTCCTAGCTCGTGCAGTCACCCTTAACGTTCGTATTGAAGGCCTTGTCTATAGGTTTTGATTTTCCTGAGGCAAATTTCTGAAAGCTGGGCCACCTTTGAAAAACATGCAAACAACATTGGTGTGGTAAATGTGTTTGACCTTGAACAGCGCCAGTTTTGCGCTTTTCTTAGGCATTTAAATGTGCAGAATGTGTATTTTAAAAATGGGGTTTGTTTGAATCTGCACTGTAAAACACCTCTATAAGTGAATCATGTGGCTTCCAGCGTTGATAAATAGCATAAACTATTCTATACAACTCCAAAAATGACAATAAATATTGGGAATGGCTTTCTATTTGAAAGAGGTATATGTATACATCACTAACAATGTATTTGGTGGCAGTTGCAGCTAGCGCCCGTGGTAATTACTCTTGTAATTGAAACGCCTCATGAAAGAGGAATTTAGAGAAATATTTAAATTTATTAAGTTGATTTCCCAAGTACTAAAAGGATTTCAATGCACTGACCTAATGGCGACAGGTATGGTTTTCCGTTTGCTGAACGCTATGCTATGAAATCCAAAGGTTAAAAAGATGATACATACGAATTTCGAACGCTAATACACACCTACATACTTGGCGCAGATTTTGGCATGGTTGATTCAGTTCAATGTACCGGAGAAATAAAAGTCATTTTTGTTTATTTATTTATTTATTTCCCAAGCAGCACAAGCATGTACGGCTAAGCATGAGCTGTCCATCTCTGGCCGGGTAATTTCTGCTCGGCCGTTGCTCCATCAGAGTGTAAAGCCCATACTCAAAAGTGGGCCTTGGCCGTGTGCTGAAAGTTTCCTGGTGTAAGCTGAACAGCTGCTCACCTTTGACCAAAGCATCGCCAAAGGGCCTACAACCGCCCTTCGGCCGCCAGAATTTGCCGTCGTCTTGCCGTTTTTTTATTGGCCGGCGGCCGTTCAACCTTTAACAACCCACGGCCGTTCAACTTTTACAGACTACGGCTATTCATCCATGCTTGGGGGCCAGCTGTTGAACCAGAGCCGCTCAGCCATGGTTGAAAATTAGCCATGCAACATACTCGTCCGGCCCTTCCACTGCAGGAGGCATAATAATTGTGGTGCGGCAGCTTTCATCCAGCCCTAGAATAGGTATAGTCCAGCTGTTTCTACAGCCAAGTGCAGAATTTATAACCTTGTAACAGCAATCATTCGTGCTTTTAAGGAAACAATTAAATTCAGCAACTGACATATCTTATTTTCAAAATGTGGTGCCGATTTATTTTCTCAATTGCTGCTCCTACTGTGAGCTGCTTCCATTTGATGCAACCGCTACTGTGGTCATAGACAGAGTTCCAATGGAAACCACAGCTGCCAAGCTATGGAGCACCTGCTGCACAAAACAAAAAGAAAAAGAAGGAAAAGTTACAACTCCGCACAGCTCACACTGTCACCAAATTAAGAAAGTCAGTTCGTGGCACCGACAGATATTTACACTGCTAATGTGCAATGTATCTTGCTTTAAAGCGACCCTAGAACACTCTTGGAGCAGTGGAGGTAAACCTGCACGACGTTTAGATTACAGTGCCTGGAATACCTGAGCCAAACATTACACGTGCACGTGGAGCGGGAAAGACGCGGAAAAACCAACCGCACTCTCTTCAATTTTGCGCATTATGCACCCCTGGCATGGCCTAAACAAGGTCAATACGGCCATGGCTGTCCTATTTGCTGTCGCTGGCCAACTTCGCGGCTTATATTTTGCATTTCCTGTTCGTCGGCGCTGTGTACCAACCTCTTCTAAGCGTGAACCTGTACGTAGAATTTTGGGGGTTGTGGTGTGTTGAGTGCGCAAGAAATTTCAGGGACCGACTAAAGTCTTCGTTCAATGAGACCACTCGACAACAAACGTTCATAGCTGTAAAAACACCCAACCAGACTGAGCACGCGCTTGCAAGCAGGCACCGATGCCTGCTTTTTGTGGCACCAGCCGGGAAATAGACCTCTCAACGTTGCGGAGAAAAGAAAAAAAAAACTCACCGGCCTGTGATATAGCGAAGGCCCCGAAAGAGAATACCGTGAGCCGCACCGCACTCAAGGTGAGAGCGCACAACTTTCGCGCGTTCAGCCGAGGTGGTCCTGAACTACAAATTGGTTAAAGAAAAGAAATAGTTTCCAAAGAAACAGAGCCCGAGAAAGCATTGGCAAAGGTTTTCAGCCAGGAATCAGATAAAAATGAAAATGGGAAAACGCTTCTATTGCAAAGCTCAGATTTTTAAACTATTCCCGTGTTTCCTTTTTTTCTCAAGGGAAGTTTTAGCTGCGAAAAGTTGAGCAGTCACTTATTGTATTTTGCCTTGTTCAAAGGGGTCCAGCTATCGAAGTCACACGATAGTGTGGTGAAACCGCCCAGCCGCATATATAAACAGAGCTCGTGCGATAAAAACCTGCATACGGTACAAAGCACCTCCGTTCCTCACGATGTTATCAAGAGCACCGGCAATTATTTCAGACTTCCTAGCCCCCTCCGCTGCGCCTACCACCTGTCCATCAGCAACGCTAGACATACCGAGCGTCGTCAGCATCAGTAAATTTACTTTAGCTTCACGAACCACACCGTGAGACTGAAGCAGAAGCGGGAAATCGAGCCGTAACACGTTTCTGCACCGAACCTTAGTCAAGCAAGAAAATGGCCAGCAAACATGAACTTTCCGAACTCTCTTTGTCCGGGCAGTGAAAAGCGCCGCCGGTCGTCGATCGTTTGAAGGAGTATTTCAGCTTATCCTTAACCTCACGTGTTTCCAAAGTGGCAAGCAGTCTTTATCCAAAAAGCGCGAACACATGTCACAACACAAGACTGAAAATGTGCCTTTCCAAATATACCACTCGTAAGCCATTATTTTGTCTTAACTATCAATTATCTTTGATTTAGCGCATTCGGTTAATATTTTTGTGTTCTCGTTCATTTTTCCATGAGTGCACATGTATACAGCCCACTGTTTGGTGGCTGGGCTCATGTCCACGCATGAGCTTTTGAATTCCGGCGATTGGGCACGGGCGGTGCTATACCTGCGACAGATGTCAGCCGTTCACCTTTCGAAGAGAAGGAGCGCGCAGATTCATAAGCAGACCGGATAACGTACGTTTCCAAAACAACTCTTGAACGACGGCTGCCTACGAAACACGAGTACTCTAGAACTGGACAACAGTCATTCATCATGTGTTCATGCCATTCATCATGCAAGCGGAAACAGAGTGGTCGCCTGGTGGCCGTGCACAAGCTGATAAACTTTTTAAACCCGCTTTCAAGCAACAAACGAGTACTCAGTGGCGGGAAACCTGCCGCCTGTCGTTTGATTGAATGTTGCTGGAGCAAGTGCCGTTCATCGTCGGTGGTTGATCCGCCAGATAACTTCTGAGTAACTTTCGCCGAGGGGAAACCATGTTGAGGGTTAACGAGCGAAAGCTGACCAACTTAAGAACATTGGCTGCCGAAAACGTGCGCAGAGGATGGTTGCCGTATTCAAACCGTTTATCTTATGTTCAACGCTGGCCAGTTTGTTCCCGATGGGCGAGCATTCCGGAGAACAGGCGTAGGTTGGCCGGTCAAGAATCGGACTTGCTGTGCTGCCTGGGTTATTTATTTATTTATTTATTTATTATTTTTATTATTTATTTATTTATTTATTTATTTATTTATTTATTTATTTATTTATTTATTTATTTATTTATTTATTTATTTATTTATTTATTTATTTATTTATTTATTTATTTATTTATTTATTTATTTATTTATTTATTTATACTTCAAATCACAATTAAGGAATATTGCCGGAAGGACACATGCATTTGTAAACGACAAAATTTATACTCCCGTAAGAAATAAAATATTACTTTACCATGTGACACGGAGCCGACAGAAATACCTTTTATAACTACATCAATTCTATAGCATTTGTAAGTAGCACGTAAAGAACAGTAGTCAAAATTTCAAGCAGTGGACAAAGAACTCAATTCATCATTCCAAATACAATAAATATTATTCGACGAGGTGTGAAAAGGTTTCCAGTGATTGTCTGATTGTTATAGTGACGGCCAAATTATAGCACTCTGTAACTGCTAGAGGAAAAAAGGAATTTTGAAGACATTCAGTCTGGCACTGATATTCATTCGGTGTCCGTGAATGCTTTTGCCGTGTTGGCCTTGTTTCTGTGTAAGACATGTACTTTGAACTGTCTGTATTCATCTGAGCGCGGACCAACTGATGCAGAAATTTTTGTAGGTGCAAATTTAGCGTGGTTTTTGTTGTTAATACATGGTGGCGCCACAGGCGTCGAACAGTGCACATATGGTTCCCCGTCGCTCTGTGCCTCGAACGCAGTAAATGCCGTTTTAAAGCTCATGTCACTGTAATTTTTGGTTTAGTTTCTCCTATGCTCCTAAGGACTCCATTCTGCAAAGTGGATTGTGGCTGTTTCAGCGACAGAAGATCTACGACCGGTAGCACAAAGCGATCACTCCTAGGCCTAACCTAGTGGGGTAGGCCTAGCTACGAGTACGGCAGCCCTACTGTTTTACCGCCAAGATGGCGGCAAATGGATTTCAGCTCGTCAGCCGCGATGCACTTCGTCACGCGCAGCGAATCTGAAGAACGGCAAAAAAAAACTAAAGATTACCAACAAGGTCTACGAAAAGAAGGTGACCACCGATGAAGAAATGAACGAGCAACGCGATGAAGATTCAGCAGATGAAGGAACCTGGCAGGACGCACACTCCCGCTGCCGTCGGCGATCCCAGCACACCTACCGCAAAGTAGATGCGGAACGCACAAAGCTTCAACGGACAACGGTCCTCATCTGCCCGAAAGATCACCGCTCCGCAACTGCCATCCCAAAGGTGTCGCTTCATAAGTCGACAACTTGTGCAAGGCAAGCAACCTCAAAGTTACGGGCGGGACCACATTTGAAGCCGAAAGTTTTCGTCTTTATGGCCATAATGCTTCAAAAGGCGTCATCACAACGAACCCTAGTGATACCAACGAGGAACTTCGTAGTGTGCTGCGATGTGAAACTGCTAATGTGCTCAAGGCAAGGCAGATGGGCAAAAGCGGAAGGGCGCTCCTTACATTTCATTCACCTGTACTGCCGAAGCGAATCAAATACTACAGCGAATTAGGCAAGGTTACTCCATACGTTGCACGCATGCTGATCTGCTACCGTTGCCATGTAGAAGGCCATATGCAAAAGTACTGCCCCAATGACGAAATATGCAGTTGGTGTGGCAGCGGGCACACCGAAAAAGAATGTGACAGACAAGATAAGCACTGCGTCACGTGTAAAGGGAACGGTCACCTGGCGACAGACGCCACTTGCCCGGAAGAAGACAAGCGCTTGAAGGAAAACAAAGCCCGACTGGAACGCCGCTCTCGGAGCCGCTCTAGTAGAAGAACCGCCAATTCCAAAATGGCACAGCAGGGCTCCCAAGATCTTGATAGCTATCCCGTACTCTCCGGAACGATGGTGTCTACAACGCCCAAAGCAGTCAGCTTCGCGAACGACCAAGATAGCTACGCCTCCAAGGTTTCCACGGGTCTCCATGCCAACATAGAAGGGGAAATCGCTGCTCTACGAAAAACGATAGAGGAAGCGTCTCGGCATCTCTTACAGCTCCTGCCCCAGCAAGTATCTATACAAACACCTCACCAAACCCGGGACACCGAACTACGGAGCCCTTAAGACGACCCCCTTCAGCTAGTGCGCGCAAACGAACAACGATCTTCGTCAAAACCACGGCGTTCTACACCAAACTGACCTGCTTCCAAGACAACAGGTTCGAAATCGTGGCATAGCCATGACAAGTCATCGCCATCGCAGCCTGCAGCCCCTGAAACAAATGTAATAAACATACACGATGAAGAAATAGTGAATGAACGATTGAATTCTGAGGTGCCGAGTGTACAAGGCATGCCAACCACCGTCCAGAAACATGATCAAGTGCTTAAAGATCTTACCCAGAAGGAAGCACTGGCAATGGAAGCACTTGAAAGTTTGACAAACAAATTTGAAATGATTATGACGCAACTGGACACGCTGACTTCGGAAGTCGGCCATCTTAAATCGACGCTGAAACGCCGAGTAGTCTTTATTTATTTATTGTATTTGGTTCATACGGTAGCCTTTCTCGTTCACCTCAACGCCGCCAGGATGACCGCAGCCATTTGAGTCCTGAAATAGAAGTGCCGTAGCCTCCAAGCTAATGGCGCTGAATTGAGCGAAAGGTTACGGACCATGCATTCACCACCCCTGGTACTTCTACTTCAAGAAACCAGGGGTACAACACCCAGTATAAATGGATACCGAGCTTACTTCCAGCCAAGCATTCTTCATGATGGAACCCACAGCACAAGCGGCATTTTTTATCAGCAGAAATATTCGGCACTGTCAACTGGATACTTCAGCATACTGCAGGGCCTTCCAGGAAGTCATAGCAGTACGCATTGAATTGAACTCGCCACAAAAGATAATTTTAGTGTCCGTATACTTACGTCCCGAAACGGGCCGCTCCAACAGGGGTGATTTGGCTTGGATGACGCATCTACGCTCCCTTTTTCCCGGTGACGTCATCCTCATTGGAGGGGACTTTAACGCGCCTAACGTTATCTGGGGATACCCTCGATATACCCCCAGGGGAGCTCAGCTGGAGCGTGAAGCCCAAGCAGTTAACCTTACCTTGGTTAACGATCTTAACATTTCCACTACGACGGCACTGCACTCCTGTCAAAAAAGTACCACACCGTATCTCACGTGGAAATCGCATAATCTCTGTTCTTCGTGGTCCTGCGGAAATGACCCATGGGGCCGTATTTTAGCGAGACCCTGTATGGGTCTCGCTAAAACACGGGCTTAAAAATCGTAAACGCAAAGTACGTTGCACGGATTGGGATCTTTTTCGGCAGCATCTAGCCGACCCCTCTTCCACCTCTAATGAGATAAGTGCACTCGGGGAGGCTATGCAGCAAGCGATGATTTTTGCAACTCAAGAAATAGACCTTCCCGAAAAACTTCCCATCCCAGAAAAACACATGTTAAACTTATGGGAGACACGAGAACAACTTCATGCGCAATATCTTGCCAATGGCTGCAGGTATAAAGATCTCCTGAAAGTGCGCCAAAACAATGCACAGATAAGACAGCATGCTAAAATGGTCGCAAGAGACCGCTGGAAAACCCACTGTGCATCGTTCGGCAACAAGACGGGACTGGATATCTTGTGGAATACCTCCAAGGCTTTGAAGGGAAAGACAAAGACTCATACTGTCGTTCGCACAATTGCACTCAAGCAAAACAAATCGATCATGGAAATCACGCACGAGGCCGCACAAGCCTTCTTCCCTCAACCCGCTTCACCCCCTCCTGACTCTGTCTATGCTCTGGACCTTGATGTAGATGAAACTAGCCCTCTAGAGAGTCCGTTCATGATGACCGAATTAGTCCGTGCTTTGGATCAAGCCCGGGTCAGAAGTTCACCTGGGAAAGACAGTATTACATGGAAAACTTTCCGAAACCTCTCCGAGGACAGTAAACAAGCCCTTCTTAGATCGCTCAACCGCTCAACCACACTGGCCACTTGCCACCACACCTGAAGCGTGCCGTCGTCATGCCGATTCCTACAGCAGGCAAAGATATGAGCACAGTAACTAACTCGAGGCCAGTTTCTTTGACCCCCACCATATGCAAACTCATGAAAAGAATGTGTGTCAATCGTCTGAACCACCATCTGTAAGAGTCCACCAGCTTCTTTCACCCTGCACAAACCGGGTTCCGTCCAAACATGGGCACCTGTGACAGCCTTTTTCTACTTCGAAGAGTTTTGGACAAACATAAAAGAAAAATACCGCACATTTTGGTCGCCGTGGATTTGAAGAAGGCTTTCGATACCATCACTCATGAAGCCATTCTGAGTGCTCTTGAAGATGCCTACCCAGGGAAACGAATGGTCAACTTCATCAAAAGCTTCCTATGTGGCCGTACATACGAGGTATATAATGGGAACTCAACCTCACGAGTGTACAGTAATAATGTCGGCGTAACACAAGGATCGGTAATTTCCCCGATCCTATTGAACGTGGTCAGGAGATGAATTGCCACAGCGCTTGAGAAGGATTCCACGGGGCAAATCCGACTGCCACCTGCTCGTGGTTCCCCCTGCCAGCTGGCTGGGCGAAGGCGGTTTAGGCTACCTAGCTTTGGTCAGTTGCCAACGGCAGCGGTGGGTGGGTGCCAGGTCCCAGCCGGGGATGCAAAACCCCAAGGGAGTGGCAGCGACTCCCTGGAACTGTATGGGCCAGTTCCTTGCCCCAGAGCCGATGCTGGACGCGGAGGAAGGCCCGGACAGCCTGGTTGGCTACCGAGGTTGGCTCTGGGAACTTGGCTTAAAAGCGGTTAAAAAGTTGCTATATTATGGGAACGCGGCAGTCACCCCACGCGGGCACGGCTGCTCGCTGCCGACACGAAGGTTCCTGGACAACAGGATCCAGGGCCTTCAGTAGGTGCTCATGGTGGCCAATTTCTCTGGCCTTTAGTAGCGAACGGTCTAGTAGGCGCGCACTAGCTGGAACCGACGAAAGAGGGGATTAGTACGCTCTCCTCGGCGAAAATTCTCGTTCTTAGTATTGGAAGTAGGGCGCCGGTTCCTTTCCACTCGGGTTCGCCTGATTACTGCTGCCCGTACGGGGTTCGGGACTCTTACCTGGTGGGTAGCAGTTGGCACCGAGAAAACATAAGAGGTTCGTGAGATACCTCGTAAAATACCGAAGGTTCTTCCTTTGGTATAGTATCCAGGTGTACATAGTAATCGACAGTCTAAAATGTTGCTCATACCATTCTGTCGGACAAGACTACCGGTTCCCGAAACCGAGAACAGGCGAGGACTAGTACCCGAGGTCTGCCGAAAGTCTACTTTAGTACTCGGGGGATCTGGCGGGTGTTCGTCGAGCGGCTTAGTACCGAAACGGGCTGGAGAACAGTGTCGCCACTCCTATGAAGGTTCTCCCTGCTGCTTCGCTGATCGGAGCCCAGCTAGTACGGAACCTATTGTGGGGTCCGCCAAATTCCAAGTGGCAGTCTGATGCCCATCCTGAGCAATCAGGCCTTTTATAGGAGTCAGACCTCGAAGGATCAGACCTAAAATCTCGCTGTCCCCATTCCCACCCAGCCTCCCATAACCCATTCCTTTATTCCAACTTCCCTTTTCCTTCATCCCAACCTCTTCCGCTGCCTTCCTAGGGGAGATCAGGGGAGTCTCCCCGGTCCCGCTCTCCTGGCTGTGGTGTCGCTTGGTAGCTTTTCCCTTTTTATTTCCTTCCACTTCGGTTGTCAAAAACATCTTTTGCCTTTCGGTCGATTCTTTTATATTATTATTTGGTTAAGCCTGTTATACCTAGTGGCACAGGCCGAGGCATTTAAATATTTTATGTTCTTTTTAACTTGCCTCACAATATCCATGTACGTTTTACAATATACGTGGACGATACAACACTGTGGACAGAATCGGGCGATTACGAAAGTACTGAACGGGCATCTGATGAACTCCATAATGCACTTCTCATAGTTGAACAGACAAATGGCCCCACTGGCATGCAACTCTCACCTAAAAAACACACTTTCTGACGGTAGGGGGCTACTCAATAAAAAAAGAAAAGGTGGCCCTCACACTGCAGGGTCGCACCTTAACAGAACCCTCTGACGGTTGGATCCGAATCCTTGGCATACCGATACATACGCAAGGTGGAGGTGAAACATGGCTTGACCAATTGACACCAACGTGGAAGAAACTACAACACTTGATCAAGCGCATCTCTAACAAGTTTGGGGGCGCCACAAACGACGTTGCATGTACACTAGTGGAGGCAGTTCTGGTATCGAAGGCGTGTTACGGAGCCATTCACTACCACCTTACTCAAGTGCAGATGAGCAAATTGGAAAGTTTGTACCTGCAGGCCTTGAGGGTAATCACCGGGCTACCCCACCATACTAAAACAGAAGAGCTATACCGGTACAGCCACCTTCCTCCGCTTCATAACATTGCTACTCACCGGGCACAAACGGATCACGACAGGCGCCTACTCACACCCCAAGGTCAACGTCTGTTGGAACTCGACGACCGCTCCTTCAAAGCTACAGCGTTCAAACCAACCATACCTCCAAGGGAAGATGTACTGGTTACCCACTCGAATCCGTTACCAACAACACAAGCCTAGCCACACCCATCGACGAAAGACACAAGCGACTGTCACGTGTAATGTGCAATCAACCGGCGCTACTATTTACAAAGATGGGTCCATGGACGAAACTCGCCTCCTCATAGCACTTGCAGCAACCGACTTAAGCCGAACGCGCACGAAGTGTTTCTCAATTAATGATATCATTTCCACTACTAAACTCGAACTGCAAGCCATCCTACTAGGTGCCCACATGATCGCAGACGTTATAACTGAAAATACAACTCGAGTTATAGTCTTCACGGATAGCCTTGAAGCCGTCAAAGCGTTACGCACCCCGCCACAACGGCACACTAAGCCTCATCGTGTAAAAGAACTCTGAGGAACCTTCCAGTGTGACCATAACATCGACATACGAGTGCAGTGGATACTTGGCCACACAGGTAACCACGGGAATGAGGAGGCCCATAGGCTCGCGAGGGAGACAATTCTCAACCACCCCTCGGAGTCTGCAGCGCCTTCTCTTTCACATAACCCTTCGCCTGAGGAACACAGGAAGACACTTCGACAAGAAAGCACGAAGGAACTCAGAGCAACGATTCCCGATCTACAGCACCCGATACCCCGCAACATCCCACGAGCTGCACAAGTTGTTCTAACAAAGGCCCGTACGGGTTACGCCCTTACGGGAGACATCGTAGCTCGCTGGGCACACTACCACCAACACAAGAACGCACAAGTTCCATCAGACCGGCTTCTGTGCTCCCTGCGCCAACAAGATAGACCGACAAACAGCCACTTGCTGTGGTCATGTAGTGTCCTGGAAGGATACCGAGCAATACACAACCCCCTGGCGTCACATCTCTGCAGGATTGGCTCTATCCAAGGAATAACGCCAATGACGTGCTACTTGGACTGTGGGCCTTCGGGAAGGAGGCTTACCTCGTCAATAGAACTTAAGCTTTATCGACCCTGAAACCCTTCCCCTATTTCACCCAAACAGGCCAGAGTGCCATCCTTTCTATAATAAATTTATTCATTCATTCATTCATTGTTAATACACCTGCCTTCTTCGAAAGTTCTTTGGAAGATTTGGAAGAGTCTGTTATTCTGTACTTGTTATAGACAAATCTTACCGGCTTTTGTTGTATTCGTTCTAGTGCGTTTATGGGGTTGTTTATCAAGGGCAACCACGCGACATTTGCATATTCTAAGACGAATCTGATGAATGTGTAGGTGAATAGTGCTGTTTCGTGTGGCTCGGAACGGAGACTTCTACGAAGGAAGAACCATCGTTTTTGTGTAGCTGATGTGACATTGCTAACGTGGAGATCTCATCTAATATGTTGCGATATAGTTAGGGATAGATATTTGTGTTCATTCACCACCGCAAGTGGAAACTTATTTATAACGTAAGTGAACTCAGATACGTGCTGGTTATCTTCAAGAGAGCAAATTTTTTTTACATTCAGGGTCATTTGGCAGAAAACATACCATCTAGATATGTACTATGAGGCCTTGTTCAGTTTTATGTGATCTTCTTGGGCGTTAATTTCTTGTTAAATTATACAGTCATCGGCGAAAGCAGTAAGCTAACATCAATAGCAGTGGCAAATCACTAATGAAGATCAGGAACAAAATGGACGCCAAAACGCTCCCTTGTGGCACACCGGATGTAACATTCGTTGTGGTAGAGTGTTCGCGATTGACCTGAAGGTACTCCGGTCGGTTGCTCGGATCGTTGTCGATCCAGTCGGCAAATCATATATAGTGTAAGGCCCTTGAGCAACGGGTGAACCGAGGCGTTTATTCGGCGATCCAGTCGGTTCCGAACACCGTACCGAGAGCGATGATGAAGATGCGCGAGCGAAGAGAATTGCGTAATGTTAATGAGAATGATAATGTTACTGCGAGGAGGCAATGCAGGAGATTGCCCAGATTGTACGAACAGTCCCTGGGAGTGTCGAGGCTGTGCCGACGCGACATACGCGCTCACAATAGTCATATATAGTTATGAGAGCTAGTCATATATAGTTAACAGAGTTAGTCATGCGTAGTTCATACAGTCATATATACTTAAGCGAGCTGCAATGGTAGCTGAATACAAGAAATGAATAAGGGGTATATATGACGTTTTTAGGAGCCAAATATTGCAAGAAACCGCGTGTATCTCGAAAATGTGGTGAAAAGATGCTAATTTGCAGGTCATTTTCTTCCAAGGCATTTATTCAAACTCTTTATTTTGTCTTCAACGTGAGGTGCAAATGGACAGCGAATCCACAGCCTAGCTGGGATCAGCTGTGGGTGTGGGGGAGGGACTGGAACGGCCTTGCAAAATCCGGATAAACTTGGTCTCACCCCTCAACACTTAGCCTACTCTAGCAGGAACACTGCAGAACAAAACAAGCACAAAACGTATCAAAACCTAGCAAACCTGGAAGAGCTAGGTCGACCTCCAGCTCCGGTGTTTCTCAAGCTTTCCACCGCTTGTGCAAGCTGCGTCAATTTTTTAAAGTGGATATCGAATGCGTCCATAGCTTCAGCTGAAGGAAATCCGCCAAATAGCCGCTCCACTCTTGCAATAACGTAATTTTTGCGGTTGAAGAGCACCAAGACCAGAGAAGAGAGAAAAACCTTTTGAGCAATTCCAAGTTATCTGATGGGTATAGAGTAGTAATTTTTGGTGGAGGCACTTTGCGACCCCTAATCTACGTACTGGACGTGTTGGTTGACTACGTTCAGCAAACATTTTTGATTTCGAAAAATGTTGAAAAAAGTTTTCTAGGGCCCCAAATGAAAGATTGTCAGATAAAAACATTTGCACAAATGAACCTACTATATGAATCTGTTTTCTTCCGTTGAGACAGCGAAACGAAAACGGAGCACTAAAAAAATCACACAAAACACTCCAGCTCTTTATCTCCAAACCCGTTTGAACCCGTTTGAACCGTTTCAAACCGGTTCGAACCAGAACGGAATGGTGCTTCAGAACCAGACCCGGAACTGAAACCGAAAGGCTTGAACTCGAACCCGAACGGAATCCGAAAAAATTCCGGTTCGGCACCCTGGAACATTCACGAACAAACGAAACGCCAACACAAATATAAGAAACAAAACACACAAATAGCGTGATCTCTTTCTATGCAAGTGAAATTGTGCGGTGGGCTAATTACAGTAACAAAGTTTTAAATTGTGTCTTTCCAAATATATCAATAGCAACCATTATTTTACCTCCACTACACATATTCCTTGATTTTGCGGGTTCTGGTTTATATTTCGGCGTTCTCATGCATGGCTGTACGGTCTGGAAGCGAAGCTTCCTTCGCCAGGTTTGTGCCATTGACAATTCTAGTCTCATTTGATGGGTGAGCTTGTATTTCGAGCCCTTAGTTGCCTATTATGTCCGGCATAAGCTTTTGAAAAGGACTTTAAAGGGGCCATAAAGACAAAATGCAAGTTTGGTTCATACAAAAGATTGCGGCGTTAGAATCATGCTGACACTACTTTTAACGTAAACTTCGCTCAAATAAGCTGTATAATTCGGAAAAAAGGGAATGGTCATGCGACCCACTAGCTCATTTCCCGCAACATGATGCCATACCAGCCACCTCTGCGATTAGTAGAGGCTAGAAAAAGCAAACGCAAATTAGGCAGAACTTATAAGCTTGCCGAACGATCTATTGCGCTTAAACTTAGGGCACATTCTTTTTATATTAGTAAAAAAGGCGGGACAAACAGTGGAAGTTACGAAAGCACACGTACACACAGAAGTACCGATGTCTACTACTGTTGGTACTGCCCGCACTATGCTTCGTTTAGATGCACAGCACTGCAGGGCTTTGGGGGTTTTTAGACAACACAGGCCGGTTGACACAAGTGACGGTGTCTTACGTGACCATAATTGTCGAGCGAGGACGATGTTTTACGAAACGATTATTCTCTCAATGAACAAAAACAAGCGAGGTTTTAGTCACAAACAAACTAAACAGAGAAAACGGCTTGCCGCGATTTGGTGGCGCCGTCTAGGTTGAGTAGCAGTATGCAAGTCTTCGCTCCACACCAAGTTTAGCTGAAAGCCGTGTTATTATGATGTCATTGCAAATGTCGTTCAAACACACGATTTGGCGCGAGAATCAAAATTTTAGCCTAAATTGATCCATTTCGCAGTGAATAAAGCATCGTTTGCTTCCGGAGAAGCGCTGGGGCACTATAGAACACGAAATCTTTCGAATAAAACGAACTTGTATTTTATCTTCATGGCCCCTTTATTGAGCGGTGCAGGGTGGTCGCAAATAAAGTTACCGTCAGAAGCTACGGTGCTCGAAATATTTATGCATAATGTCTATCAATACTTTAAAACAGGTGTGTTTATTTAGTGTTAAGCATTTCATTTAACAAACGGCAGTTTTTGCTCTTTAAATAGGCCCTTTTATTAACGCGAGTTTACAGCCTCGGATACGTTTCCGGATAGTTGCAGCAGGTTTTATGAACTACCAATCCGAAACAAGATTTTTGCACTCTCTTTCACATCTGAAGAGGTTGCCTCAAACCAAAATGTGGCTGTGGCGGATTAGTTCCGACTTTGTGGCGTTCAAAGATGAGTGAGTTGACGTTAGTTTGGAAACAAAGAAATAGAAGTGCATAGTCCAAAGATGCCGTCTATAAAATAATTAGTGCACTAGAATATTCTTGTAGCAATGACCCAAGTTTTGTATGATTTCTGTGTGTATACGGATTTTTTACCCTCGCGCAAGCCCACCAGTCCTTGCTGGAGCATTTATGCGTCCCTATGCAAATCCCAAGCAGCCTTTTCTTCATGCTGTGCCTCGCGGTAAGAAGTGGGATGCCAAAATTCTCTGAGTTCATTTGCATTCCTGACTTCCAAATATTCGTGGCCTGATCCAGTACGCCAGGCACGCATATGCGTTAAAGGAGCTTAAAAAAAGCGCGCTTTTAAAGGAAAAAGTCCGTAATAATATATATTTGGGCTGTCTGAAAGGTGAGAAAGCGCGCGCCTGTCTGCACTTCCAGTTTCCTTTATTCCGCCATTTTTATGCCTTAAGCTGGGGTGTAAGGGGGGTGACATATTGCATCCGCTTCGTCTCCCGTTCCGGGCGCTTCGTTGTCTTGCAAGCCGCACTGCGGCTGCTTATGGCGCCAGGCGCGAACCCGTTATGAACAGCGCGAATGAGATGGGACGAAATGGGATCCGTACCATTCCCTTCAAGCCTTGGAAACCTTGGGAAAAGTTTGTTCTTTTTTTATCTATTGCAATGGCGTAACCATAAGAAGGGAAATTTATGGGTATTTCCGTCGTCTGCAGGCTCGCCTGTTCGCTACTCATTTTCCACATGATATGCAGACACACTTTCGCATGTCACGGACTCCGACTTTATATATCACTATATATCTCGCTTCTTCTGTCCAACGCTTTCGCTCGTTGTTCCTGCCTGCGTCACTGGAACGACACAAAACATACCTGCGACCCATTCGAGGGTATTCATGCGTGTACCAGACTCGCGCACTGAAAGCTAATTTTCCAATTTTTGTTGGTCGTAATATATCCGCGCGTCGTTTTCAAGCGAATCTTGCATTGGCTGATTTGCGCACTCCGCTGGTCGCATATGCCGGAAGCACATGCCGGAACACCTTGCAGCAAAACCATTATTCACGTGTTTTAATGATGACGACGACGACGACGACGACGATGATGATGATGATGATGATGATGACGACGACGACGACGACGATGCCCTTGAAGTGTTTGGCGCATACCCACTCATGGGATTGTACAGAAGAATGCAAACGTTCCCGATAATCGAAAATGAAAGGTCAACAAAAACGTGTACCAAGCATTTGTAGCCGGGTAATGCTCAATGAAATTAAGGCGTTTCGTTTTCGCCAATCCATGGTTTTGTGTTTTCTTTTGGTCATAGAATTTTGATTATGGCAGAGGTGCTTTCGTTTTCGTTTTTCTATTCCTATTTAGGTCGTTTTCATTTTCACTAAGGTGTAGCTATGCGCGCACTCTTGTGTCTGAGAGGGAGGGTTTCGTTATTTTTATTGTTCTTGTAACCACCACGTCGGCTGAAACCGTGACGTTTTGAAAGTGATTTCGGGCCTCCCGACTGTATATAATTTCTTTTTGCGTGCCGAGAACAGTGGTTCGGGTGCGTACGATATTTCAGCAAGTGTTAAAAATCTCTCGTCGCACAAAATTATTCAGACCTTGCCCATTTTGCAAGCGAATGGCCCAGGAGTACTTTCCGCGCATAAAATCGGTACTTTAACATTTATTGTCACCCTAACAAAAACGTTATAAGGAAATCCACATTACGCATCCCGTGGTTTATTCTACTAATGAAAGTGCAGAAGGGATCAATTTGTTTTGGTAGGGAAAGCTCGACAGGTCGTAAAATAACACTGCCAATATAAAATCGTCCTGATAAATGAACCACCGTCGATCCAAGTCTGCGGACCACGTCGGGTGAGTAAAGAAACGTCGACCTCCAAAACCTGGCCCGTTCATTTATCTTTCGGTTACCCAAACAAAATTACGACAGCGGAGTTGGTTGGGCCAAGGTCACGCCCGTTGCAATTGATGGTCTCCCAGAACCGAGGAAGGAACGCTGCCTTGTTTCTTGTTACCCGTTGTTTCGTTTGCCGTCGACGTTGCCTCCTTTGGTCATAACAACACCGTGCCACCGCACTAAAGACAATGAAAGAGCGGTATGGTCAAGGGATGTGGCGCTCGACCGAAAAATGGATGCCCACCACCGGCGAACGAGAATAATTTGTAAGCTATATTTTCACGTAACCAACTCTCCCTTTCCCGCCGCATTGAGTCTTTTCTCCCCTTGCTTATCTGTTTCGAGGTTTTGTCATAGAATATTATGTAATTCTGACTCCAAACAAGAAAATGCAAGAAAAAAAATGGACGTTCGTACGAACATCAAGAACTATCGTCTTGTGATGATCATCTTCCACGTTGACAAACAACCCCAGGCGGCGGTTCAGCGGCTAAGGCATAGCTCTAGTGAACACAATGTTGCAGGTACACCATTCCAGGCTTCGGCGTCTGTTGTAAAGGGTGTAGTCATTCTTGGACTACTTTAACACGAGAATTTTGTTCTGCTTGTCGTGTCCTCGATCGAGAGAGCTTTGGAGGCGGCTCGAGCTCAAGCTGTCCTGGACAAAGAAAAGCCCCCCGAAGACTCCATTTAATTTTTTTCTCATTAAAGAGAGTTTATTTTCTCTTCCCTCAGTCGCCCGGCCAAAAGTTGAAAGGATTGTTTAAAGAAGAGTTTATACAGGCAAAACAATTTTTAACTACTAAATGTGGTGGCAATGTTCGTACCTGTTAACATTGTTGACCAAAAAAAGACATCAGGGATAGTTGAGACAAAACATCAATACACAAGGGATATTTGCAGAGCGACTTTATTTAAAAATAGATGGATACTTGATTTTTCGCGATAGAAAATAAAAAAAGTCTTAAAAATATTTTGAGTCAGATATACAGAAAGAGATAGCGGCGCCCCCTCGCGGCGCCATTCCGGGAAATCCAACTATAAAAAAAGATTCCACTATATGGCGTGCGAACAGTGGAACGCAGTAAAAATAAGCTGACTTGAGCAAACATCCACTGTGTTCATCCTGAGAGGAGCGAGACGGGAAGGAAAAGGAATGAGAGAAGAGAGAAGACATTTGTCTTTAGACGACATTTGCAGCGAAGTGAGCAGTTGCATGGGTATTTTTTTCTGACAGTGAGGAAAAAGGAACACTTTCGTGGGTCCAAATTTCAATGCACACTAAAGATTCGGTCTAATTATTCCGTGGGCCTCCCTGACAGTGCACCTCGTGGCCCGGTTGTAGCTTCCATGCGTAAAACACCAACTAAACAATAGCATTAACAAATATGATTCATGACAAAGACGTTTAGCTCCATACGTCCCGAGACACCGTCGGGATTATCATCAAGATAAAAGGGCATCATTATGACAAAAACCTCATCTTCACCATCGTCGTCATGGCCGTTATCGGTCTGTACTTGGAGTGAATGCTGGATTGATGCTCCTGGTTGGTGTCATAGCACAAGTGTGGTTGGACGTGTACATAGGTAGAATGTCATGTCACTTTTATGTCATTGTTAGGCTTCATTGCCTCTTTGCCATTTGTTTTCTGTGATATCCGCATATCGATGTAATGGCATGTAGAAGCACTTAGGCACTTCATAGTGAGAGAGAGACAAACATTCATTGTGTTGTGAGCAGAAGGATGTTCTTAGGGCATCCAGCCAGTGAGAGTCATCCTTATTACGAGATACCTTGTTGCTGGCTGGCCGTCCGGGCCAGTTCCACCAGTCGGCGCTGGTCCTAGAGCTCAGAGCTGGTCAGCTCATAGGTAGGGTTGTGATTTCCAGTTAGAGTAGGCCGGGGCCCGTTGGCACTCCCATACAACGTGGTATAGGGTGCCACCACCAGGGCAGAAGCTACAGGTGTCAGGGTGCTGGGTGGGGTACATAGCGTTTAGTAAAGTGTTATGCAAAAAAACCTCGAGTTGAACGAAGCCTGTGAGATCAGGTGGGCCGGGTCACTGAAACAAAAGCAAAGAATCTGAGTTAGTGAAATCTGAGGTTTAGGGATGGAAATCCCAATTTCACATTATTAACTTCTTCTAAAGTGCCTTTCTTTGTCGTTGTTCATTATTATGCCGTCACATTCGGCACCGCATATTTGGGCGTCTTCCTTAGAGGGGTTTACCCCATTTGACTGTATCATTGGGTCGAATACGTCCGGTCGACAGCCTCCGGTTGGCAGCGATGACGTATTTCAGTGGCGGCTAAAACGTTGTGCTGCTGAGCCCAAGGACGCTGGTGCGTTCGCAACCGCGGCGTCTGCTTTTCAGATGGAGGTGAAACGAACGCAGATGTGTCGAGATTTTGCTGCACGTTAGAGATGCCCAGGTGGCCAAACGCGATCCGGTGCCATCCACTACGGCGTAACTGAAAGCTAAAGTGTAGTTTCAGCGCGTTCAACCGCACAATTCTGACATTTTTGTAGTTCCGAGGACGCTCGATGAGCACGGCTGATAGCAGACAGATAGCACCCACTTAAAAAAATCTAAACGAGCTTGCACAAAGGTTCAAACCTGAATTCAAAGCAAAGCTCTGTTCGTTTCACTAAGTTGAACTCGACGAGTGCCATTTAAGTCGCAGAGAAGCATTTACCCTGTATATATATATATATATATATATATATATATATATGGCCCTTGTCACCAGTAGACGAAATCTGATGCAAAGTGTGTAAGTGCTTCCTTTGTATAGTTCCCTGTTTAGTCCTCGTATACTTCATCGTCCGCAGCCAGAAAATATTCGTCGAGTGCTACCTCACCGTTGAAGGCCTGCACTGCTTCTTCTGCAACTCCTTGTTCCTTGGGGTGATGCATCTACAGGTCGTGCCTGCAGATGTATCCAATCATACGTGATCATCAGTGCCTCAGGCTTCTTGCTAAGCTTTGAAAAGACGACCTTATGATCCCTATGGTATACTGGCAGTGACTTGGAAATCTCAGACAATTCAAAGACGGCAAAGACCAGATCAATGCAAGTTTCCCGCCGCACGGTAATAGGCAGAAAGCTCCACTTAAGCGTGAGATAAGCCGCCCTAAACGTGGCAAGCGTGTACCGTAGAAGCCACTGTTCCTTGAGAATGTCAACGGAAAAGTCCCCAGCCAAAACGACGGGTTGACAGTAAAGCTTCTGCAGCTTAGCACCGATGAAACGCTGCACCTCGTTCGGGGTAGCGCTAGGGCCACCTTTTCTTCGGGCTTCCTCACCTTCTTCGGGCGCCCCTTTGCCCGTGTGCGTGGCAAATTATCGGAGAGAGTTGTGCCGCCGACAATTGTCACCAGAAAGAGGCGTTTTCTTGTCGAAGGAGCATCAATAAAAGCGAAGCTGCACGTGCTGACAACTGACCCCCATGAACAATTTCTCCAACTAAGGAAACACCTCCGTCGCGTCTCACGCACTCTCATACCACCGTGTGGAGTGGGTCGCTGGGAGGAGGTCCTGCTGCATAGACTTCGAGTTGGGGTGGCCCTCTCTCCTGTGGTAAACCTGGCGTATCCACTGCGATGCCATGCCCGTTTACCAACAACTGCCCCTTCTTTACGGCTCCTGCTGAAGATGCCGACACCAATCCCGTGCTCTGGATGTGGCCTTCCCTGAGTGCAGCGAAATTCCGACACCTTCGTGGCACAGGAATGCATCCTAGGAGGCCCCCCGGTCTCCAGCGATGGCTGTGGAGGCCCCACCACCACTGTCTTCTGGACTTCCTCCGGGAAACGGGTGCCAACTTGTACCTTTAGGACTTTATGTCAAAGGGCATACGATTGCAAATAAAAAAAAGAACTAAACGGAAGAAGAAGTCCACACGGCTGAGCAGACCGACCCACTCGCATTTTAATCACAGAGATCCACATGGCGGTAGAACTAACTAGCGAAGTATCGACATTATTAGTGTGTCATGGGACATCAGGAGCAGACGACAGGTGGCCCGCGCCATCCGGTTTGTTGATTGCGCAACCAATTCTCGCTTGTGATTATATGCTATTTCTGCATTTATGTACACTTTGTAGCGTCCTTACGCGTGCGATGCCTGGTGAATATACCACGTGGGTGCACGCCACGTTACAAGGAACATCACGAGACGTACCCTTACGAGCGCTCGGTATTTTCTTGTTTATTTGTATTAACTGATTGCGCAACCAAGAGATTAAACAGCTTTGCTGTAAAAAAATTTAAAGGGGGCTTGATAAAACTAACGCGTTCAATAAAAATATATTCAGCACACGCCCAGCAGCCCACAATAGTTCCAGCCGGCCACATGTCGGGGGACGCTTCACATGTCATGTGAATCGCTCACCCAACAGTCTGCAACCAGTTCAATCCAGCCCCTACAGTGTTATTCCAGAATGCACGTGGCGACAGCCTGTGACAGTCCTTCAAGCCCTGCGCCCAGACTTACCGGTGTCGCCGTCCGCTCAGCGGTAGTGTAAAACCGTTATATTCGGAGCTCCAAACCGACGGCCTTTTGTGAGCCGCTTGCAAACGACTATTCCCAGTGGTTCAGTGCAAAATAAAAAGTAGAAGGAAGGAAACAATGCAAAGTGCCCCAACTAGTAGGCTCCGGAGTGACGGGGCCCACGACACAAGACTGGAAATTGCGATGGTTCGTCTTCCTGTAGTATGTTCCACTATCGCAAGCACAATAAAACTCAAGTGCCTTCAATTAGCTTTGATCGCTTCGTCGTCGCTGTTCTAGCTTCACTGAAAGTGTGAAACTACCCTAAAAAAACCTGTGACGTTTTATTATTCCAGCCTTTGTGCAGACAGCGTGATTAAATGGCTTGCTATCTCTGCACCACAGATGACTTGGAAGCAGAACCCCCGTGAAAACAGCAAGCAAATCACTTAGAAACAACGAAATGTTGCAATAAGTTCCAGAAGGTACTTGCGCTCGGGTGGCTACGCTAATGAGCCCATTTTTTCACCGTCGGTGCCTGTTCGTTGGTGCTCACAAATGAGCTCCAGAGTTTACGACATGCTTGCATGACAGGCAGTGATTGTTTAGCGAGGAAGACAATCTTATCTAGCACAGGTGCCCGACTACACCCATGCACACACAAACATGGACACGTACAGGGCAGGGCACGACAGCGCACCCACAAGCACACACTCACGCACATAAACAAACACACGCACAGGCACGTACGCACGCAGGCATACGGACACATTTACATGAGCATGTGCATGTGAGTAAAACCGACAAGGGTGGGCTTTATTGGTGAACAGGGTTGCTCCTTTTTTCACCTAGTAGCAGAAAGGGACCCCTCAAAAGGTTAATACTCAGCGACTCGACCGCATGTGTACTTCGTTTCAGAAGCTGCGTACAGTCATATGGATACTGCACCGCTCTGTACAAAGCAACGCAACTAGTGCCTGTAATTCATAGTGGCATTCTATGGCGGCCTGGAAGAAAAGCGACAATGGGCATTGGTGCCTTGCTGTTCAACCTAACCCGGGCCGTGACTCGAGTGTCTACGACATGTCGTCCAGAGTGGTCGACCAGCGTTGAACCCTCTTAAGCTACCTTTGGCACCAAGACTGCCAGAACAGAGACTGCCAGAACAGAGGCTGTTCTGGCAGTCTTGGTGCCAAAGGTAGCTTAAGAGGGTTCAACGCTGGTCGACCACTCTGGACGACATGTCGTAGACACTCGAGTCACGGCCCGGGGGTTAAAAAAGAAGGTCCCCTTCACCCCGAGTAGTCCGAGTGGCGCTGGCTACCACCCCCAAGCACAGGAAACAAAAATACCTTAACATAAATGCCCAAGAAAGGGGTGGGGAAATTGGCCCCGCCGGTAGCGTAGTGGTTATCGCACCAGACTGGTATTCTGGAGGTCGTGGGTTCGGATCCCATCTGGAGGGCATTTTTTCTCACTTTTTTTCTTTCTTTCTTTCCAAATTATTTATTTGTTTCAATGACCTACTACATCCTCCCCTTTGCTTTCGGAGGTTTTCTTGTCTACCAACTCCTATTTCTGTCCTATGCATTTGCACTGTTTATAACTAACTAGTACCTGCATCAGCTGATGTATATGCGTATATGCGACCACCATACGCCAGGAATGCAGAAAACCAAGCTTACACCATACCCTGCATGGAAACAGGCGACTGTTTCATAAAATATCCGGTAAACTAAGAAAGCAAGAACCGTAGTTTGGCCTGAAGACGTACTCGACAGTGTAGCCTTCCGAAAAATATATGGCGTTTCTCTACCTGCAATAAGGCGGCCGTACAGCACATAAGATATTTCTTCACCTCTCGTTCTCGTTTTCTTCCTTTGTATGGCTGCATTTATTTGAACTCGGTGCGGATCTTCTGTATCACAGTCCCATCCCGGCCCACTAATTTCATCCGCATGAAGTGCCCGTTCCCATCAATAAAAACAACTAAAAGTGCAAGCTGATCTCATTAAATTAGAAAAGAGCCCCTTATTATTTCTTAAACGATCGCGAAGGGCCCCCATACCCTCTGGATCAGCTTCTAAATACGCTTCCTCCTGTCAATGCACCCTGAATCGGGCCCGGGTACGAATTCTCTTCGGTGGTTCCCGTCTTCTCTTTTTATATCTATTTCTCACTGAGCTTCGCAATGCATTTTTTTTCGAATTCGCCCCCTGCAGGACTGTTTTTGTTTCTACCTTGGCCTCCCCTTTCATCCCGGTTCCCCAGGCAGCGAACCGTTCACGCGCTCATTACGGTCCCCGATGTTATATGCCCCTTACGGTCATTCTAATGTGGTTTCCCCTCGGGAGCATATTTTGCTTGCGGTTTCGTTTTCTATTCAGTCGAGCAGCTCTTTAGCTTGGTAGTAGTTGTCATTGAGCTATCAAGCCTTTTTGTGCAAATACACGCTCATTAAGGACCTCGTATACGATGGCTGGTTATCCAAAGTTGTTTAGACAACTATGTGCATATCGAAGGAAATTGCAGCTTATAATACTACTGCGATTCGGATGTTGCATAGGTAATATTTTGGCTGAATTTTAGTAACGTTGCCATTTCCTGATAACGGAAGAAAAATGTTTTTGTTGAACAAACGTCTGCTCAGTTCCTCAGGCGGGAATCAAACCCGCAACCTCCACATAAAGTGTACGAGGCTCCCCGATTTTATATAGTTCAACTGGACCTTTCTCTCTCGTTTGACTTCAGCGGGGTTTGTATTTAGACAAGTTCAAAGGTCGGGGATAAGGAGGACGTTGAACGCCTTTGGGGTCAGCAGTCACAACCCAGTGCGTTGTCGAAAAAAAATGGACGGTTAGCATGTTTGTTTTAGAGTGCAACAGCACGCTCCTGTGGTTTTGCGTCGGTCGTCGCCGTCAACCTCATTGTGACCGAGAGGACGAAGGGGAGAGCGAACAGGAAAACGTAGGAGGAAAGAATGGTGTAAGTGTTAGCGAGAGGGTGGTACGCTGAGGCCGCGCGAGACGTGCTCTGTAGCGGAGAGGGGCTACGAGATAACGACACAGAAGCTCGCGCCGGCGTGCGTTCACTGATTACGGGATAACTTCCTGAGAAGCTGCAGCTATGCTCCGTTTCCGAGAAGTCGACAGTTCGCGCTGCACTCAAATTTTGCATTAGGGATTATCGTAACCATCAACCAATATTTAATTTCTCTTTTGGTAAGCCAGTGGTATTTCTGTACTGCGTGAAGCAGAACCATCGCTATAGATTGCGTTCAGGAAATGTTTACGGCGAGGGATTGCGCTTAAATGGCCCTGAAAGAATACCGCCATGCGAATAGGGGGGTGGGGTGGGGGAAGAGTGTTTCGTCCGGTGCGGTAGCGTGCGGTATGTAATTCCCTTCCTATGTCATTGCATAATTTGAATACAGCAACCATAATACTTTTCCGCGTAGCTATGTGACTTTATTCCAGGATTTCCTGTGCACTTGCGAATTTTTGGGGGTTAATCATCATTCGCATTTCCTACGTCATAGCGTGCTACTAAAGCCATGAATTCGATAATACTGCAAAAAGAGTTTATGAAAATATTCATTAACGGTGTTGCTTCTACTTGAACAATAGTATGAATAAACGAAAAATAACATACTGCATACGTAATCACAGTTTTTAATTCTTTTCTAATTACCCCAAAAGGTATCGTGGAATAAAACTACATTACCCACGAAACCTAAGTATGACGTTTTGTGACAGCTTACTGAGCCGTAACAGGAAGCTGCGAAGCATAATTTAATAATTTCACACGGGGAGGATTCGCGCAGGAGAAATTTCTTTACAAGATTATTTTATTCCAGTTGAAGAGTTCGGGCAGCGACTTGCGTCAGACACTTTCTTAATTAGAAATGTACAGGCGCCTAAATTTTTTTCTCGCCGTAACAACGTCACACCTGATAAGAATGTGTCAGCAAAAGCTCGTGCTTCCATAATCTTCTCTTAGCGCTCACAACAGTGGAAAACTAGCTACCACGTCCGTCAGAGCTTGTTTTTACATGTTCCCCTGCGGACGATAATTGGGAGGAACATTTTACAACAACGAACTGTCTAGACGCACCGCAGAAGCAGTATTTTAGATTTTGTGAAGCGTAAATTGTGGATGGCAGCTGGCTCAAATATCTTCGGCGGTAATTTTCCCCAAGAGATTTTGAGATAACTGTTTTTACGTTACATTTTTGCAGTATCAATTTTGTGAGTATTAAGAATGCTGAATGCGACGCGGCCAAAACACTTCGTCCTGTGCCAGTCTCCGCCCCATTTATTGTGACCTCAGGGGTACCAAATCATCCCTTTTGTTTTCTGTAAAAGGACCCCTGACTAGACGGAATGGGTATCCCAAAAGTGTTTCCACACGCTTTTGCGCAGCAAGACATCCTAGCTGTGTTCAAATCAACGTCGTCGTCTCCAGGCGTATAATTTCGATTGAACACCTCAGTGCTCAAGTTCGGTTAAACACTTCAGGGCTCGTACTGTAATGACGCATGGCCTATTTTTTTTTTTTTTTTGGTGTAGTCCTTCGGAGTCGATAAGATCTTGAGATGCTAGATCAGCCGCTGTGGTAAGTACGCTTAAAATGACGTGAGGAAACATTAGTCGGTCTGTACATTGGCACGACTTCAAGAATAGAAATGGAAAGATGTCTATGCTAGGCTTACCAAAGTGCCGCAAGGCCTACATGAAATAAATTATGGAAATCATTTTTTTTTCTTGAAGTGGTTGTGTACGCCTCTCACTTCATTTGAGAAACATTTACGTATAAATGACCAGTAGCAGCCCTGTTTGCTCAAATTTATTGTTTCGGAACTGTTTGCCTACAGTAAACGTGTGATGGATTCGTTTTTTTTTTCAAAGAAAGTACCTTTGTTTGAAAATCGCCGCTTCACACACAAGACCAAATTTACAAGTGTTCAGCTACCGAGAGTTGAGTTCCACCTAATGCTTGGCATCGTCGGGCTTGCAAAACGCAATAGCTAAATTCAGTTCTATTATGCCGTTTCAGGAGGGGCAGCGTCAAACCCTATTTGGCAATTCTCTAATGCCTGAATCGCAAAAAAATCAAAAGGCGAAAAAACAGCCACTGCACCAGGGCCATGAAATGACACTCACCAATTGAGACGAGGTAGACTCGGTTAGAATTGGCTGTATATACACTATTTGCAAATGAGGAAAATTCGAGGCACAACATATTACCGTTCCAGCACGTGGTGGTAGTGGTGGTTCCAGTGAAATGACGCGTACCCACTCAGGGGGATTGGCCAGGAAGTGGGCGCTTTACCGAAAGATATTATGTAATTTTTGTAGGGAAAAAAATGTTTAAATATTAGAATGGATTAGCAGTAGATGACTACAGAAATAAAAGTAAGGATATTAGAGAAAGAAAGAAAAAGAGTAAAAACGAACACTATTTAATGAAAATTTGAAGTAAGAAACACGAAGAAAGAAAGTGGTACAGACGAAGCAGTGAGCTAGGCGCGGATATACTTGACAGGGGAAACCAGGAGGGCCAAATGATATCTAACATGGCAGACGGCCTTATTCCAGGATGAATGCGTGCAACGCACGGCGAAGATCCCCGTGGCAGAATCCCAGTTCCTTCGCCCCTAATGACAAAATAAGTGTAGCAGACAGCGGAAGGTTTAGCCGGCTGAATATACTTTCTAAGTATCGTCGTCTTATAAAGGAGAACCGTCGGCATCAGAAGAAAAAATGGTCGATTGTTTCACGTAATTTGGAGAAAACCCATAATGGCGACGGATCCGAGATTAGGGCGGTGCAAGTAATAATTTAAATTTGGCACGCGACAGCGAAAGCTAGTGAGGTGACTTCGAAAGCTTGCGACTGGCTTATGCTGCACTTCCATGAGTACCGGAGGTGCTCGAGCTGCGAGTCTTCGTAAGCAGAATCAGGCATACTTTGAAGTAAGCACAGCCTACGAAAGCGAGCCGAAGTTAAAAGGGAAATGGGCGGCAAAACCTCCACAACTGGACCTCCCAGTGCCATTCTCGCCAGGGAATCCGCCGATTTATTAAGCCAGATACCTGCATGTCCAGGTACCCAGACCAAAACGAAATTCACAAAGGGAGGAAGGCGATAAAGAAGCAAGGGCTCGGCATAGGTCCGGGCGCCACACCAATCGTCTTCTTCCTAGTCCTCGAGGTTTGGCCACATGCCCTTCACGGGTTTGCCTCTCCAGAGCAATGTCTCCATAAATTCACCAAAGAAGGTTGCTTTGTAACATAACCTCCAGCGGCGAAACTATTCAGGGGCAGAGAGAGCCGAGGTGTAGGGTTTCAGCGGAGCGGCATGGACAATGTCTGTCGGAGCGACGGCGGAGGATGGCTCAACCGGGGGATCTCGGACGCCACGTTAGTCACCTGGCGTAGCACCTTCTAAGGGCCGGTGAGAGACCCACGTGGCGACGAGGAGACCACAGAAGGTCTAAAATACCTGGGGCATACTTTGCGGAAGTGGTGCTTGTCATAAGCTGTCTTGGCGTGTGTTCCGAACCGGTTTGTGCGGATACTGGCAATCTGTCGTGCGTAGTCAGCACGAGCGATGGCGTAGCTCGCTTAATTCTATAGCAGAAACACGAGAAGAAGGGAGTCAGGCATCCAGCGACAAGTTAGGTTCCCTGCCATACAAAAGGACAAATGGGGAATACGTGGCGGTGTCATGCAGTGACGAGTTATTAACGAGCTTCACAAATGGTAACGTTACGTCCAAGTTGTGAGGGTCCTGTGAAATATCCATGGCTATCATGTTGGTAATGGTATGATTAAGACGTTCAGTGAGCCCATTTGTGGGAGAATGATACGCAGTAGAGAACTTATTCTTAATGCAGCACGAACGCACGGTGTCCTCGATAATTTGGATTAAAAGGACCGCCCTTTATCGGTGAGAAGTTGGTGAGGGGCGACATTGTGGAGAATGACATCATGTAAGAGGAAGTCAGCAACTTCAGTAGCACAACTGATTGGAAGGGCCCTGGTGATGGCAAATCGGGTAGCATAGCCAATGGCAATGGCAACCGTCTTGTTTCCCAGAGTGGAAGAAGGAAGAGGTCCGAGCAAATCGAAGCTTACGCCGTAAAGCAGTTCAATGGGGACGTCCATGGGCCGCAGGAGGCTGGCTAGGGCCACGGTAGGGGTCTTGCGTCGTTGGCAGAGACCACATGAGGTTACATACCGCTTCACCGATCGGTACATGTTGGGACAGAAAAACTGGTGGCGAACGCGGTCGTAGGTTCGTCCAATGACTAGATGGCCCGCAGTTGGTTCCTCATGAAGTTGCTGAAGGACAGACAATTGCAAGTGTCCAGGAACGACGAGCAAGAACTTGGGGCCCTCTGGACGAAGATTTCGTTGGTATAAAGTTCATTCCTTGAGGCGACAGAGGTGAAGTAAAACACCCTAAGAATCGTTCTGGGTACAGTGTAGGCGTTCAATGACGCGCCGAAAGCGTTCATCGCGTCGTTGTTCGGCCCCGATGTTGAGCAGGCCTGGAAAGAAAACAGTCTTGGTTGTCAATCGCATTTCCATCAGGAGTGTCAATGGGATAGCGAGAAAAAGAGTCGGAATCTTGGGGCAACCATCAAGATTGGTGTTCAGGGGTAAAGGAGTAAAGGAGCCTGAGGCCCCAGTGCCCCAGCCTTCCTGTTGGGTCCTTCAATGATGACAGCCATAGTGGTATGTAACCGCGAAGAGTGGCCGTCCATAAAGATACGGTCGAAACTTGGCGAAAGCTTATACCAGCGCCAGGCACTCACATTCAGCAACGGAGTAGTTTTGTTAGGCTGCAGATAAAAAACGGCTTTCATAAGCGATCACACAATCTTGGCCCTAATGGCGTTGCCCCAGAACTGCTTCTGTGCTATGGCGGCTCGCATCAGTGCGAACTTCTGTAGGGGCAGGAGTATCGAAATAGCCTAGGATGGAAGGCGCTGCTGATCTAGTTCTTAAGGTCGAAAAGTAACGTTCTTGATCCGGTCCCCTGAAAAAATGCTCGTTCGTCTTGTGAAGCTGTGTTAAAGGGCGTGCGTAACGCGAAACGCTGAATAAAGTGCCGAAAGTACGAGCATAACTCAAGAAGGCTGTCTACGGTTTTCGACGAAGTAGGGACAGGTAAGCTTTGGACAGCCTTGACATTTTTAGGCAAGGTCATACGCCCCACGCGTTCACACGAGGGCCGAAGATGGCCATACTTCTCTGAGTGCCATTTTGGGCTAGTGCCCAACATGGCACTTAGAAAAGTGCAGCTGAAGCCGGCTTTCCGGGAAACGGCAAGGATGGCGGATAGACGAGAAATATATGTCGCAAATTTACAGGAGAAAACGATCCCATCATCAAAGTAACAACGGCACATGGAACACTTAAAGCTGCAAAGGAATGCTTCCATCATGCGCTACAATTTCGCGGGCGCGTTGCAAAAGCTTTACGCCATGACCTTGAACAGGTATAATTCGTCCGGTGTAATGAAAGTGGTTTTTCTGTCCAAGTCGTCCACGGCGATTTGCCAATACCCTGAGCGATGGTCTATTGATAAGAAGTACTTGGCTCTGTGGAGTCAGCCGATGACATCGTCTATTCAGGGTAAGGGGTAAACGTCTGTCGTAGTAATGTTTGGAATAACGATAGTCGACAAAGAATCTCGAGGGGTATTTTTTTCTTGACCAGGACGACCGGCGATGATGAAGGGCTAGACGAAGGCTCGATGATATCTTTCTGAAGGATTTTATCCACCTGCGTTTTGGATGACTTGGCGTTCAGCGGCGGAAACACGGTATGGCCGCCGATGGAGGGGGTTTGCGTAGCCAGTGTTGATTCGGTGTTTAACCAACGTAGTTTAACCAACGTAGAGCTGACGTCCGAGAGCCTTCCCAAACAGGCTCTTCAGCCTCTCTTTGCAGGTCTCCCAGCTCGTGAGCTAATGTTCATACTGCAACGGTGTATATGGTCAATGCCCATAAAGAGGTCAATCCACGTGAACCGAGGAAAAAAAAGACGCGACTTTTTTGTTCGAAAGGTGGCATATCATCTTCGCACTATCAGCAGTTTCGAGGGGTTCCTCAGGGGTCAGTCCTTTCTCCGGTTCTTTTTAATATTCTTCTCAGATCAGTTCCCATAATGGATGGCATATCAACTTACGTTTATGCCGATGATATTGCTTTTTACTCATCGGACAGAGATATTCATGACTTGTGCCAAAGACTACAAAACTATCTGGCCACCCTAGATAATTGGCTTAACAGGCTACATTTGTCACTTAATGTGGGAAAATGTGCGGTCTTAGTATTTCCGGTGACCGTCCCCATTTCTTTATGCCTATTGTACCGACAGCAATCCATCCGTCAAGTTACAGAATTAAAATATCTCGGTATAATCTATGATGACAAGCTTTCATGGCGTCCTCATATTAAACATATTGCTACTAAAGGAGAAAGAGCTGCAGGCGTGCTCCGCAGGCTATGTAGCCACAAATTCGGGTTGCGTAGAGATACACTGTTAATGATATATCGCAGTTATGTCCGCCCGGTATTAGAGTTTGGCTGCGCCCTATTTTCTGGTTGTGCGGCGTACAAATTAAATCCCCTATTTATCGTCGAGAGAATGGCTTTGCGACTATGCTTGGGACTGCCAAAATATGTCGCTAACCCTATTTTACACCTTGAGGCACGGTTTCCTCCACTGAAGTTTAGATTCCAATTATTGACCGTACTAACCTTTGTCAAATTGTTTGAACCCCCACTGCATGACGCCCAGTTCATTTTCCGTCTGAGGCCTGATCTTTTTCAAGGCATTCAGTGGACGCGATTCCAGAGACCCCAGATGGATCTAGTACAGTCATGGCTCCAGCCACTTCACGCAGACCTTTTCCGGCTCCCCTCTACTTGTATTAGTGTGTCATCTGTTGAAATAATGTTTGATAATATCTTCCCCCCGAATGCCAAGATGTTGCCAGCCCGAATTCTAAATGGATTGCTGGAGGATCATTTGTCAACCCTTCATTCCCATATCGTCATTGCTACCGATGCCTCACAAGTTGATGAAAAAGCTGGAGTCGGGATATTCTCCCAGTACCTCGATTGGTCCTTTTCGATCAGGTTACCTGATTTCACACCTATTTTCCAGGCGGAATTATTGGCAATAATTTTGGCTCTTCAAAAACTTCAGCATAGATTTTCCCATGTAGTTATACTTTCTGACTCCCTCTCTGTGTGTTCCGCATTAACATTCGAAAAAGATTCTCCAATTATCCGCACATTCCGATCATTTGTTCCGCATCAGCTTTGTGAGGTTCGGCTAGTGTGGGTTCCAGGACATGCAGGAATCTCATACAATGAAGTGGCTGATCAATTAGCCAGCATGTCTCTTGGTGGCCCTGTGGTTGTGCAATGCCCAAATGACAGTTTTCTATTGGGGGCGAGATTTAAACGTCTACAGCTACTCCAGGCTTATAAGCAAGACGCCCTTCTATCATCTAGAGATTATAGCCACCTTCGTCATGCATGGAAGCCAATGTTTTGTGAAACAAGGATATGCGAGGTAGCAATCACTAAACTTCGGTGCAAAATTCCCCCACTAAATTTTTATCTTTATAAATCTCGTCTGGCTCCATCTCCGCAATGTCCTTTCTGCGACGAACTGGAAAATTTAGATCATTTTCTATTTAATTGCCGCAGCTTCTCCCCAATGCGACGCACGCATCTGGAGTCAACCTTTAGACGCCTTAACCTTCCGCTATCTAGTTACGAGGTCCTGTCACTAGGCGCTTCCGCCCTAGGAGTCTGCCACAGGGATGTTGTGTCTGCCCTCCATTCTTATGTTGTGGCGACAGGCAGGTTTTCCTGCTAGCCAGCTAAACATTCACACATACCTCATTTTTCTTCCTGAATCTACTTTCATATTATACATATTTAAAAAATTCTGTTGGGTATTTTCTTTTCTAAATTTTGGGATCTAAAATAATATAGGTCACGTCCTCATTAGGCACAAAACTTCTTGGCCAATCCCCGGCGTGGGTATGTGCCATTGTGGGAGGCAACCAACCAACCAACCAATTCCAGCTGTGCCGATGCCGACTGTCGTAGTGCATGTTCAGTAAATATTGTAAACATAACTTCTCGTGTTTTCTTCCACATATGATCTTGTGTTTGGGGCGCTGTAACGATCCCACCCGCGAGAACGGAGCTTGGGAGCGGCCTCCAAGTCTCTCTCGGTGACCTCTCCATGCCTTTAACCTCCTATCCGCGGGCTAAACCGAACATGGCCAGTTTTCCGGTCATCGTCCTTACTCACCCTCGGGATGCAGGGATATACTGCCGCACCGATGACGTCGACATCGAGGACTGGCTCCAGATGTACGAGCGTGTAAGCAGACACAATCGATGGGACGCAACGGTCACAGTGGTAAATATCTACTACTGCCTTAAATGTACCCCCAATGTTTGGTTTGAAACTAATGAATCACGCATGATAAGTTGGGACATCTTTAAAGAGCAATTACGTGACATTTTGGGGAAGTCTGTTGATCGCCAGTTGTCTGCTAGGAATGAACTTTCGACTCATGCTCAGAGTGCGACTGGATCATACATCATGTACAGTCAGGACGTACTCGCACTTTGCCACAAACTTGACTCCCATATGCCAGAAACCGAAAAGGTCGACCATGTACTGAATGGGATAGCTGACGATGCCTTCAATCTCCTGGTGTTTAAAAACAGCTCCAGCGTCGATGAGATGATCACCGATTGCCGCCGCTTCAAACAATCTAAAACCCACCGCGTTGCCCAACAGTTCACGGGGCTTCCCAACACAGCTGCCACGTACCCGTGTGAGGACGTATTCCCGCCGGCCGTACCACGTCGCCCCTCAGCAACAGAATCGCGGTAGAAAAATCTAACCCGGAGCATTCCCCGTGAAATCTAGGCTATTGCTCCCGCTCATGCATCGCCTTGCTATGTCGATTAGCCTGTCCCAACTGTTTGCATGGTTCATAACATCGTTCATGAAGAACTGATGAATATGGGGCTGCACCCTCTGCGCGATCGCTCATTTGAGACCGAGTGCCCCTCACACTTGCTTTGATTACGCCGCAAGGAACTCTTATAGTCCCATTTCGTTAACGGTCCCGAAATTTTACAGAATGGCGAACCTAAGATGACAAGCCTATCTGCTTCAACTGCACACTAGCGGGCAATATATCTCGCTACTGCCGCAACCGAAGGTCTCTTCAGCGCCCAAAATGATTTGATCCGAACTCCCTATGATGACCCTAGACAATACTCTCCCTACTCTCCGTCGCAAGCCCATGACACGTCCGCTCAGCCCTACCAAACCGGTCGCTCGCCGTCCCCCCAACCCCGTCGTCAATAGCGTTCCCCTCCCCTTGCCCCCCCCCCCCCCCCCCCCGCTTCCCCGTCCACTCTCTACCACCGCCTCCCATCAGAAAACTAGACGATGCAGCTCAAACAGGTGACGCTGCATTTCCCACCCGACCTCGAAATCCTCTGTTCAAGTTCTACGTGAAGCACACTTTACTCGATCTTGAAATGGATGGTGTACCCGTGCGCGCCTTCATTGATCCCAGGGCTCAAGTATATTTTATGTGCTCCGGCCTTCTCTGTCGTCTGCGTAAAACTTTGACAGCTGCCACGACGCCCGTCCGGATCGCTGATGGTTTATTCCAGCCGTTGCGGGCATGTGCACTGCATGTATTACGATCGGTGGCCTACAAACAATTGTTTACAATACTCGAGAACTGTGCTCACGATAAAGCCCTCGGCACTGACTTTCTCGAAGAGCGCTGAGCCCTTGTTAACCGCTCAAACGGCGACGTTCATCTCGACCTGCAATTTGTGTCATGCAATGACGACAGACCGCTAACACGTTTGTGCTCCATCGACTATGTCTGTTTGCTGCTTAGAGCCACCACGTACGTCCTACCAGTTAACTAGTTACTAGCACGCCGGTCGCTGATGGAGACTACGTCGTTTCGCCCATAACCTCCGTTTTACTAGAGTGCAGCACAGCACTTCTTCATACCGTCATGGCGATTTGCAGAAATCAAACTTCCTTGCCTATTCTGAATTTTGGCTTGTGCCCTCAGTTATCCCAAATTGCCCATTACGGAGCTATCTACGGAGTTATCTCCAGAGGGATCGCTTTAGATTTCAGGTCGTCTGTTCTTGACTACGATATATCTACTTTGTTTCTTGACTCTCCTCCACCAACTGGTGCTTCTCCACCTTCCTCTCCAGCAGCCCCTGAGCACTTTGCCCCGATGCTGCTCCCAGACTTGTCTCCGACTCGGACTTAGCAGCGTGGCGCCCTCCTGACGTCGTAACCCGATATTTTGACCTAGATATTCGTGAGCTGGGTAAAGCATCAGGTTTAAAGCAACGCATCGACACGGGTGACTCCAGTCCTATTCACCACAGGCTGTACAGATTGTCCCATGCTAAGTGACAGGTTATCCAAAAGCACGCCAGTAAAATGCTAGAAAAGGACATTATCGAACCATCCTCCAGCCCATACGCCTTTCCGGTCGTCCTCCTGAAAGAAAGGCCCGGTCATGGCGCTTCTGTGTAGATTACCACCACCTGAATGCCGTCACTAAGAAGGATATCTACCATTTCCCCGTACTGATGACGCACTGGATTGTCTGTACGGCACAAAATTCCTTTCGTCGATCGACTTTCGCTCCGGTTATGCGCCCGTTGCCGTCGACGACATGAACCGCGAAAAACAGCTTTTATACCACCCGACGGTGTTTACCAGTTTAAAGTAATGCCTTTTGGTCTGTATAATGTGCCAGTGACCTTCGAGCGCATGATGCATGCCTTACTACAAGGGTTCAAGTGGACAACGTGCCTGCGCTACATCGATGACGTCATCGTTTTTCGCCTTCCTTTCAGGCCCATCTAGACTATCTTAACGACATTCTGGTAGTTTTTCGACCTACGGGGCTTCAGCTGAACTCTGCCGAGTGCCCTTTTGCCCGTCCGTAAATCACTATCTTGGGTCACCTAGTCGACGCACGGAGAGTGCAGCGAGATCCCGATAAAATCCGCGCTGTGAAGAGCTTCTCCCTGCCGCGCACAACCAAAGGCGTCCGCAGGTTTGTTGGGCCCTGCTCATTCATCCGCCGATTTGTCCGAGACTTCGCCAACGTTGCCCGCCCTCTTACACCTCTTCTAAAGAAAGATGTTTCTTTTACTTGGGGACCTGATCGAGTTACGGCTTTCAGCACCTTGATATCGCTCCTGACAACGCCACCAATTTTGGCTCAATTCGGCGTACACGCGCCCACAGAAGTACTCACTGACGCCAGCAGCCATGGTATACGCGCTGTGCTTGCACAGCCCCAAGCAGGCCAATCCCGTGTCGTTGCATACGCAAGCAGCCACCTTTCTTCTGCTGAGCGGGATTATTCAATCACTGAGAGAAAGTGACCCGCCGCGGTGGCTCAGTGGCTAAGGCGTTGCGCCGCTCAGCACGCGGTCGCGGGTTTGATTCCCGGCCCCTGTGGCCGCTTTTCTGATGGAGGCAAAAAGCAAAAACGCCCATGTGTACGAGATTTCGGCGCACGTTAAAGAACCCCAGGTGGTCAAAATGAATCCTGAGCCCTCCACTACGGCGCACCTCATCGCCTGCGTTGCGTCGGCGCGTTAAACCCTACAATCAATCAATCACTGAGAGAGATGCCTTGCTCTCGCTTGGGCTGTCCACAAGTTCTGCTCCTATCTGTATGAATGACCCTTCAGTGTGGCACGGCCGCTCGATGAAGACAAAATCTCCATCGAATGGCCGTGACCATGGCGACAGAGCACTGAACCAAGACGTAACCATGGCTGTCTTCACTGAAGGATCCCACTGCAAGACTTGGGTGCTGGGCTTTGCGTCTCCAGGAATTCACGTGTAAAACTGTCTACAAATCAAGTCGTTTGAACCAGGATGCAAATTCTCTTGCCCGTTACTCCGCGGACCCTCGGAATCACCAGAACAAAGACGATGTTTAGAAACTTTTTTCTATTTCTCGCGTGTTGAGCATTGGCAAAGAGCAACGTGGGGATGTTTTACGGGCGATTATATAGCGTCTGGAAGCTACCTCACCTCAACCGCCAGAACATGTGGTCGGATGGCCCAGAACTCCTCAAAGTGGTTCCTCAACATCTACGCGCTGCTGTTCCCCAATAGTTCCACGATGTGCCAACAGCTGGGCACCTTGGGGTCGTTCGCACGTACGATCGTGTACGTCGCGGGTTCTTTTGGCCTGGTAAGATCGTTTCGTGCGGTGTTACGCCACAGCGTGTGACCTGTGCGAACGGAGTAAGGCGCCCACCACGCGCCCGGTGGGCCAGGTGCAGCCATTCGACATTCCGGCCGAACCATTTGACTCTGCTGGTCTCGACCTACTTCGACCTTTTCCTGAGTTTCGGACGGGAAACCGGTGAATCGCCGTATTACGCTACGCCCTACGCAATCACACATGCACTTCCAGCAAGCTGTGCAACCGATGTCGCACATTTCTTGCTCCATGACCTCATCCTTCATCACGGTGCCCCCGCCAACTAACAGACCGTCGACGCACATTCCTATTCAAAGTCATCGCCGATATTCTTCGCTCCTGTTCAACACGCCATAAGCTAACCGCATATCATCGTCAGACAAATCAACTCACCGAGCGCCTTAATGGTACACTGACTGATATGCTGTCTTTCTACCTCCCTGCAGATCAGCGCAACTGGGATGTCGTTCTGCCCAAGTGTTACCTTCGCCTACAATTCTTCTCGACACGACACGGCCCGCTATTCTCCACTTTACTTCTTGCTCGGTCTCGAGCCTACTATACGCTCGAAACACTGGTCCCATTTGCACCTTCACTTTAGAATACTTCGGCGTACGCAGGAGACGCCATAGCGCGGGCTGATCTGGCCCGCCAGATTTCCCGTGGCCGTCTATCTGCGCCGCAGTCGCGCCAAAAGTGCGCCTACGACAACCTGCACCGCCCAGTGCGCTTTGCTACAGGTTCAATGGTGCGTCTTTAGACTCCGTCCAGCCGTGTGGGTTTGTGCGAAGACTCCTGCCCCTGTACTATGTTACCTACCGTGTAATGCGTGAAGTCACTGATGTGACGTATCAGAATCCCCTGTTGCTGCACCCACCTCAAGTCATGTTGCACGCACTGACATCGTGCACGCTACACGACTTGAGCGGTACCACTAATCGCACCCTGCGCCTTCATAGCCAACACCGTGACGGCGCTCGCTCCGTTCGGCGGTTTTTGCAACGGTGTGTATGATCAATGCCCACACAGAGGACAATCTGCGTGAGCCTAGGAACAGAGAGGAAAGAGAAGACTTTTTGAAGGGCAATTCCAGCTGTGCCGATGCGGGCTGTCGCAGTGAATATTCGGTAGATAATAAAAATATACCTTCTCGCGTCTTCTGCCACGTATCAATACGTATTATACGAGTTGAACGCCGTCCCCTTGAGGTGGAACATGGTGTTGGCCACCATGATTGTGAAATCCATGATTCCACAATCCACCATGATTGTGGAATGATTGTGGAACCGGTTGGCATAATGTACCGAGGGAGCTGGCGTCCTCTCCGAATTCTGTCGCCTCTCTGGATCGTCGCACCACCTTTACCAAAATTGGCTGTGCTTACACTATTAACTAATGAGAAAAATTACAGACGCAGCAGATGACCGTTTCAGCTGGTGGTGGTGGTGGCCTCAGTGAGATGGCTCATAACCACCGAGGAATTTTGGGAGAAAAATATTTAATTGCTACATTGGATTCGCATTAGATTACAAGAGAATAAAAGTGAGGAAGTTATTGACAGAAGTAAAAAAACGTAAAAACACCATTGCATGAAAATCGGGAAGTAATTATAGCGGAGATAATGTGGTACAGACGAAGCAGTGGGCAAGGCGCACAAATGTTTTACATAGGAATCTAGCAGGGCCAAATATTTAACACGGCAGACAGCCTGATTTTAGAATGAATTAGTGTAAGGCGCGGCAAAGTTCCCCGTTGCAGAATCCCAGTTTTTGTCACCCGGAATTACAAAATCAGTGTAGCAGACAGCGGGAGATTTAGCCGGTTACATGTGCCTTTTAAATATGTTCGTCCTATAGAGGAGAACCGTTGGCAGGAGAAGAAGAAATGGTCCATCGTTTCTGGTTTATTCCAGAATGCGCATAGCGGCGACCCGGCCCGGTTACAACGGTGCAAGTAATCATTTAAATTTCGTACGCGAATACGAAAGCTAGTGAGGGTTACTTCGCAAGCTCCCGACTGGCTTATGCTCCACTTCCACGACTACCAGAAGTGCTTAAGCTCTGAGCCTTCGTAAAAACTCCCGGGCTGTGGCCGCTATCCGAGCCTCTTTCAACAGCTTCAGCTGGTCCTGGGGAGCTGAGGTTGGGAGGGAGCAGTGACAAAACAATTTTTTTTCGGAAAAGGGGTTACGAAAAAAACGACACATTTTAGAATATGATTTTCAATGAAAGGGAAAAAACAAGCACATCTAAAATGTTTTGTTCACCGGGGGGTGGAGGGGGGAGGAGGAGGGTGTATGTATGTTGATTTTTTTTTTTGCGTTGGTTCGCATTATTAACGTAATCGCCGGACTCTCGAGAGGCACCGATAACTGCTAAGTTCTCAACCACTCCCCAACTTAATTTTTTCCCTCCCAAGGGCAGTTTTTTGATAGGATGTTTATTGGATCTCGCCCACGGTGGAAGAATATTCTTACACCGTGATCTCGCCCTTTGCCCTTCAAGTAGGCGTGAAATGGAGGACGAAAAGGGGGAGCCGAGATTTCGTACCAAACCTGCAAGGCCAACGACAGCGAGCGAGGTTCGCGTCACGGAAGACGGAGAGCGAAGACAATCTTGCTTCACCGCTCAAGGGTTGTCAACTCACGCATACTAATCACTTCGTTATACAGGCACATACACGCGCATTTTGCTTGTTCAGCTCGTTCATAGCGAAGTAAATAAAACTGAAAGGCGTTAAAAATCAATGGCGAGTCTAACCATCCAAAGGATAGCGATACAAGGCTAAAGAGAGGCTCGTATCTGACTAAAAAAGTAAAGCCTACTGTATTATTCCATCAGCAATATTTTGCCGCCAGATCTAAAATCGGTAGTCAGGGTCAACAAATGTCCAATAGAATGTTCGACGCCGTAAGGACAATAAAAGTAAACGAATTGAGTGTTAGCCTTTCCATTGGAACGGAACAAATTACGCGATATTACGAAATCTGGCACCTGGAGTTCTTGCGCTATAGCTGTTATAGCTGAAATATTATTAGCTGGTTGTGTTCTTACTCTCTAGCTTCGTTCCCAGGCAGAAGGAAAGAAGCGTTTTACCACGTGATCCTTCACTACTGGTCACTTTAAAGCTTTCCGTTGATGCATCAATGGCTGACACTGTCAGATATTAGGGCGTCATATTTAAATGTTTCAAATTTGCGGTCTGGCTATTGCGCAATTAATGCGGACACTCTTCAGATTCTATTATGGACTCACAGGACGGAAACGGGCACTTTTGCACCGTCTTTGAAAAACGAAGCCGCTGATCGGCGGCTGTAATCCGTGAGTTAGGAGTAATTCAGACTTTCGTCTGTCACCATCCGTCGCGGCTAGGGACGTTAGGTATACGAGAGACGTTACGCTTGTAAGCGTGTATACGGTAGAGAACATGGCGCCGTCATCGGCGTCTTCCTTCCATTTAGGTCCACGCCGTTCAAGGAATGTATATTAAACAACATGGTGCGCTTGAAAAGGGGGTTCATGTTTGAAAACGATCTCATTTTACCTAGGAAGCCATTTCTACTGCGGAAAGAAAGTTCTTCTTTTATCTGGGAAGCCATTTCTATTGCGGAAAGAAAGTTCTAATTTGGCCTTTCCCGCTTTCCTCTTTGGCCCATGCCAAGTGACGGAGTGAGGACCCGTACATACATTTCAGATGCAACATGAGAACTATTGAAATCTTGTGTACAAGCAGCATACTGCAATTACCAGCATGTGTGGGGTGTTTTTCTCGTGAAAATGGCAAACTGGGCTAAGTCTGCAGGTTTTTATTAGGGGCCATAAAGACAAAATACCAGTTTCCCCCAGCGCTTGCCCGGCCGCGAACGATGCCGTATTCACTAAGAAATTAAACAATTTCAGCCGAAATTTCGATCCTCCCGCTGAATCGTGTGTTTCGTGACGTCAACGACGGCTCATTTCTAGCAGCTACTTGAAACGATTGCTACTATGTTCACCAGGGCAACAGGTAACGGCGAAACATGTTCTGTTGGCTCGTTTACCGTCGGCACTCCAAGATGGCGCTACGATACTGCTAAGGACAGCTTTGCGCACTCGGTTAGTTTTTGACCAAATTTCTATCTGACCTATTTTCATTATGGCCTTTCGTGCAACATTGGGTATACTCGACCAACAGGACACGTAAGACAATGTCGCGTATTCCAACTGACCAGTGTCGTCTTAGGCAATACCTACGCGCCGAGCTGCTGTGCAGGTATGGGACAGTATTGTGCGCATAGTACGCACTGACGCTTCTATGATTACGTGTCCGCACGCGTTCGGGACGTGGCATGTGTCATTTATTACCTTGGAGGATTGATGAGTAATCCTAATGTGAAGCGCTAATAGATTTCCCTGCTACGTGTTGGGCTTGTCGGTTAAGTAGACAAACTTGGAACTTGTGTCACGGGCGTCTCGGTCGGCACAAAATAATCAAGTCAAACACAGCATGTATCCCTTTATGCCCCTTGTTCGTTGGGAAAGGGATCGTCACCGTTACGTTTTAATATTGACAGAAGTGGATTACAAGCCGTATGAAGTACGTATGGGTTATTACAACAAGCTCGCGGGCGTCTTCCGGCAGGGCAAACATATGCCGTGTACCTTTGCCTAGTGAAAAACAAAAGGGGGAGGAGGGGAGGGGTAAAACACGCATGTAGGGACGCCGACGTATTGGCCTCCGGATAATGGGATGGCGCGGTTTCTGTATTGAATCAGCCAGCTTCGCATTTTAATTTTGTCAACAAATGCCTCACACTGGGTTCATCTGTGCCTTCTGTTTTTTTTTCTCTCTCCCTAGTTCCCTCCGCGCGAGGTTGGCTACACATGCCGCGCAACAAATTCATCCCATTCTCCGCAGAGCCAGGCACCTCGTCCCATTTCCTGTCCTAATTATGACAAGAGACAATTTATCGGTCACTGGTTACCAGGCTTGTTCGTTTTCTTAGGAACAAACTTGAGGAACCACAAAAAAAGAGTCGCCGCTTGTTTTTAAAGTGTTGCATGAAGAGGGTAATTCCAATTTAGAGCTGGTTACTTCCTCTTGTACACAAGCGAGGGAATGGGGGACCTTTGTGGGCTTGTTGCGGTAAGTTACTATTCTCATTACTCTAGTGTGTCAAAAAGATGAAGGTGGTAAAAAATGATCATAGAATAAATGAACATACGCTGCAAACAACTTTGGCTGTGTCACCACTAATTTATCCAATATCTATTTACTTTGCTAGTAACATAAATTCACTGAGGAACGTAATGCGGGATTCCCCGCAGAGTAAACTCCTGCATTGAAAGATAAACTACTGCCAACGTAGCCTGAGTTTTTCTCGCTCACCTGCTGCTTTTTTTTTCAATCGACACTTTGTGGCTACATACAGGACCGGCGAAGAAACGGAAGCATTTTAAATTGCAAGCAGACGTTCTGGCGAAATGGGCTTTGTCAAAGTTATTTATAAGGCAACACAGTCGACATTCAATTTCGCTGATGCAAGACATCGCTGAAATGTAAGCGACGACCTTTTCTGTCCTGCCGCTGAAACAGGGTACATTGTTGGCGACATCCGAGAAAGGCCGTTCGTTCTGCACCGTGACAGATCTCCTACCCGCCCCCTCTCTCCCTCTTTTCCTGTTCTGTTCTGTTATACACATGGTAGTGAGAAACTTGCAGAAAGCAAAAAATATCTTTTTTGGACTACATGATTTCTAAAACAACGAGCGACCTATTTCGGCTATCGTTTAATGAAGACAGCAAGCTTACGCCATGCTCATTTTTACTATTTCCGACGCGGCAACCTTACTAGGGAATCGTCTAAATCAATAGCGTCTAAAGAAGTGATTCTGAAGCCTGTCCTTTCCTCTGCCAGTTTATGCCTAATGCCACGAACCTTCCCTCTATTCAGCCGAACCCAGGCACGTCGGTGTGCACCACAGGGCCCGATGGCTAGTATATACCGCCTACGAGCTAGCTGGAACAATCATTCCTCGACAGAAAGGCTCACAAGCCGCGTTTACATGAATGCGACAGAATGCGATAGGAGCGCGTCACATTTCCTAGCGCATCACGAGTAATGCGATGCGCTAGCGTTTACATGTAGCGCATTACCCCTGGTGCGATAGTGGCGCCATACGGTGTCGCACATCGAAGGTAAAGCAGCGTTTCTGGCGCTTCCAAAGCTTCTGGCACGGCTGATTCTTGTTCTTTTTTTACGACTCGCATTTTCCGGCGTCTCACATTCGATTTAACGTTTTTAAATGCAAAGCTGCGTTTTCAGGGCTTACTTTTCTTGTCGGCATAATTCTTAATGCGATGCGCTCGCGTTTACATGCACTTCGAAAGTCGACTTACGCGTCTCAATCCACCCCTGTCTGGCGCATTAATGCGACGCGCTTTTCTAGCGCATTAGCCCCGTTTACATGGATGCGATGCGCTAGAAAATTGATGCGATGCGATGCGATGCGCTCCTTGTCGCATTCATGTAAACGCGGCTACAGACCTTCGGAATGCCCTTATTGATAGAATCAGGAGGGAGCGCCATGTATGTGTTGATTTTCCGCGGCGATTCGGTTCTCTCACAATTTGGCCAATTGTTGTCTAGCCGGAGGATACGAGCAGCCTAGACGCAGGCAGACCTCGCAACCATCAAAGTCCTTACTACAGGGCGCTGGGGTGCCCTGGGGAACCCTTCGTGGCGTCAGTGACTTCGTTAACGGCGTGGCTGACAAGTGGTCTGCGAAACGAGACACAGAAACTAGACGACTAGCTGTGTGCCGGCTGCGTAGAGTGGGAGCACCAGCAACACACGCGTGCCACAAACGAGCGACCTTGTTTTGGGAACAAGGGGCTTGTATCAGGAAGTGTTTCTGTCCGTCCTTCAGTTTTCTTTGTCTACCGCCGTAGTGAAGAGCTCCATATTAATATTTACCACCTGGGGACCTTTAACGTGCGCTGAAATCTCCAACGCACTGGCATTTTTGCTTGGAAGCAAGTTGTAATGGAGCCTTTTTAGCTTTCGTCTTTGGTCCATGCTAAGTGACGGGATGAGGTCCAGTGAATACATTTCAAACGACAACAAGAACATGGTAAACGTGTGTACAAGATGCATACTGCAGGCACCATGCGGTGGTTTCTGTTGGGGACGTCAAACAGTGCTAACCATGGAGTTTTATTTATATAAAGGTGCCATAAAATACAGTTTGTTTGAATCGGCAGGTTTAGTGTGTTATAGTGCCCCAGTGCTTGTCCGGCTGCAAACGATGCTGTAATCATTGAGAAATTCAACAATCTAAGCCGAAAGTTTACTCTCGAGGTTGTGTTCCGTGACGTCAGCGATGATGCATCCAGGGCAAGGTACTTGAAACGATTGCTAATATGTTCACTAGGGCGACAGCGAACAGCGAAGCGTGTTGCGTTGTCTCGCTTACCATTTGTTCTTCCAGATGATGCCACGATACTGCTCCGGACTGCTGTCTGCAATCGCTTTGTTTGTGACCAAGTTTGTACCTCGCTTATTTCAAAGCAAAGCTTTATTGTCCTCAGTGATGCCGTTGTACCCCAATACACTTTGCAGTTAAGCCAATTTTCTCTGACGATGATGATGAATGATCGTGGGTGAAGTGAAAGAAAAAAATAACCACACCTCTGTCTAACGAAAGCAATGGGAAAACGCGAAGATTTAATCGTTGAGTTTGTCGTTGGCCACCTGTACGAGATTTCAGCGTAGGTTAATGATCCCCAGGTGGTCAAAAATAACCCGGAGCCGTCCACTACGGCCCGCCTCATCCACAGCGGTGAGTCGACGCGTTAAAACCCTGTACTTTGGTCGTTTGATTGGTGAGATTAATCACGACGACGTTCGATGCCCCTCTATCTAACGACAGTGATGGGAAAACACGAAGCTTTAGTCGTTCAGTTCGTCGTTTGATCGTTGAATTTGATCGTTTGCTTGGCTCTGATTTAGCGCTGATTCGGCCGGTTCGACGCGGGGAGACGCACTAAAGCCTCGCGTTTTCCCTCCGTTTTCGTTAGACACAGGGGTAGATGATTTTTTTCTTACGGTTCATGATAACCGTTTCGTGGTTCATTGGCTATGCTCGATAAGCAGGGTCACGTAAGACAATGTCACTTATGCCAACTGTCCAGTGTCGCCTGAGACAACGAGGAAGAATAGACTTTATTGAAGTCATAAAGGACTTCGGGTGATCAGCCTAGGCTGGTCCCTACGTCCGGGGTTCCATTGGTCCTACAGACCTCATCAGCTAAGGATATCAGCTGGCGCTGCCCTCCGGGGCCTAGGCCGTTATGGCCGTCTCCATGGGGTTGGGGTGGTCTCGCAGTCATGCGGCGTCTTAAGGTGCCGGATGGTTGTGGCGGGCAAGGACCATGTGGCATATGGTGCCGCGGGCCTGTTGGCAGTAGGCACATTCGCGTGAGGGGTAGAGCTGGGGGTGGAGCAGGTCCGTTCTGGATGGCGTTGAATAGGTGTTGCTCTGCAGCACGTGCCATTTGAGTTGATACCCCTTGTCAAGGAAATGAAGTGGTGTTAGAGAGCGACGTTGCTCCCGATAGTGTTTTGTGATGCTCCTAAAGGTGGGGAGTGGGATAGGTGGGTCCCGTCCCTCTTCCGTATCTTCGTCCCCCGAAACCATGGCACGGGAGCTAGCTTCTTCGCGTGCCAAGTTATGGGCTCGGGCATTGCCCCTCACTTCGGCCTCAGTGTGGGACGGAGTCCAGATGATGCTGATGGTCCTCTTCCATTCAGGTGGTTGGTGGGCGTCGAGGCTGTGATAAGCATCAGGGCATATACGACCACGTAGGTAGGCACGGCAGGCGTCTTGGGAGTCGGTGTGGATGTAGCATGGGTGCTGGATGATGGCGAGAGCAAGGGCCACCTGCTAACAAATCGAAATTTCTTCTCCTATAGGGGTGCGACAAGAAGCTACTTTCGAGTTGTCCCCAGTACATGCCACAGCTTCCACTTGACCTGCACAGACCAGGGCTGTGTCTGTGTAGGCTAATCTGTGAGGGGCTATGCACTGAAGTATCTTGCTGAGTGCTTTGGCACTGGCTTCTCGCCTGCCCTTGTGCTTCGTTGGGTGCATGTTTTTTGGGGGGATTGGACGGATGTCGATAAAGGGCCTCCACGCAGGTGGCATTTCCCAGGGTGCTTCACCAACCTGGATGGGGTTGAGGTTGAGTTGAGTAAGGATGGTCTTTCCTGCTGGTGTTTTACCACGTGTAAACAGTTGGTTAACGCGGCGAGCCTCAACCAATTCGGCAAGGGTGTTGTGGGCGTCCATCTCCATAAGCCTCTGCGTCGATGACGGGGCTGGAAGATGTATAGCGTTTTTTTTTTAACTTTCCAGAGTGTTGCTTCCAGTCGGGCTTGCTCAGCTTTTAAGGTAGATTCATGTCGGGAGTCACGTAGACTACGCGCGAAACGGAAAAAGCTTGTACCAGGCGGAGGGTGTCAGCTTCCCTCCTCCTGCGATGGCTAGTGGTAACTCTCCGGATCATGTGGCCTAGTGGGTCTAATTGTTGCTTGAGGAGGTTGACCTGATGGCTCCATCTGTTGTTCACTTGAATGTAAAAACCCAGAAACCGGACTGTCTTGCATGTAGGTCTACCTTTCGGTCTTCGAAGGTGAGGTAGACTTGTTCGATTGCAGGGTCTTGAGAATTGGCTCCTTTCATATACAGTGGTTCTGTCTTCTGAGGTGCGCATCTCGTACCTTGCCTAGGGCGTCCTATTTGGGGGTCCATAAGGTAATGTCATCTGCATAGACAGATACCTCGAGGTTTGGGATGGGTTGTAGTTTCTGCGGTGGGTAAAGAAGATAGATATTAAACAGTAGTGAAGAGAGGGCTACCCCTTACCGGGTACCCCTGTCACCGGTTAGGAAGATGTCCGACTCTAAGCCACCTACTTTGATTTGCCCTGTGCATCCTGTTGAAAATGAGCGAATGTAGTTATAGAGTGCCAATTTACGTCTGTAAGCATTCGGGGTGGTCTTGTCAAATATGTCTTGTTTTAGTTGGATGAGGACGTCCTGGGTGCTAATATGAAGGCGGAAGCCAACCATGTTGTATGGGAGTTGCCCTGTCTCTTCGAGGAAGTTTTCTAGTCGGGTGTGGATAATTTTCTCCATTAACTTGCCCATGCAAGAAGTTAGGGCTGTTAGTCTCAGATTTTCAATGGTGATTGGTTTTCCTGGCTTCTGGATGAAAGTAACACTTGAGTGTTTCTATTCCTCGGGAATAGAGTCTTGTTCCTAGGGTTCGCCGCCTTTGGTTCTACGTGTTTTGTCTTCAATGCCGCATCCAACAAAAGCTCAACATCCCAGCTATAAAAAAAAAATTGGCTCTAATCCACGCTGTGAAAGTGGTTGGAAAGCAAATCTTTATACGACACCCACAACATTTTCCCATGCGACGTCGTTTGAATTCACACTCGTGGCTCTACAAAGAGCGAAACCAGAGATGTTGCCTGCCGTTACCTAGAATCCGCAGTAGCGGCGTCCCGAACGCAGAAGCGCTGGGCACGGTCGGGTTAGAGCGATGGCGGCCGCCGCTCTATCCCAGTCGTGCGCCGGCTAAACGAAAATGGAGAGGGAGGTCTTTCGAAGGGTGAGACAGCGGAGCCTAGCCATCCTGATGTGCTAGCTCGGGGCTTCACCACCGCGCGACACAAGCGCAGACACCTAAACAATTCGGCATGTGAGCTTAGTTATTCCCATTTATACCGACTTCAACTAGTTAGTTTAGTAAGTTTGAGAATTACGAGAAAAATGAGGGCACTTTTATAATCGCTATTTATCAGAACCAGTTGCTCCTTTCGCCTTTTGTGATACCTGTGAAAACACGACCAAATTGCTATTCACCAATGTAGAAAACGGAGTCCCATTTGTGGCAAGCAGTGCGCAAAAGGTAGCGTTTCTCCAGCGGCCAGATGTCTCTATGTGGTGTCCACATTTTGCTTTCCCGCCCTGCAAACAAGTCGTTAACGTATCCTTGCCGTACGACCACTTAATTGCGTCGGGTCCGGGTTGCCCATGAGGTGCTGTCGAACAATTAAGTTATTCAAGCCGTGAGAACGAAGCGCCCAGTGGCCGCGAAGATGCGCCAAAATAGGCCCAAAACAATCGTCGCTAAAGCGGACGACAAAGCTGTCTCACCGATGCCCCCGCTGATGCGAGCAGGCACGTGCGCGCGGGGAACGCTGGGTAATAGCGCAGATTCGCTGCGCCATTTACACTGTGATCCATGAGTGAAAAGCGCCCTCCCCCTCTCCAGCCGCGTTGACAATTTCTTGTCGGGCACGCCATTAGGAAACCGTTGGCTGGTAGAGATAGAAAGCTTTGCATTAAAACGTTTTAACGAAACTGACCAATTCATTCTCCAGCTGAAATCGTCCTAGCCTTTCGGGAATGACATGCTGTCTTAAACGATTTGCGCAACATGGTTCCCGTTTTCCACACGCGAGAAGGTGTTAGTGGTTTTTCGAGAAAACGCGCCTCAAGTTGATCACAGTCTGCATGTTATCTCTCTCCCAAGGTCACGTCCAGGAACTACATGGTAAACATGCAGACGTCCGAAATGCGCATGAGCAAGCCAGGAGAGGACAGCGGCTACTTCTGCCTGTTCCTCCCAGCCTGCAGTACTCAAATTGCTAGCAATGGTCTGAGTCAGTGTTTCCCACTGCGGTGCAATGCCAGCGCCGCGGACAACGTCACGCTCGAAGCTGTCGCCAGGGAACGAGTCTTATTTAACTAGACTTCAATGATCTCGTCGTGTGGAGCGTTCCCACGTTTCTTTGTGCAGTCAAAAATATCTTCCTTCGAGGAATAATTGTGTAACGAGTTTCACGTTGGGTAGCCAGACTTACATCACCCGACCCTTCCTACTGCGCAGCCCTTTGGCGCCCGTTCGTGGGATGAGGGGCGTCACCGTCGGTGTCATCGAGTGAACGATGGCAAATCCGAAGAGTGCAAGAAAGCAGAGGAGGAGACCGTCGAGAAATTAGAAGGGGAGGGTGGTTCGCCGTGGCGGCGCGAGACGCTTCTCCGAAAGTGTGTGTGTGGGGGGGGGAGGGGGGGGGTTATGCTGTGTCCGCACGAAACGCTCGACTGCGCGATGCTTGGCGAAAACATGAGGGTGGCGTGCGCGTCACGGTGATGTGCGCTCGCTTCCTCAGACACAGTTCGCGGTCCCTTCCTGAGACGCACTTTGCGCCGCCGACGCAGAACCTCACCACCCGCCGCGGTGGCTCAGTGGCTAAGGCGTTGCGCTACTGAGCACGAGGTCGCGGGTTCGATTTCCGGCCGCGGCGGCCGCTTTTCTGATGGAGGCGAAAAGCAAAAACGCCCGTGTGTACGAGATGTCGGCGCACGATAAAGATCCCCAGGTGGTCAAAATTAATCCGGAGCCCTCCACTACGGCGCGCCTCATCGCCTGCGTTGCGTCGGCGCGTTAAACCCCCACAATCAAATCAAATCAAATCAAGCAGAACCTCACCATAGTTGCCGTCGGGAGAATCCACGAGTGAGTGCGTCCTCAGCACACTGCAGCCATCAGAAGTGAGTGCTGAACTGCGAGGCAATCGTTAGTGCGCTTCGTCAGCCGCTGCAGCTAAACGGGCTGCCAGAGCGGAAGCTCAGCACCACCGATGCCAGAACCCAGAGTGAGGTTCGAACAATGAGCGAGGCAACCGAAGCATGTGCTTTGTCAGCCATTGAAACACAAGTTTTCTGTAACCATACAAATATGTCTGTCAGAAATTCTTCGCCTAAACATATTTTGCACAGTCAAAACAGCTAAAAAGGAGCGCCGAAATACCGCATAAGGGAGTATCGTAATCCCCATGTAATTTTTTTTGGTTGATCCACGACTTTCTGAAACATTGCGGTCTTGCTGCAGAATCTTTCCTCCGGTCCACCATCTGTACAATTACGGGAGCAATTTTGTCCCTCCTAAGGATCGTTTGCATCAAACGAAAGCAATAAATATGTCTGTAGAAACTTTATGGACAATCCTCGCTGCACCGATGATGATGGTCTTATCGGTGCCTGTCATCTCGCGGTAGCAGCTCAGGCTCGAGCTCCTTCGTCTTCATCAGTTCCGCCATCTTGTAAATAGAACACCGTCATCCCATCACCGGGACGTCTCGGCCCTTGGTCCTCTTATTTACACAATGTCTACCACGTTATCTTGCTTACTTAGCAATCAATGTTCTATTTTTATGTAAGCAAATTATAGTTGCTATAAAGCTCCTCTTCTACGTACTGAAAAGTAGGCCCCATTCTCTTAAAAACGCAGAGTATATCCCCCGTCACATCCCGAAAGAGGCGGACAAAGTTAAGGGGACTGAATTACCTCCCTACGGTTCACTTCGCCTGTTTTCTTTGTTGTCTGAAGAAATTGGACGCATTCCATAACAATAACAGAGTTGGCCGTCACCCGAACCAGTGGTGGCAGTCTCGTTCCACGTGGCAGTCTTGTGTTCGTGGAACACTCGGCAATGGGGAAGCCAGTTGGGTGAACGCAGCCTTACATGGTTTCAGGGTTTCTCTGCATACGGCAGCCCCTTCACGAAAGGTTGTGATCCCAAGCAGCCAAAAGAAAACTCGAAAGACTGGCGGGAAAACCAAAAAGCCGCAGCGGCAGCGTCAACAGCAAATGGGCGAGCGCCAACAATCCGCCCTCTGCCTCTGCGTAAATTGTGTGCGCGCGCCGGAGAAAGAAGCCCGTGTTGCAGTAACTGCACGGTGACCAGCACCTTGCTCGATTCTTTGACGCTTTGGCTCCTGTTTTTTAGGGTAATTTTATTCTATGCGTAAACACGGGAGGCTGCAAGCTGTTAAATTTGTGTGTTTGCGTGAGCATGTGTGCCTGCGTGCGTGCTTTTGGTTTTCCCCATAGTTTTATCTCTTCTAACGCAATGAAATATCGTGCGACTGCCGTCAGGTGTTTTCCAGAGCTTTTGTTTTTCAGCTGCAAAATGTCCTGTAAAACTCAACAATATCTGTGCTTCCTTATTTAGTATCCCGTTCATAGAATTTTGAACTGGCACGGACATTCAGCGCAACACGACATGCTGAGATTCTGGTGGCATCTGCCCGCTTCACTTTCGCGTCCACGCGAAGCTGCCACAATAGCTCAAAGCCGCCGAAGTGACGTGTACGCACCACCGGAAGTCTTTGGTGGAAACTAAAAAAGTAGTTCAGCTTGGTTTACATTTCTCGTACCTCATTTTTCTCGTCCTCCTCTTGCTGCTGCTCTCTGGTATCCAGATGAAGTGCAAAGGCCAAACACCACTTTCCTCACCCCGTACGACGATAGGAGCCAAAACCGATTATACCGGCACATGTCGGCGTGCTAACGCATAAGTAGGGTTGCTCATTTTCAGGTTTTATCACCTTTTGAAATCGGGGGGGGGTGGGGGTAAAAACCGGGTGCTATTTTTCAAACTCATAATCGGGGAGAAATCGGGCTTTTTGTGAAACCGTTCAGAAATTCTGGTTTCTTTTTTTTTGAGGTTCTAATTATCCCTAAATCTTAAAATTTTACACACTTCTTCGGGTTAAAATCTTTATAAAATACGCTCGGTTTATTTTATCAGGAGGTATCACGAGCTTCTTAACCCTAACGCGATAAAATTGATGTTTGTTCCAAGCTGGTAATCGGGCGGACTTTAGACTTCGCTAACAAATACTCTCTGAAATTTGGCGTTTGTTTGGAAATGAATCAGTAATGATGGCACTAAAGGCCAGTGATAACTTCTAAGAAATGAAGCATTTTATAGCCGAAAAGTTGAATCGCATTTTTAGAAATCTTTGTTTCCATGCACTACCTTTTGCCTGCGCAACATGTCGGCCTCCATTCAAGACCTGTCAGATCGTTGAAAGTGTCTCTGCCAGGAGAAAGTTTTCTCGACATCGCAGCTTCCACTATCTCGGCACAACAATGCCAATGCAGCATTTCCCAGCCTGAGGTAGCGTGCGGTGGAGTCATGCCACTGTTATGAGTTCGACAGCTGTGTTTGTGGGGCTTGTTCCCTCAAGTACAGGTTGACAACGGTTGACCGTCAGCCCGCAATTGTGCAGATGGGTATTTTGAAAAGTTGCATTGGGGGAGAAATCGGGTTTAACCCGATTAACCCGATTTAACTCCTGAAACATAATAGGAGTGCAAATACCGGGTAAAATCTGGTTTTACCCGAAAACGAACAACCCTACGCATAAGCACTCTGGGTTGCCGTTTCACTGCTTCGCTCGACGCAATGCATTTTATATCAAACCTCTTCAAATGAGCACGTAGAAGGAGTACTGCTTTTACTTTATCTTAGCCCGTTTTTTTTTTTTTTCTCATTGAACCTTTCGGTACAGTTCTCCTGCACTCAAACCACTTTTTATTATCACCACTACTACCTTCTGAAGAGTGTGCCTCTCCCGGCCCTGTTATCTAGGCGGTACGGTTATTTTATGAGTCTCACCGCTACTGCGTTCTTTTTTTAGACCAGCGTTATCCCGAAGGTCTGAATTCGACGGACAAAAACTGGCCCCGACCGGTTCGAAGCGGATATATCTTCCCCCGCTTGCATACGTAAAGCCTCCGAGGCAACGCAAACTGGCGTCAAGATCGCGCCTATCGCTGAGCTGATTAGCCCACGTAATACCCCTAATTGCTCTAACGGCTTATCGTTACGTAATTCTCATGCATTCACCTGTAGCAGTCTACCCTTTCACGCGCTAACGAGCACCATGCCGTCCCGACAGCGTTCCGTAGATGCTCCATTCGGGTCTCGACGTTTTGGCCTGAATTGAGCACAGACGGTTTAATGGAATCCTAGATTATGCAAGAAGGTTGAGCCTTATATGGCTTGCCGATTTCGAACTATGACTCTCAGAAGAAAGCAGTTGTGTGTGCCATAAGCGTAACGTAAAACAAATCACCGGCAACCGCTAAAGATCTAACACCGCACAGGCCCCAATCAAACTGGGTGTCTTCTTGCATTAAGTTAAGCCAGTACCTGTGTTTGGACATAGAAAGACATAGAAATATACATGCCAGTACATGAAAGGGCCATTCAGCCTTACGAGGAACATTTCAGTAGAAACAGATCAGTGTTGCGGCGCTTCACTTAGTCTGTTCTCGTCATTCCTGGCCTTCATACGTCTTTGTGTCACACAGTGCATCTCTACAATTCAAGATGCTCAACACCAAGTGGCCTACTTCCAAGCTTTGCAAAGACAGACAGCTTTAACGAGACGGCTGTAATGAAAGCACGTTTCGATAACGAGATTCACGTCTTCGCAAGTAATCTGGAGCTGCAATGGATTTAACACTGTCACATAAATCCAAAACTAGTTGTTCTTTTAGTATCCCGAGACCGTGACATTTACGATGTGGGATGTCCTCAGTTTTGCCAAAGGGGACGGGGTCCCCCACAGTGCTTTACAGACGCTAGTAGCCTCACTTAGATAGCGCTCGAAATACCACAAAGACGTGTTTATCTGTGCCACTGTACCTTTGTGCAGAGGAAGCTCTCACTAACGCGTAAGACGTGAAGGTAGCGAGGCTCTACGCAACCTTCAGGAGCACCACGAAGGTGTAAGTCCACGATTGCAGCCGATTTGCTTCTTCGTCGTTCCCGAAATGACCTTCACTCCATCATTGTTGCTATAAGTATGAGCTTCTTTCATTTTTTTGGAAGTGATAGTCACTGCACATCACCACGGAAGGTCGTACGCTACGACGTGCCTTTTTCGTTTCGAACAAGTGTTGCAACCATTACGGCAAACGCTGGAGTCTTTCTCGCTTCGAGCAACTGTTGTCACGGTTACGGCGAACGCTGGAGTTGTTTATGTTTGCCAATCTTGGCCAATTTCCAAAGTACGTATGCTTGGCTTGACAAACGCGCACTGGGGACGCTGGGCAGTCACCGCGAGGCAGGCACGTATGAGCGCTCAGCATTTTCTTGGTTTTTCTAACTGGCGGGTGGTCACCACAATTTTGGCCAATCTCCCTAACTCGGTATGCTTGATTTGACAAACGTGCGCAGGGGACGGTGGGTAGTCGTCGCGAGGCATGCACACACGAGCGCTGGAAATTTTCGTGTTTTCTTACCTGCGGGGTGGTCGCCACGAGGCCCGCGCTAACGTGCGCCCGCTCACATGCGCGCGCTCGGCAATCTCTTGGTATTTTTATCTGCGGACACGAAAAATTACGAGTTTCTGAAGAGGTTTGGTGTTAAAATATTCTCGGGTGCGAGGCGCCCTGCAGGACACTTGGGCCGATGCGTCGGCGACACACAGCGCCTCGTGACTCCACGCCGAGCACATCGTTTAGACTCTAGCAAAACAAGGGTGGGCCTAAAAAAATTACACCATCTTCCCGTAGGGGAACCCTGAGTAGTATGCGAAGCAGCCATGGGGTCTACTGAAGTTCCTATTAGTTTTCAGTTCGTCGTTTCCCGTGACGTTCAGCTTCGCGTGCCTTCGTTGTATCAGTAGCTTCTTGACGTAGTATGAATGAGTGAAGGGCATAAGGCGCGTTCGTAGCACATGCTCCCGTCTCAGTTTTTAGCGCAGTGGGAGGAGCGCCACGTACCTCCCGTTGCGGCCAGAGAGCCGTGGGATCGAAACCGGGCGCCGCCTAACTATTTCTTTTCTTTATAGTGGACTGCGCTGACGTCAGCCCAAACGCTGGCGGGGCTGAAGAGACGCGCATGCGCAGTAGAGTGCGGACGGCGCACAACGACAACGAGGGAGGGAGGGACACAGCCCCGAGCATGAGATGCTTCGCATCTAAAAGTATCCCACTCCCGTGGATTAAGTAGCGCAGCGCGAACGCCGTCGTGTCTCTGCTCGAGAACGTATGAGACGGCTACGATCCAACCCCGAGTATTGCACCGAAGCCCAAACTGTTGGGCGGTTGCCGCGAGGCCCGCGCTCACGTGCGCGCGCTGGGAAGTTTTTTTGATATTTTTGACCGCGGACACGAAAAATTACGATTTGCAAAACAGCTTCGGTGTTAAAATACCTTCTTGCGTTTCCTCAGAGCTGGCGGCTTTCGGTCTTGTCTGTGTATTTACTTACAATAATACAAAGGTAAATGAAGCATGTGCCCTAAAGCGAAGGTGTCATTCCTCACTTTTCCGCCTGTAGTCGACCCAGAACCCAGTGTAGAAAAGACAACTTTCTCTGACGACCATAAAGATCATTGGTGAAGTGAAGAAAAAGAACTTCCCCTGCTCTAAATGTAATCTGCGCCCTTCGCGTTATGAAGCCGACGCCAATCCGGCACGGTTGAAGCAGTTTGGATTTGGAAAAGGCTGCACGGGCGTGCAAACGTAGACAGAAAAATGATGCTCCCCTCTGCCTAGCAATGTCCATGGTTGAGCGTGAAGCTTTCTTCGTGCGAAATCATAAGGCGAAGAGCCAAAGTCAAGGTCAAGGCTCAGCAAGTAAAGGCAGAATGGTCTGCGACTAAAAGTCCAAACTCAGACAACCAACAAGGAATACCACAGGAGAATTCTCGTGTTCAACCATCGTCGTTGTGTCGTCAGAGGTGTGCGTGAGTCCTCAGTTTTTTTTTTTTCAGAAAATTGTAGATCCTGTGGATCTTTCACCACTCTGGTGCCCCGACGAATCGTGTGACCGCACTAAAAATTACGAATACGGTTTTGTTTCGTTTCCTTCCATCTGGAACAAAAACCTATATATAGAACGTATACAACGTATAAAAACTTATACAACCTATACAAACCTATACAACGTATGTTTTTGTATGTGTGGGTCAATCTTACAAGGGCCAACGCAGATTTTTTGAACTGCACTTTACCTGTATTTGGAATTACTTGTGTCCATTGTTCTGTAACAAACTTCATACATTCGCGTCCGAAATATTGCTTTAGAAAATCCCGGCGTGGAACGTTTGTAATCGATAGTATGAGCATATCAATATATTAGCGTTTTCCTGTGTTTGTTTTTGAAGCGATTTCTTTACATGTGAAAAATTTTGTTCCGGTTTTGTTCCCGCTGCCTCTTATTTCTCATTCGCTTCATTGAAAGTCCCCATCCCTCTTAGTGCCTCCTTTAGGCACGGTATTTTCTTCGCATAACAGGCAAGAACATATAGCATTAAAATGTTTGATAGTTTTTCAGCAAAGTTCTTCCTCGTGGGTTCGTGTTCGCTAGAGCGTGGGCGGAAACAAAAACAACCAGTGCAGCTCTTATTAGGGAACGCTGGAGACCTACTTCTTTCCCGTGTCGTGTCCGCTCCAACGACACTCCAGTTGACCATTAGTCGGGCGCCTCATGACAGCTTCTTAACTACAGTAAAGGTCTGCACCGTCTATTGATGCACTCAGCAAATCCATGACATCCTTGTTTCGTATATGTAATGGGACCGATTGGCGGCACTATTCCTGCACATAATCGATGACACGAGCGTCCGAGGACACGAGTACAAATCCGTTCTGCCGCCTGGGTTAGCCGCCAGAACGGATTTGTGCTGCAGCCAGACGTACGTCACTGTGTACACGGACGCTCGTGTCGTTGATTACGTGCAGGAATACTGCCGCCATTTGTCCCCGCTACAAAAGCGAAACAAGGGCGTGATGGATTTGGTGAGTGTGTCACCAGACGGCACACACTCTTAGTATAGTTAAGAAGCTGTCATGACACGCTCAACTAATGCTCAACTGGAGTGTCGTTGGAGCGGACACGACACGGGAAAGAAGTAGGTCTCCAGCCTTCCCTAACAGAGAACTGCATTCGTTGTTTTTGTTTCTCTAGTTCCGCCACCATTCAAATAAACACGAACATGTCTTGCCGCAGCACAAATCCGTTCTGCCGCCTGGGTTAACCACCAACCATCGCCATTGCACAAGGAACTCCGAGAAACAGCGAGGCGCCTAATCGCCGGCTCGTCGGAGGGATTTCGTGTCTGGAAAGACCCCCGGCGACTGGTAACCGCAAAGTAAGCGTAATTATCGTGATACGCTGTGGCTACATGCGCAGACTGCCTCTGGCATGATGTCGCCCGTCGTGCGCTGCTGCTCCTGCCACGGAAGAACGCGCTGGAAACGCGCCCCGTTGCGGCGACGCCAAGGCACGCCGAGGAAGTGTAGAGGCAGGAAAGTAGTACATGCAGCAGTCCGGCTGTCGGCGTGTTTCACGCTTTTAAGAGGGCCGTGCTGGAGCGGGAAGCGCGCACACTCTCTGTGCAACCTGTGCGTGGCTAATTCGAGGGAGATGGGCGGGTTGGGGCATCTCGCAACTTTCTAGGGAAAGATTGCCTCTTCATTGTTTTTAAAAGGCACGTTGAGCATGGCATAGTCATGTTAAAATTGCTGTAGTTGAATTAATGCCGTACTCGAAATTATCCGCTGTTTGAACGCGAGTGCATCCCTTAGGCTCACTCACGCTAATATCGCATTGCTGTATATTGATTTCTGTGTTCGCTGGTCACATACGGCCGCCATAACAATGTTTCATTCTACATGCCTGCACAAGGGCGGCACAGTTTTGTAATCAATGACGAAGCTATTGAGCCTACTGGCAGAGCCCACAATCGCATTTAGAAAGACAGACTCAATCTCTTTCCGCTCTTTGATATTTTGTTTTGCCCTTTCTCGGTTATGGCGCTTGCAGCTGGCTTAATTCTGTTAGTTTGAAAGATAGCTCTAAAGAGGCCGACGCGTGGCATAGTCGTAGCATTAAGTAGGGTTGATACTTCTCGCTTCGCACGGTGTCTTGCCAAGCAGGAGAAGATCCGCAAGAAGAGTCGGAGCGAACCTGGCAACCGCTCCTCACATACGCCGACATCACCCAACACTATCGACTAGCGAGACAACTCTAACCCCCAGTCACCGATCAGGCCACGAAAGAACAGGAAGTCATCCTGAGACAACTACAGACTAATACCTACCCCCACCCAACACGACTACAAGCCATTCACCCTACTCTTTACGACCCCCTATGTACTCACTGCCAAGCACCAGGCACGCTGTACCATATTGTCTGGGAATGTCAACTGAACCCAGATCTTCCCCCCATTCCCAACCCCTCACGCGAGCAGTGGGAGAGTACGCTGGCCAGCTCTTCTCCTGAAACGCAGCTTCTGCTAGCGGAAAGGGCGAAGACAGCCGGTCGTACCAACGGAGTCTTGGACTGAAGACCCCGACCACAAATAGGCTCACTTCAACTGTGATTAAAGTTTCTCTCTCTCTCTCTCTCTCTCTCCAGGGTAGCAACAAAACAACCGTATCGTAAAGAAAGCCGTAGGAGTTTTGGTGCGATTGAAGCTTTATGATATAACGAAGAATTACACACACGCAAAATCAGGTGCAGGAACGTATTGAACGTTGGTCGGACGCAAAATAAATCGCAGTGAGAACGAGCCTGTGTGACGCAGACGACGAATGCGAAAGTACCTAAGCTGGCGTTTTTCACAGCGCCGCGATAGGTTGCGCTCGCGGACAATAGCAATAGTCGCTCTTTAACGTTAAACTTCCTTTCTCGAATATTAATTGCCCAGTCACTCTAATTTTCTTTGATTCATTGTTAGGAGATAATACAAGGTACAGTAACCGGCAAAATAAATTGGGGCACAGAAATGCCATGAATTATCAAAGCCCCCAGCATGAGCAATTCTTGTGGATTTTAATAGGATTACAAAAGATAATTCGGTCACATTTAGATATTTTTGCGTTAATATTTTTTAACCGGGATGTCAATTTGGCTTTATAAAGCTCAAGTTCAGAGGAATTGTTTCCTTTACATCCGAATAATTAATTCGTGCCGCCGAGGAACATCAAAGCAAAGAGAGCATACTGCGTGCTCGCTTGTCTGTTGCTGTCCTTTTGCATTGCTATGGCTGTTGCGACCTTCTTGCTAACAACAATCGCTGACTCAACCAGGCAGTCATGTCTCCCTGCTAAAATAGTCAGTACAAAAAATAAACGCGTCGTTCAGTAAATTAGAAGCAACAGTAGACAAATGAGAATCAATATCAATTATAGAATAAAAATTAACCGATAAACAAATCGATAGCGATCACTCTTTAAGAAATCGCCCCAGGTGGGATTTACAACAACGCGGTACCACAAAAGTACGAATGGGGCGGATTACGATTTCCAGCAAGCCATTTGAGTGAAAAAAAGAATCTGCGGCTGGAAAACGTAAACCGAAAAACATGCGATAGCTCTGTTCTCACAGCGCATATTCTATTTTTCACTCAAATGGCATTCGACCTCTTAGTTCCCCAAAACGCACATTTGGTTAAGCTGATTTGTCGTTCTGCACCGATGTGCTGGGGCCGATTTGCCGCAATTTCTTAGTGTAAAGCGTTTGATTACGACCTTCCGATAATAGGTAATGAAGGTCCACCACAGCTGTCTGCGCACATAGACCTCAAAATACAGGAGCCCTTCCCGCAAGCCGGTTGGGGTCGAAAGCGAGCGCATTTTGTAATTCCCAACGTGTGTGGGCGCGTATAAAAACTGATACATTGCTTTAATTTGCTGCAGGCGCTATGACGCTGCAAACGAACGCGAGACGCTGGAGAGACAGGGCGATCTGCGCGGCGTGCATAGGCGCGTATAAACAGACATATATACTTTTTTTTTATTTGAAGCTGCGCGACGTCTCTGTAGTTTGCTGACGGCCGCTCATCCCTGCTGTAAGCCCGAAGGAGAAACAGTGGGCGCACTCCCACGCCGTTTCGACTAATCCCATCCCCTGGTTAATCTCGCGTGTGTGATGCAATGACCTAGGCACTGCATTCGAGACGCACGTCTGTGTGGGCGCGACGTCACGTCGGCCGCTCTGTTCATTTCCCCGTCTGGTTGCTCTCCAGGCGCCGATCACCCCTCACCCCCCCCCCTCTCAACCCCCCCACCCCCCAAAAAAAGAAGTGGCAAGGACAAAGATAACAATTACTCTCCTTGAGGCATCAGAAGCGTAGTATTATCCTCAGCGGGTCTCGTGAGGTTGGCGTCATTTCGCGTTCCAGTCCGGACGTCATCTCTTGCTCTTTCTCTCTTACTTAAAGGCCGAAAGTCTGCACTGTCGGGTCACGGACAGACGGCTCAGTATGCCCGGTACTGCCGCCGCCAATGTCGTGTTTATTTCTTACCTTTTCAGGTTTTTACTTTATTTGCTTCTTTGTCAGCGCTTAATTTCTACTAACACCACCGCCAACCGTACAAACGCTCCACGATCTTCACCAGCAATGCCATGCGGCCGAAGTCTCGGCTATTGCTCTTGATGAGGGAAATAAAAGGTCGTTCCAGGCACGCTGACTGACCACACTCTTTAAGGGTTGTTTTTGCATTGTCCGTTGTGAAAAACTTTTCAGGGTAAGCCTGACAACAGACGACCGGAGTTTTACATCTTAGTGCGACATGTTTAGTTTGTAACGGGCGGTGCGTTCGTCGTAATAAGTCGACGGTCTCCGTTTGCGTGGCCTCATCCCGATGATGTGTACAGATTCCAGTGCGGCTGTCCCCCCTCTGCTTACACCGCGGTACACCATGACTTTGTCGGGCTCCGGTTGACGGGGGTCCCTCTGTACATCGCATTGCTTTTTCTGCCCTCGCAAACGTCAGGCCTTTTTTTCTTTACTGGTTAATCCGCCACGGCCTGCATGCGTGTGCAAGTTAAGTTTTTTTTTTCCATGAAAATCCTGCTCACTCAGGCGATTTCTCGCAGTATGGTTTCCATCGTCAGGAAACGCTAAGTGTGGGGAGAAGGGAGGTAGCAGACTAACTTTATGTGGTTATTAGTTTTCGAGTTATGGTCGGCTTATCTTCGCTGGTGGGCTTGCGGGCCGTTTGAAACCATCACCGAATGGTGCGAATGCACTAATGGGAAGAGCAGCAAGTACCGGAAAACGTGGGCGATCGAGTACGTCGGTTTTTGCCGTTAGTTTCTTCTTGTTTCAAAATATGCATTTTGCTAACATAGTCCCTTACATAAAAAAATTGTTCCGATGTGTATGTATAAATAAATATCGATATATATTGCACATAATGGGGTGCGACATAAAGGGTGAGAGGAATTACATTTTCATATTGATGCAAGTTCAGAAATTCTCAGTATTTAGATTGTTTTTTTATTTTGTGTCCATGTGCATGCGCAGAAGCATTGTTCGTCTCCTTATCTTCTTCAGGAGCATCGCACTTTGCCCCATAATTTGGCAGGTCAGGCATTAAATGATCTACCCACAGCTTCAGTGCGTGTGCGTAATACTCGCACATATGTAGTAACTCAGGCCGATACAGCAGGTAAGCACGGGGGTAGATACAACAAACCTTGGCCGCGTATTACGGCGTCCTCAGTTCGTATTTTCCTTCTCTGCGACAGTATCACGCGTTAGTATGAGTATTCCTCAGCCCTCCTAACGGTAACAATAACGTAGGGCTTTTCTTTACGACACCACCCATACTCGCAAGGGCTTCCATTGCGCCCGGTCTGTCTCACCTCTTCCACTTCCCGCCTCTTCCTGCCCCGTCGAGGTATCCCGTTTCCGCTTCATACCAACTTCCGTCGCATCGTTCGGTCCAGCCGGAAGTCTCTGATGTCAGTATCAACACGGTATTTGAGAGTTGGCGGGACTTCTATATACGCCCAGGTTGTGAATAGCGTCAATCGCGACAAACCCGACGCTGCGGCAGACCTGTTCTCCGGGATGGGATCCAATTTCCTCATCCGCGAGATTGGTCGCTGCAGCCAGAATTTTGAAGCATCGAGTGGCCTCGACGCGGGGATATCGAATGGCAGGCTCGACTACGGCGGGGTTGGTTACGTTTATGTACAGTGCTGGCTGTTCCGTACCGCAATCCACTTGCGCTGTATGATGTTTCAGAACTGATCGTGCGCCAACCTTTGCAGATCCATGCCTGAATCGCTGTTCCAGTGATACGTGATAGAAACACATAAATGTTGTAAATACAATGCAAGACACCCCAACACAATGTAATACAATACAACACTGCGTCATGTTCGAACAAATTGTGCCGCTGTCTTTTCAGCAATCAGGCGCTTTGCGCTCAGCGTTTTCGCTGAAAATTTGCGCAATCATAATCCGCTCTCCCATGGGGCCCCTCACCAAGATAGCAGACCTACTAAATACGCCTTTTCACGCCTGCTGACTTAACACTCCTCTCGAAAGATGGATGATAGGACAGCCTTGTTCCTGTCAGTATCTCGATTGGATTTAACAAGAAGCGGGCAAAATGCCTTGTTCATCGCACACGACCCACGATGGACGCCTGAACCATGGGTACTCAGACGATCTTTGCCTACTTCGACGGGTTTTGTACAACTTCGTTGGCATACAAGGCGTGGCTAACTGAAACATTTCTGTTTCAGTTAAAGCAATAGTTGGGGAGGGTGAAAAATAGGAGGGTGCGAGATGGGAGCACTCATGTCATACGTCAGATATGGCAGGAGATAGCGCGTCATCTTTCAGTTCTTAAGAGTGAGGTGATGCCGAATGCACAGCGGAACCAGCGGAACCAGGGTAAAACGGGCCCCTCCACATCCTGTCTCATTCCTCGATGCCTCTTATCCGATTACGAAATGTGAAGGAGAATAAGATACGATGAATTGCTACCGAAGTGCCTCTAATAGCTTCGTTGTAAACAAAAACATTGCCGTCGAACTGTGGCTCGAGTAACTTTCTCTTAACCTCGTGTACGGTACAAAAATACCGACTGCGGCAAAACTGCCCGCTTCCTCCACGCCAGGAAACGCATTTCCCCCCGTAATACAGTCCTCACATAGTTGCTCAGTGGGAACAGTTCTTCTCTCTGCACAAATTGCAGCTGATCATCGCGTAGTTTGCAACTGACGATACTAACCCAATGTATCGCATGCTTTAGTCGTATCTCAGAAAAAACCGTGATAGGCAGCAGCCAACTTGCGCATGTGTTTATTCGAGGCGGTGGCGTCCAGTCACTTCTAAATGAAGCACTGTCACGGCAAAAATGGCGTGTATGTGGTATATACGCTCCACACTGCAGCAATGGTAGAATCAGCCCGACAGGTAATGGCAGGCCAAACAAGCCACCAGGATACGTTTTCCTTTACCAATAGCTGGCGTAAAAGCTACATACTTACAAATGAGAAGCAGCGCTGTTGGTAGATTGAACTTTTTCCCCGTTTACTCTGTCTATGTTGTTTTTCCCCTCCTATCCTTGAAGCCGACTTGTCCCTGTTCACTCTCTATGTTGTCTTCCCTCTTTTGTTCTTGATGCTGACTTGTGTGCAGTCGTTCTCTTCTCGCCGCAGCCCCATTTCGCTGTTGTGTGCACACTGTTTTACTGCGACGCGTGACCAAACGGCCGGTTCGTTTGCGCAGATTGTTCTTCCGCCCACAATGCGTGCGTGCGTCGCGGGCGACGTAGACAGCTTTCGTCGGTGGAACCACCTCAAACCGGTACTACGATGGGGCCCCATTGGATGGACCTCAGCCTTAGATTCGGTAAACGATGTGATGCGCACTGACAACGCCTCTGCATTCTCCTCATTTATAGTTTCTTCACCATCCACCGTTCACAAGCGAGGCGACGACTTCATTACGGCGAAACCCTACTATCTATCCAACATCCGTTGCCGTTTCTTCGCACGCTTTCTGAGCCTCCACCACATTTATTCTCTCTCGGCTTTCAGACTGTTTCGACACAGCCGGAAAGATACCCATCTCTATGCGCCGCTGTCAACGTTTTCGGCGTTGGTTGGTATCGCGACCAGGAATCGGGGTCACTGCGGGAGCAGTTTCTTTGGGCGCTCCGTTGTTGCTTCGTCTCAGATGATGCTGGCTGAGCATGAGCGTATGAGATTGGGCTCTGCAGTACACGACGTGCGTATGGACTAGTTGACTGATAACTATAATTTCGAAAATTACTCTTACTTCAAAGCGTTTTTAAGTAAGAACGACTTCCCAGAACCGCTAGCTTCTCCATGTCTCCTCTCGCTTTGTCCTGTCCCCCGTTTCTATTGTATTGTTGGGGGTATGAATTGTAACTTTTAGGGCAAGAGGTGCTGCGGCAATTTTATCTATAGGAGGTAAAATTGATGACGAGCGCAGGAGACTAACCACTTGATGCGCAGATGAAAAATTTACCATCCCTTTTTCAAGAAAGTTGAGAGCAGCGCGAAAGCTAAAAGTGCGCCCAACCTCAGCTGAAAGCGCTTCCGATCGGTCGTCAAACCTTTAAAGGCAGAAATCGCAAACGACGAACGATCCCATGCGACCATATTTGTGACATTCAAACGATGTGAATATATCGATAAGTGGTTTATGAAATACAAGTTTACTATTGTGCTCGTTCTTCATGAACGATGTGTGTATCATCTTACCTAAAATCCTTCAGTTTTTGTGATTTTTAAATAACCGTTTTGACACATAGATGCCCGGTTTCACTCATGCGCCGTGTGTCCAGATATCTTATCAGAGCTTTTCAGCAGACCGACCGGTTTATGGAAAAAGGAATTTCTTATCGGATAGAATACCATAGGGCCCACTAGAAAATGATTTTCTCTTGAATATAAATGCGAATGGTTAGCCGCACATTGGCTCAAAGTTGACATGGATGCCCAGCGGCTGAGTGTCCAGGTTCCGCAAAGTTAACATATGACGGTTTTGTGATAATTTACTAAAGTGGAGCTCATGGCAGCAACTTGTCAATTGGCACGTTGTTTTCAGCGCCCGAATTACTATATTCTGTTTTCGGCAAATTCCAATGTGGAAGTCGAATGCCTGAGCACGCACCTTTAATCGTCTAGTTATTGACAAAATTTCATATAATTAATTTTTTTTAACCTTAAGTTGTAGCGCCTGGCGCAGCAAAACATAACACGAAACGTAGCGTTTAGGAGCGTTGTACAAGCGGGTGACAGCGTCTGAGTTCTTGCGGGCTAGCAGCCGATAATAACGACAAGGAAGACCATTATATTATGTTTATATTAGGGACACCCTTAATCGCTATTACGAACATTGCCCGCCTCTACAGAGCAGTTTGAATGTCACTCGTTCTCCGCCATTATACGCCACTTGCTGGTCCTTGCGCTTAAAAGTACGCGGATCTGGAGGTGCGAAGGACAAATAAGCAATCTGAACAAACTTTCGGAAATATGTTTTAGTAAATGATAGAGAAGCCAGGAAAAGCTGCTATCTCAGCTAGCCTGAACAAGCATCTGTTATTATATTATGCGCAATAAATGGCGCAAAGCGACAGAACAGTCGACAAGTTTAGGGGATGGCCTGAAGGAAGCGAATATTTCAGGTGAAGAAAAATGGCCGTCCACCGAAAATGGAGCCATCCGGCCGAAACGAAACGCTACACACCTTTCTGAGAAAACAATCATCGTTAAAAAAAAGTTTGTTCCTTCTTGCCTCGCGTTCCAACTTAGGACCAACGTATTTCTATGGCCGTCGCTCCACCACTTCAGCCAACCTGCTGGCACAGCCATCTTGCTGAGACTGAATACATATACAACTGGAAGTAAAGGCAAGGGATAAGTCGGATAGTTTAGGCGAAGCAGGATCCCAACCTCCCCCTCACTAAGTACCAGTTTTCCCTACACTGGCTGAGGGACACTAATTACGCACTTCGAGTCATGGTTATGAGCTGCGGAAAACCTATTCGCCTGAAACCTGTTGTGCAGCATCGATTACTTAATTACATAACCAAGTTGACTGCTTCAAGCTAAAATTCAAATTTTAAGTTGTTGAAATTTCCCGGCAAACCTTATCTTATTGAAGCTCCCATTCGAGATTATGACACTCCAGCTTTCGAGGTCCCTCAAACGCTTCGAAATTTTAGTACTCCTCAGGTTGATTGTAAGCAACATGCGGAACGCACTGGGCCAGTGTACGTTTGACAGCGAACTTTACCAATAGATGCCGGCACCGACCAAAACGATGCCTTGATACCCCAGACGAAGCGCCGCGGCATTCAATGGGTGGCATAGGCAGACTTCGGTGTCTTTAAGTACTCCTTTTAAGAAGCAAATGTGTCTGCTCCCGCTTCCATTTTGATTCAGAGCGCAACGCAACGCACACGTCACAGTTGCGAACCTATTGCCTTCCCGAATGGTCATGTTGGCATCTCGGTACAACGGAAAGCAAAGTGGTGCCTCGTGATGAACCACATGCAGTGGTGCGGTAGGAAACGGCACACTCATCCCCCATTCCACCCAACGCAGTTTTTGTTGCTCCTCGATATAGCATTCCTGATGTCCTGCCAACGGAGAAGAGGCTGAATGGTGCTTACTGGCTTCTTTTTATGCCACCAACAACAATCCCATTGAAAATAGTTTATTCTTCAGTTATAACGGCAATTTTCAGCCAACCAAGAATTCATCCACCCTTTGTAATGTACAACGTTCCGGCGACTGGCTGCGTCGGCTGGTTGCTTTCATGTGCCGTGCAGATTTCGTTTCATCGGCACATCGCCATGGAAACGCCAAGGAAAGACGCGCTACCTCAGATGGTACGCGAAACAAAACAAAAGTTCTTTCTGCGTCACTTAATCTCTTCCGCCTCGAGGCAATTTTTATTTTCAATGCTGGACGAGTGGGGTCCGCTGGCTAGTACGACTATCGATCACGGCGCTGGCGGAACAAACTGTGGGTGTTACTGTCCGGAATGACGCTATGACTTTCACCGAAAGGCAATTGAATGAAGCTGCCAACTATGCAAGACGGAACACATTTGTTTTCGGTATTAGGCAGCGGCGGAGGCTCGCCAGCAGCAGCGTTGAGAGACCAGCGCTGTTATTCCCGCTCCCCGTCGTCGTTTAATGATCGGAAACACAGAGGAATGGGAATGGCTGGCTCGATGTGGGCCAGCTTTTGACGAGCTTGTCTTTGCGGAAAAATCAGCGTTGGCTGTAGAGAGGCTTTGTTATGACGAAAGATGTTGATGGTTAGTTTCCGCTACAGCGTCATCCTTTACAAGTGATGATGAGCATCATTATCGCCGTCCTCCTTGGTGATGTGGATTGGCTACGTTGCGCAATGGGTTGTTTGCAGGGAGTGAATGAGTGAGCGAGCGAGCAAGCGAGGGCATGGGCCTACCGTCAGCGTTTCACCCACGTGGATATAATGCTCGCTCCCTCACTCACTCACTCACTCACTCACTCACTCACTCACTCACTCACTCACTCACTCACTCACTCACTCACTCACTCACTCACTCACTCACTCACTCACTCACTCACTCACTCACTCACTCGCGAGGAAGGACGACGGACCGTCCGGAGCAATATTAAAAAAAACTTCGGCACTCGGCTATCTTAGATACCTTGGACACACTAAGAATAGGCCACAACACGTATGAGTATGTCAGGAACTTTCTTACGGATCGAACGGCTACACTTGCCGTAGGGGGGCTGCAATCGGCCACGTTAGAGCTCGGAAGCAGAGCTACTCCTCAGGGGTCTGTCCTCTCACCATTCCTTTTCAACGTGGCCATGATGGGCCTTCCAGTAATCCTAAAAAACATAGAGGGACTACATCACAGCCTATACGCCGATGATTTGACTCTCTGGGTGGCTGGAGGTAGCGACGGGCATGTGCAAGACACTCTACAACGGGCGATCGAGGCTGTAGAGGGGTACGTAAGACCGAGAGGCTTAAGTTGCTCCCCACAAAAATCCGAGCTGCTAATATACCGTCCGACCAGCAGAGGGCGAAAAACCGACTCGACCGCTCCAAACATTCACCTTTTTGCAGGTGGTACGCAGCGTATCCCGACAGTTCAGAGTATCAGTGTTCTGGGCCTCAGAATTCAGGCCAATGGGCAAAACATAGAAACCATACGCGCGCTGGAAAAAAGCGTCCAATAAACAATTCGGCTCATCTCGCGCATCGCAAACAGGCACCACGGAATGAAAGAGCATAACCTATTGAGATTGGTTCAGGTTTTTGTTTTAAGCAGGATCATATACGTTACCCCTTACCTGAACCTAAAGCTGGATGAGGAGAATAAAATAAATGCTATGATAAGGAGAGCGCACAAACCGTGTGTATACCTGTAACTGCATCGAACGAACACTTTGAAGCGCTGGGCCTCGGTAACACGCTCAGTGAGCTCATCGAAGCCCAGCTAACCGCCCAAAAGCAACGGCTTTCCAAGAGTCAGACAGGGAGACAAATACTAGATTCTCTTAGCATAAACTACAGAGGTGCGCAAGGCACAAAAGGCGAAATACCAGCGGATATACGGACCCACATACATATCCCGCCACTCCCTAAGAACATGCCTCCGGTACATTACCAGGAGCGCCGACAGGCCAGAGCCAGGGCTCTGCACAAAAGATACGCAAAATCCGAGGACGTGATGTACGTGGGCGCCGCCGAATATACCAGCCGTGACGGTATGGCCTTAGAGGTAGAGGATCCATCTCACCTGAGGCGTTGCAAATTATAAAATCCGGCTTGACGATGGAGCGAGGGGGCAAAATACAACTGATATGGCCGCCGGCCCACTCTGGCCTGGCCGGGAATGAGTGTGCGCACGACGCGGCTCGAGGTTTCGTTGACCGAGCCGATGTCGAAACTCCTGACACAGACGCTCACTCGATACGACGGTCAGGCAGGGACAGGCTAGTGTACTACAGAGATATAGTTGACCACTATAGACTAGAAAGGGCACAATACCCAACCCCAGACAAGACACTGAACAAATGGCAATCATTAGCGTGGCGACGGCTGCCCAGAGATTATTTCCCCAATCCAGTGTCTTACAGCCGATGTTACTCAGGGCTCTACTCAGATAAATGCAAGGCGTGCGGTGACAGGGCTGACCTACATCACAAGGTATGGTCTTGCCCTCTCCGGAGAAATGACCCGCAAAGCAGTAAGGCAGGACAGCCTGCACTCAACATAAGTTCGAAGGAGCAGTGAGAGACCGCGCTACTCAGCTCCGACCCGGGTGTCCAGACCCGGCTCGTCCAGATGGCCACGACCGCCGCCAGGGACCAAGGACTCCTGACCGACGGTTAAGCGACAAATCTGGGCAAATAAAAAGTTGTTCACTCACTCACTCGACTAGTTCTGCAATTCGGTACACAGAATGAACGTTCCATGTGCCCAACGTAATTGCTAGCAAGTTGCATAAAGAGTCTATTATACTGTTAACCGCTACGATGCGCACCTTATTTTCCATCTACCCGTGGCTGAGTGGCCAAGGCGTTGTGCCGCTGAGCACGAGGACGCGGCTTCGACTCTCAGCCGCGGCGGCCGCTTTTGTGATGGAGGCGAAAACCAAAAGCGCTATGTGTACGAGATTTCAGCGCACGTTAAAGATGCCCAGGTGGTCAAAATTAATACAGAACCCTCCACTACGGCGTGCCTCATCGCCCGTGTTGCGTCGGCGCGTTAAATCCTACATCCAGTCAATTATATTTTCCATCTCCTGACTCATCAAAACAACATCTAATACGTAACTACATCAGCAGCACTCGCTGAGACTTTCACAATGTTTCTTTAGGCGGGCATGCGTCCAGCTGCCTGTTCGGCAGTTGATCCTTGACCTTGAACCGGGGGTCCATCCCCTCTCTTTATGCGGAACCTTCGAGATGTACCTGAAAAAAAAACAGGCAATAAGTTTTCATTCTTATCGCCGTCGCACAGGCGTTCTCCATCCAAGACGGCAACAAAGAAATCGTCGGCGAGCGTATAACGTAAAATCGTACAATTGAAGAATAGAACTTTGCACACGCCGGAGTGCGAAACCGAAAGAAGTTGCGCTTTAAGACCCGTGGAGTCAGCTTCGCGTGTGAATTACAAAAGGGGGCACGCAGAAAATATCTGCTACGTTGCGACTTTTTCGCTACCACTTTTTCGTCGCAATCGTCCGAGCGGGAGCTTATACGGCTGTCAAGGTAACTTTAAAGGATTTTTCGTCGAGGCACTCGACACACATGTAGGTACTCCGATAAAACAGATCACGGGGCCCAGTATTGACTGTAGTATTAGTCCGTAAGCCTAATTGTGTTCCTTCAGCGATACAAAGAAGAAGTTAGTGCCTTTTAAAAGGCTGCATAAACATTTCACGAGAAATATTCAGTCGCCCGATTTATCGGCAAGTAACTGTGCAATTACCTCGATTACTGCAGAAATGACGGAGTCGTGTGGGTATTATTACTACGGTGGGCCCCACAGACTTTCTCATAAATATTTTTGTAGTTCCTTCTTCGAAATGGCTTCTAACATAGTACATGAAGCAGAGTTCATATAATGTGACGTCAGCTGGTCAGTACACGAACTGAATTAGGCAGCTTTGATAACCAAATTACCCTTCAAAATTGGGAGCATTTGTAGGTGTACGTGTCGTAAACGTGCTGGCCCTGCAGGTTCTGGCTCCTTGGTGTGTGCCACCCGTGTAATTGATCCTAGCTGCACTACGAACGCTCACGCAAGTACGTGTTTGCTTTGCGGGGTTCTATTAGTCGCGATCGTAACAGCTTCGTTTATTGGCGTCGTTCGAGGCTGGCGGCGTCGTTAACTGCGGTTCGGGACCACGAGGAGACAGGACAGAGGAGGACTTGCCGCTCCGATGGTCCATGAAGTAGACCGAATTTAATTGCGTCGTAAAGTACCCTGGAAATATTGGCCTGCACGCGTCCTATTTGTTCAGCGTGACTGTATACGTGCGGGGAATGTGTGGACGACATTTGTACGACACGTGGTGTGTTCCCCCTGCACTTAACAATGAGTTGATTGTATACGCCTTGGCGAGGTTTATTTATACGGCCACGCATCCACCCATCAATCATGTGGGAGCAGTATAAGTCAGGCTTGCGTCGCTTATTACCTTCCATTACATGTCGAAACAGCCATAAATTGGTGGGTATGTTGGAAGGCGTGGCTTTTCAAATGGGATTTTCTTTTGGCGGGGAAGCGGCCGTTGTGTAATATATAGGGTCAGCGTGGAAAAATCCCGCGTTCGCAACACCGTAGAAGTTAAAGCGGGTGATGCAACATGTATTGCGAATGTGTCAGAGGAGGCCCTTTAATGAAAGTCTTCATTATTTGTTGGTTCAGAAGCCGCGCGTGAAGCCGAAGCCAGGCGATCGAGTTGGACAATTGAGGGGTTTTCGCGGGGGGTGGTACAAAGTGGTAAAAATGTAGCAGGATTAAGCAACTTGGCAGAAAAGATCTCCACGTACTCCATCTGTGTCCGCAGCTATGCGTGCGAGGACCCAGCGCGAACTATGTGGCGTTTTTGAAATCTGAATTTCCACTATTCGCACGGGGCGCGCCCTTTAAGTTAAGCGGCGCGCAAAGCGATCCAAGATGGCTGTCCTAGGAAGGATACTTCCACGCACCGCCGCGTATGTGCATGTTCAAAGTAAAGGAGGTAGCTCTACTTTTTTAAGTCGGCAGGGGACGGTGACGCTAGATTTCAGCGGACCACTGGCCTTAAGAGCTATAACGCGACCTATGAAAAACTAAAGACGAAAATGTCAGCTCACAAATGAAGGTGAAGAGATATGGCAAAAGCCACTCACGTCGTTTGTTGCGGCAGGAAGGCTGGCAGCGCTCGATCTGGCACTACAAAGCTCCTCTCTGCAAATAAAAGCCATCGAATTAGTCCGATCGCTCGGTATTAGTGAATGCCGATACGTGGTTTGGTTTATTAGAAACGTTATACTACTATACACCTTTTTCATGATCAATGTGAGTATTGTCTTATCAAGAAACACTCGTTTTTTTTTTTTTGCGACTTTCAAGTAACCGTTCTGACACAATGGATGCCCGCGTTCACACACGTGCCCTATGTCCTGAGATCTCATCTAAGCTTCTCGGTCGACCAACCGGTCTACAGGGAAATGCATTAGTTCTTTGTCAGGACGCTATCGCACCCACTAAGAAAGCTATCGCTTTAAAAATTCCGTCGACATTACGGCATCTCGAACGCATCGAGATATACATACTAACACTTTTGCGCTCAGTATGTTCTGATTATGGATGCCACACCAAGCGTACCGTACCTTATATGGCAGTGTTAAATGGCATTATGAGATACAAGTTTACGGCACTATAAGCAGCAGTTACCAAGGATAGTTTGGCTAAAAGCCGGCTGACTCGACGAGAGTGTACATGGTACAAGCTCAGTGCTTCTGTCGGGAATGTAACCTAGCTACCCCCTTCCCACTCCCACCGTCCTCCCCAACCGCACAATTAAGAAAAGTTCCGTTGCTACGCTAACCGCGCGCCAGGAGCGTGTGTTTATATATTCATTCATCTTTCCGGACACATTCCTTGAGGCACACTACTATGCCGAAGGAAAGCTTGCGCGCGAAACGGCAAATTGTGCTTAAATTTTGACTTTCGGAAATTAGCGCTAAGAAGAACCACACGAGCGCTTCCGTGTTATGCTTTCCAAGTTCCCAAGATTGCCTTTAGTCACGCTTATTGCCCTGATATTTTGCTTTGTTTATGGGGTGTGGCCGACTTTCTCTTTAGGGAGCGCACTGAAAAACGGTCGCCACGCTGTGAGGTGTACCGGGGTTTACCGCTTGAATTGCTACCCTATGCGCTCACGCGATCGAAAGAATTAATGAAAGTAATAAACATACCCTTTTGCACGGCAGTTGGCGTGAGCGTTGGCATTAGCCGCAACCATTGCGCCGTTACTAGAAAAAGAAAATCAAAAAGACGCACCGAGACGACCCCGCTATCGCTCTTGATGCTTTTTCTGCTCGTCCTCACATATATATGTTTCGTCCATGCACTGCATTACCCCGTTGGCTAAAATTCTGTTATTTGCAGCGTTGTCAGCGTTGTGTACGTTTTATAAATTGCGTCTGCCGTAGGAGAATTTCACTAGCTTTTTGTCACGAAGAAAGCACAATGTTTGATCAAGTTAAACCCGTGGTCGCCTTTTCATCGGCAGGCTAACTCGACTCGTGAGGACACATGGATTGTGCGAACTTTTTGTGCCGAAAGTTCCTCGGACATCTAGTTTCCCACCTTTCTCTGAACACGTTTGAACACAATCCTTGAATATTCTAAGTTTCATGGTCTCTGCCTGTGACTGGCTCGCTCGTATTGCACTACGTACACGCCGGAACAGCCCTGTGGGGCCTTATGGAGAATCATGTCGGTCACGGATGCACGGACAGAGAGGGACACGTAGCTTACATAACGTTTAAAATTGTTGGCTTAAATTTACCTTTTGCTCTTAGGTTGGCTTGCTTTTGGTCTACGTGCCGCTTCTTTTCCAACCTATTGGGATTGCGTATGCCGTTGTAGCATTCTGGCCTAAGGGACTCGTGGCCATGGAGCACGGGTGTGCACCATGCTTTTCGGGTTTGTCTTTATCGGGCGACGACGGGTACACCGACGTAACTGTGACCGTATATTGGAAGAACCTCATTAAATAAGTAAAAACTGCCTCTAGAAAGTTGTTTTGTGTTGCATACGGGAAATGGGGGCAGCATTGACTCATCTCCATAGCGCATGTAGCTTAATTCTTCCAGCTTCCCCGTGACGTACACCACGTGGTACTCCCATCCAACCAACGGTGTCTACAGCAACGCCACACCCGATTTCAGAGCGTTTTCAAAGCACGCGCTCATTTGGCAGAGTGCACTGCGTCGTAGGAACCGCGCGCGAGCTTCCGGAGTGTTTGACACGTTCATGGTTGTAAGTGACGTCACACCAGCTTCGGGTACCTAAGCCGCGCCCAGCCTCGTTTGCGTATCTATTTCCGTGTGTTTCAGAGTATCGGATATGCGTACCGGTTGCGCCCGCACCGCGGAAGGAATAGCCAGAGAACGCTTCACGTTAAAATAAAGTGGAGGGGGGAGGGGGTGGGGTAGAGGTTGATTACGGGCTATGTGGTCTTCAGAAGAACCCACGGAGAATCCACTAAAGAATAGCAGTTGAAGTTATAGGTAGGCGGCAGAGGTGTGCACGTGTCCGTACAGGAGAATGGTCAAGAAGGTAGAAGTGTGTAATTCATATTTAGAATGCTCTTAAGCGCAGTATATCAATATTCGGTATGAAATCCGTAGCATAAAACTCACTGCAGCATTAGCAGTCTCTACCACTACACGTGCTTTCGCAACAGACTTGACCAAAGACCCAAAGAATGGCCGTCAAAACTTCATGGAGATAATCACCTCAGGAAGACCAAACTGCATAAATATACTTAGGTAGGTTGAACTGAAGGCGTTTTATGCCCCGCAGGTTTCGTCAGCGTAAGCAACTTTGCTCAATTTTTTCGCGCCCTTTTCGCTGGTTGTCGCTTACGTCGGTAATAAAACTAGCGTGCTTATGTCAAATTAGCAGTAGACTCTGCACAGGTGTATAAGTGATCATGCATTATATACGCAGTGTCGAGAGTGCCTTCCGATAACATTTGAATATTTAAGACTGTCCTGATAGAGGCCAAGTCGGTGGCTCTAACCCGGCTCGCGCTACCTTCAATTTTTTGTACATTTTAAGTTCTAATTATAATTTTTAAGACTTTGATTAGTTTTTGGTATTCTAAATGATTTTTTTTCCCTTCGTTTGGCTATGTTAGGTTATGCACTACATTACCTTAATGAATGCAATGTAGTGCAATTTTTCATCGAAATGCTGATGGACGTCGCTTTAGTGGAGCGCTTATTGTACCGTCGGACGGCACTCGAGACGCAGCCCATTATATAACGCCTTCCGAGCACTGCAGTCACCTGCAAGGGGTGTGTTTTCCGTAACAATACGGGAGATTCCACGCAGCGACAGCAAGAAATAAGATCACCTCATTTCGAACATGTACACTGCGGGCTTTCGTATTCCTCATACCTTTCCAATGAACGGGAGGAGGGGGGGGGGGCGGGGAGGGAGGGGGGCGTTCAATAGCAGGGCAACGCACGCTATCGAAAGTGGTGACTGCGGCCGACCACGGAAGGCGATACGTTGCTTTTGACCCCCTTTGACCCTAGCGGAGCTCCTGCACGCGCTAGATGTCTGCCTATCCGTTTGCGCGCGGCCAGCGGCATGCTGTACTTATGATCACTGTAGCAACAACAACTCCTGTTGTTATTCCTCCCATGCATCACTCCTTTCTACTTTTTCTCAGTCGTTAGTAGTCATAGACTATTCTCGAGGATCTTTATTTTCTGTCTAATCGAGAAGCCAGCACGTCAGCAAGTGAGCCTGCAAACTCTTATCGGTCGTCCGACATTGTCCGCTGGGTGCTGTTGCACGCGGAGGTTTGCCACAGCGAATGGGGCCTTCGGGGCGCATCTATCCGGCGCCCTGGTGTGTGCTCCTCACTCGCACTCTCCCTGGCCTCCACCGGCGGCCCACTCCATAGACACGTGACTGCGCGTGCCGTACGCGTGTCACCATTCTCGCATGCAAGGGCCGCTGCCCCAATGTTCCATATTCAGGAAGCGGGGAAAGTGTATGGATTTGTGGAGCTTTATACGTTTTTTTTAAGTACGATTGTCTTCCGTGTGTTAGGTGAGCAATCACAGTTTGCTCTGTCTGTCTGTCTGTCTGTCTGTCTGTCTGTCTGTCTGTCTGTCTGTCTGTCTGTCTGTCTGTCTGTCTGTCTGGCTGGCTGGCTGGCTGTCTGTCCGTCTGGCCACGAGAAAATTGAGCTGGGTTGAACAAAAAACCGCGGAACTCTGAAATTGCGGATTTACACGCTTCTGAAACTGCACATTGGCTGTGAAGCGCGCCGTAATGAAGTGTGTGCATTAATTCAAACCTCACGTGAGGGACTGTGCCGTAAGAGGTGCATGACATTCGGGAAAGCAGTTGCTTTTAACACGCGTACGAGTGCGTGCAAAATTCACGAGGCAGGCCTAGCGTGTTCCGGCGGCTTTATTCCGTGCGTATCGTTCGGGCCACCGCTGCAGCGTTTTGGAGATGGCCCGGAGTGAAGATGGCCCTAGATTTTTCTTTTTTCAAAGCAAGAGCAGCAGTGAAAATTCTTCTGCGGCAGTATCGTTTGGATATTAAAGACGATATTCGTTGTTTGGCTGCTTAAGCGAGATAATTTCGGTCCTGTCTGTCCGTGTGTGCCACTCGGTTCAGCCACCGGGCGAAAGGATGAAAGTGTTATCGCACAAGAAATATTCCATGCAAAACTCTTCGGAACTACTGAATCTGGTGAAACTGGTGGCGTGCACCATCCATATCAACTTTGTGTGGAAAAAGGGAACATTAGGCATATCGGAAACACAACGTAACTAAATTACTGACAGTAGCCGGGTTCTTTAAAGTAAAAATAGACGTGTGACATTTCATACGTTGGGGTTTAACTATATTGGGTATTTGCTATGTTGAATTATAAGTGCAGTGGTGCGATTTCTACGTCACAGGTAAAGGACACACACGATTGGTGGCGCAAAACAATGACGTTTGTACTACTGCGCCGCAAAGGAGGCCGCCGCAGAGCGCACGGCATTGGGCAATGTAGGGGGGGGGGACACGCCCAGCACGGCTTATCGGGAAAAAGACTGGCGGTGGAGAGGAATATAAAGTGGGGTTGTAACAATAATCCTTCCCTTCCGTATTTGGCCATGCTGCACTGTGCAACAGAGATTGTGGGAAAGCCAGCGTACGGAGACAAAGCTCGCACCGGTCCCCTAATGTCGACTTCACTTCTAAACACAGACGAAAACTTTGGAACACATATTCTTGGAGCCAATAGAAGCAGTCTTTAAACAAAATATGAGGCAATACGGGATTTTGGTGCTTGTCATGATTTTTTTTTTTTTTCATTTGCTGAAAATTGTTCTTCTACTCTCGGTCTGTCGCGGGAGACGACGCGCTGGATCCTAGCTGTAGACAGTTTTTCTGCAAAAAGATATCTCCTCGAGCTGTTTCAAGAACAATGGGACGAAAATGTCCCATCGAATTGCGCGAGAGCGGCGCGAATGCAGGAAAATCGAGTCGGATATAGCAAAATCGAATAGCAATATGGGGGGGGGGGGGTAGAAGAGAGCAAAACTGGCGCACCAACGCACGCGTTCTGCAGTTTCGGGCGCACCTGCAGCATACTAACGTTGGCTACGCTTACCCCTAGTCCCAAACCTACCTATGCGCAGCGGGTGGAACAGGTGACCAGCTCGGAGCCCTCGGACCAACGACGAAATGGTGGAGAGGGCGCGCACGGCCAGCCATAACCAAGGTGTCTTGGGCTATGGATGCCTCTCACGGGGTGGAGGCCCTCACAGCATCCTCTTGCTCACAACAAAATAAAATGTTCAGCTCTCTCCCTCTCCCTTCCCTGCATGGAATGCGCATTGCCATTAGACACGGAATGGCGCCGTCTTCAATTCCCGAGTCCTGAAGTCCATTAATTATTCTTACCCTGATACTGCTTGTTACCGTAAATTCTTTGTCACTCTACCTCCTGGAGCTACCGGAGAATGCCCCGTTGAAGTTTGTTCAGCTCCGTTAGGATTTAGACTTTGGGCTATACTGCGGATTATTACTGTATATTGCGATGATTTTGAGAGAAAATACTGGCATTTTTATTTGCTTGGGGTGGGAGAAGGACTTTTTATTTCAAGTGAAAATTTACAGAACTAGACGGGCGATGTAGAACAATGCCACCAGCTTTCGCTGTACACCAAAAGGGTACGAGTGTGGGTTACAAAGCAAAAAAAAATTAAGAAAGCACGCTTCATGAACTAACGCGTAAGACTTAAAGGTCGCAAAGCTGTGCGCAACCGTCAGGACAGGCACGACGGTTTAAGTCCATGATTGCAGACGATTTGCTTCTTTGTCGCTGCCGCAACGACCTTTAATCCATCATTGCTGCTATTAGCGCGAGCTTCATTTATAATTTTTTTTTGAAGGAATAATCATTGGACATCCCCTTAGAGAGGCGTACGCTATGACACGTCTTTCTGGTTCCGACCAACTGTTACCACGACTACGGCGAACGCTGTAGTTTTTTTTTTTTTTTTTTTTGCCAATCTTGGCCAATATTTATTAGTGGGTATGCTTGGATTGAGAAGCGGGTGTCGGGGAGGGTGGAGGTTGGGGTGGTCGCCGCGTGGCACGCGCACACGAGCGCTCGGCATTTTCTGGGTATTTTTAACTGCGGACGCGAAACTCTACCGATTTGCTAAACAGCTATTCGCTACTAATAACAAACAGGAGCAACTTTATTGCCTGAATATATGCCATTGGAACCTGGAAACCATCGGCTTGGCCCGCCGAAGTTCATATTCAAGGACGGCATTCTATATTTGCCGCGGTGAAACCTGAGAACAGTTTAATGGGGAAGATGCCGACGTGTGAATAGATAGCTCAAAAATGTGTTCTTCATTTTTATGCACCTACCTTTCTTGCTGTCCTTTACGAATATATCTTTATCTCGTTTTTCTTTCGCGCGTTGGTTGAAGCAGAACCTGCCGCGCGTAGTCATGTGGCCCTCAGCACGCCCAACCGACCCCGAAAAAGCCGCATCTCTTTCTTCCTTTCCACATCATCGAGTCTCTTTCGACCCTAGTCAAGTTGGCTTAGTGAACGTGCCACGAATCCCAATGGCCCCTCTGCGATGGACTCATACGCTAGCTCCCCGATCACGGGGAGTCCCTGCTGCCTTCGCAATCGCCTCCTGCGCGGTGGGCTTCACAGTCATGCGTGGAAGGGATTGGCACTATCGCTGTGGTGTGCCGCACTTCAAACATGGCTTTTGGGCCACGCAGACACACGCAGCATCTGACGGACTCTCTACGTTGAATTAATCTCGTTTTCCCCTATAGTGCGGTGCGTTTGCGTTCATATCACGTTTGCGCTGGCCACTACTAACGCACTGCCCCCTCCCCTCCCCCGCACTCCCTGTAGCCTAGGCGATGGGAGGGAATGGAAATGACATACTTTAGAACGCGCGCAATCACTGCCTTCAAAAATGCATGGATTCGTGGTGCACTCGGCAAGGTTTTGCCTTTAATTTGTCTACGAACGTTTCTCGTCGATCACAGTTGTCGTTATTGAACCTCGTGTACGAGCTAGGCTTGGCCTAAGCCATACAATTCTCCGTAGAAGAAACGTGCCAGGCATTCGAAAGGAGAAGAAGTAATTAATAGAAAAAATGGCACCGGAAAGTTTCGACTTGTGTGTTTTGTCTTTCTTTTGCCGCTCTGCTTTCCGTTCTTTTTGTAAAACAGCACTATTCTTTACCAGCTCTCTCAGGTGTTCTTTATAAAACAAAAAAATAATGTGCAACGTCTAGCGAAAAAAAAAAAAAATGAGCAGGTTATTATAGTGTACGGGCGAGCAGTGCAGTTTTATCGATTGCTGTTAACTTGTAGAGCTTGCGCCTTCATTGAGCGATACCTCATCGGTCTAGAGATAGCTCCTAATTGAGCAACCAAACGGGTGAACCTCTCATCCACGAGAGCGTGATATTTCGGTATTGTGCACGAGGCGGGAATGTCGTAAAGATAATGTCACGGGACAGGTGGGCAATGCCCCATGGCGCCGTGGCATGCAGCATCGAGGACGAGAGAGAGAAAGAACGAACTTCATTGAGCATTGTAGTGCCGTTTAGGAGCTTGGTGGGGTGGTGCCCTTTCCTCGGGCGCCATATGTTTCCAGGCACTCCTGTCCTCTGGTCGTCAGCGCAATCTGTTCTTCCAAGGCGGGGCTGGACAACCAGGTCTCCCATCCCTCAGGGTTGATGTGAGGGGAGGGGGGCGGGGAGTGGTTGGGTGGTGTGAACTTGGGAAAATTGCACTCTCCGATTAAGTGTTGGAGTGGGCCCAGTTGTCTGCAGTGAGGATATTCTTTCTCGTATCTATCCGGGAGAACTTGTTTTGTAGATCAGGGTGGGGGGAGGACCCTGCTTCGATTTGTCTATATATGACTTGCTGCGCTGTGCTTAGAGAAGGGTGCGGCTTAGGATATCGCTTCCTCCCTTCTTTACAGCGATTGACCATGTCCCTGTAGCTCGTTATGGGTTGCTGTTCCGGCCTCTCTGCCCGGATGATGAGTTCTCAGGACTGTTGGTAGGCAAATTCATTGCTCTCCACCGAAGAGTGGACTGGGACCCACACTATAACTCTATTTTGTGGCTTGGTGGCACTTTTTTTGGAGGATTCCCACTGCCTTATAAGACAGCCATCCTTTTCTGAAGTTCGTATATGCTTTTTTGGGAGTCCGTGACTATTTTCGTCACTTTTGGTTGGGTCAACGCTACGCAATTTGTATTTCTTCAACTTCCTCTGGGTTTGGTGTGATGTCTGAGGGCCTAGGCACATGTGATGAGGTCGTCCCTTCCTGTAACTGCAATCATTGCTCTCATTGAGTGCTTGGGAACTGAGGCATCTGTGTACGTCACTCCTTTTTGTTTACTTAGAGACTCGTTTAGGGGCTTGGCTCTGGCCTGTCGTCTCCCTTCGTTTGTGTCCGGCTTCAGGCTTTGATGTAGATTTTTGCTATTCACAGTCTTAGCCCATGCGGATGGTCTAGTGCCATTTTTTTATCGATAAGCTTCTTGCCGTCCTACTTTAGCTATAGGATGGCTCTTCCCGCTTTTGTTTGGCTCAGTCGCACCCTTTGGTTTGATAAGCATGCGCTTCGATCAGCTCGGAAACAGTATTATGCTTGGCCATACCCAGTAGCTTCTCCTTGGATGAGTGTATCGCAAATCCCAGCGCGGGCTTTGTAGCTTTTCTAATAATTAGGTCCAGTTTGTCGCTTTCGTTTTTCAAAACCTGGGGGTAAGGAGCTAAGTAGATTATTCTTGAAATAACAAAGGCTTGGACAAGCCTGAGGGCTTCCTCTTCTTTGTCCTCTCCTCTTATTTGCGATCCTTCTAATCATGTTCATGATTTTTTCGGAGGTGTTCTTGAGCTTTTTGAGTTCCGTTCGGGGTTTACCATTCTCCTGTATTATTAGCCCTACGGTTTTTACGTGAGTCGTGGGCGTGATGCTGCAGTGGTCTATAAATATTCTTGTGTTACTCTTGTCTTCCTTTTTGATTCTTGGCTGTATCACTAATAGCTCTGATTTTAGCGGTTAGCAGCAGAGACCGCAGCTGCTGGACTATTCCTGGACTGTGTCCGCCGCCCTGTGGAGGGTTTCTTCCATTCACCCTTCTGAGCCTGCTTGCGCTGTCCAGATCATAATGTCGACCGTGCTGCGTGCACGGACTCTGTCGCGGCCGCTTGTAAATATTGTAAATAGATCGTTCATAATCATTCATCGTTCGTGTCCTGGGGGGTAAGGCCGCAGGTGTTGCCTTATTTCAACTCCTGCGAAGGGCGATTCTCCCTGGTTGGGTGTGAGCGCCTCTCACAACGCTGGGAGCGAGACGAGAAGGTTGAGCTGCTAGGGCGGCAGTTTCTATTGTTAGTCGTAATTGACTTCTTAAGTGCAGGCTGTAAGTCTTCCTTACCCAGTACATACGGTTTCTTTGCCTTTTATTCGTGACAATATTATTATTATAAGCCGAACATCTATGCCCGAACTTTCTGCGATTTGGCGTTATTTGGACGGTCCGTTTGTGACCAGTGTGCACGAAGCATGCGGTGGCCCAGCAAAAGAAGATTATATCAATAAAACACGCGAAAAGGATACAACAAACACACAACTATTGCAGCAACAGAAAGACAAAATAGTAATGCAAAAACTAAACGATTAAGAAACGGCAAGAACTTGGTAAAAATCTTCAAGTGGGAATTGGAAAATAAAGGGTAAGCATTGTTTCTTTGCACTCATCTCCGGGTATGACTGCTGTGACGCTCTTGGTGCTGGAATATAGGGCCTAGGACCCTTTATTAAAGGGACGCTTACAACATACAGGACACTTTTTCTTATTTTCATACCCTAGGCTGTTTTAGTAAATCTCGCGTCGCGCACCTTGCAGCACGTCAACATGTCACTGTTAAAGACTGACGAACAAATTTTGAGGGAGTCACTGTTAGGTTCGAGCACGGCACTTTAACGAACGAAAAGCGCCCAGAAATTCGATGCCATTTTGGTTAACTTGCTCGGCTTTTTTTTTATTGCTTTGTTTTTAAGCAAGCGGGGCTGACATAGTCTGCGAGGGGCACGGAAGGCTGCCGCACAAGCCTTTGCAACTCGTCTTTATGCTTTTTCAGAGAGCACGTTCCGAGAATAAAGATCGAGAGCTGGCGTTTGGCACAATAGTGGCCTGGGGCGATCTCCGCTTTTGAAGAATGTTCTCCACTCTTCCTTTGTTGAAGCCGGCACAGTGCGTCTCTCTTCATTTAAACGATGGTGACCATTGCCATTGAGAATGGCCGAAGGTGGCGGAGATGAGCGGGTAGCCGACGGAGATATTGGCGACCCTCGGTAGAGACGGAAACTGTGATGTCAGTCGAGGGGCCAGAAGTATGACCGTGCCAATGTTTTTCTGCGCTTTTCTTTGTCACAGGCGGTGCTCAGCATTCATTCATGTGTTTGTAGGCTGTAGATCACCGTCTTTCCCTTCCTCATTTTACTGACGTTATCTTCTCCCACTCATGTAATTTCATTCAGTGAAAAAAAAAAAGCAGAGTGGTGTAATCTTTGATAAGTGGCTGCGGCTTCTTACACATAAACAGAAAACAAAAAATTCCTCGTATATGCTCGTTTCTCTAGAAATGTCGTCGAAAGACGATAGTCTCTGCCGCCCCTGTCCCGGAAATGCCTCTCTTCTCTTCCCCGTCCCCCGCTCCCTCCCATCTCGCTCTTATCATGATAAACACGGTGGATGTTTGATCAATGCAATTATTTTCTTGCGCGTTCCACTGCTCAATCCATCTACTGCAACCTTTTGTTGGGGTTGCACTTTCTGGAATTCCGCCACGAGGGGTGACGCGAGCGCTTTTAATATTTTTGTGTCAACACAATGTTTAAACGCGTATTTTTTATTAACTATCGTAAATATTATGCATCCACGTATATTCCATTGAAAAACATTGCAAATAACACCTATGCATTGACATTTTGCCTCAAATACGCATAATGTTTTATTTTTCCTGAACATTGTCACCAGACGTAGCAGATTGGAGATGTTTTACCTATGTAATCGTCCCATTGAAGAATTATTTTAAAGTTGTAGCCGGCTGTTCAATTGAATGACAGACAGATATGCAGACAGACGTAAAAACAGTCATACGGATAGACCAACATTTTCGTATTTAGGTAGCCCAAGAAAGAATATCGCCGTTAAAAACGTGCTTGTCGGAAGCGACATAGCTGCCTGAAACAAATGTAGCACCTTAGAGGGCTTGCCTTTCGTCCCTCTCGTGGCCTTTCTCTGCACACACACACGAACGCACACGAACGCACGCACGCCAGTATGAACACGCACATACGCACGCACACGCACACGCCCGCATTCACGGACGCACAGGTGGACGCACAGGCACACGCGTGCGCGCACACACACACAAACAAGCGCAGACCTGCTCAGCCTACGAGTATAATTGCAGTTCCTCTGCACACAGGATGCAAAGGTCCCAACCGATAAAGCAACAGCGCGGCAGTTCCTCAACCTACAAATATAGGGCGGGCTACGCGACGAGGCCTCGATTCCTGCACAATGTGGCTCGCCCACCGTATTTATGGTGCCGGAACAGTTAAAAATTCGTCCTTCTACAGAAATTATATCGTGACTCACTTTGTTCTTTCCCTTTCATGGGTAGCGAGTGTTCACTAGAGCAGGTCGTTTGAAGGCGTAACTTCCAACGCGAACGATGGAACTTCTGGGGTTAAAACAGATGCATTTGTGCCGTTTCACATTTACGTTGTTTAATTAAGCTAACAATCTCCATGCCCTACATGCAAATGGGATTCGCGTCCGATATATTGCCCATAAACTCGCTACAGCGCTAATACTGCGCAAATGTGTTATTTTTACGGCCAATTTCCCGGGGACTGCGGATGTTTCGTTGAATAGCATGATAGTCTATCATTACCGTTTTCTTGACGCACTCATGGTAATTGGTTTTTGGCTTTTGCAAAAAATAAACCTTCAGTTCTGCCCCTGTTAGAGCAAATGACCGGCTTACATACAGCTGATAGGGGATACATCGAATTAAAAGACAATTAAAAAATGCAAATAGAGGGTCTTTGCACGAAGTACCCGTATTTCGCGTGTGCGTACTTAACATAATTTATTCTGTCGCGCTCTTCGTAACAATTTTGCAGTTGTTTACCCAAATTGTTTCTATTATTCCCTGCTTAAATGTTTATCCTTATCCTAGTTAGGGGAAACCTGCTGTGCTGCTGACATCGATCTCGGCGCTGGGCCAGCTTTTACTGTCGAGCTACGCGCAGCCAGCGAGCGAATTTTCAAGTTTGGGGCATATACGCTCGAACGTTAAAACTGGATTCCATAAGTTGAATGCGAGTGGTAGGATTTGATCGAGGGGAGCGTACGCTGGTTACGCACGGTAGCAGATGGCGCTCTTCGAATGCTCCTGCCTGCAGTTGCATCCACCGACTATCATGGGTGTTGTTTAGCAACGGGTTTACTGGCTCACACGGCATTTCTTCCCTTATTACCACGATTGAGAGGCTCCACACTACGACAGCACGACCTTGCACAGCAACGCTTTTAGATGCGACTGCATCTCATTCACTCGCCTTGTACCTCCATACGGCGTTGTACGCACCTCCCCCTACACTATAAAAAAATAATAGTTAGCGGCGCCCGGTTTCGATCCCACGAGCCTGTGGGCGGAACGCGAGGTACATGGTGCTCTTCCCACTGCGCCACAAAACCGAAACAGAATCAAATGCTACGAACGTGCCTTATATCCTTGACTCATTCAAACTACGTCAAGATGCTACTGATACAACGCATGATGGGGCAATGATTAACACTTGCAATAAAAGAAAAGAAGCTCCCACTTACAGCAACAATGATGGAGTAAAGGTCGTTGTGACAGCGAAGCCCCAAGCATACCACTTAGAGAGATTGACCAAGATTGGACAATAAAACATAATAATAATCATAAAACATAATAATCATACGCGTTCCCGACACGTTTCACGCGATTTCAGAATCAATCCAACGGAAACACCAAGTGAACCCCACGATGCGTCGCATCTACACAGGGTTCCCCTCGCGGGGAGGTGGGCGCAATTTCTTTTTTCTTGGCTGCCGCTGAGTGGGAACATCGGTACGCTTATTTTGAGCAGGCACTTCAAGTTTGTTAGTTTATTTATTTATTTATTTATTTATTTATTTATTTATTTATTTATTTATTTATTTATTTATTTATTTATTTATTTATTTATTTATTTATTTATTTATTTATTTATTTATTTATTTATTTATTTATTTATTTATTTATTTATTTATTTATTTATTCATTCATGTATTTATTTATTTATTGAAAATGTTGAGTTGACTAGCAATTTTACAAAGCACTGTCAAATCCACCACTTCGGTATGTGCTACCTTGTGGGCAAGAAATTCTGTGCTAGCATCGAAATACCGGTATTTCCATTTTTGGCTTCCCTTGCCCATCCCTCCTGTGTATTGGACTCTGCTTTATCAGTTCATCTATCCGAAGGCACTCGCCCTTGACTGACATGCTTCGCACACAACGACGCGAATCTTCTAGAGTAAAGATACACGCTCATGCTTAAAATTTCTCGACACAACTAGCACTTAACATGCAAGATTTCTTCAGCGAGAGCTCCTACGGAAACATCCAGGGGCTATTTCCTATTACCCCCGCACAAATCCAAGAGTATCGGTGGAAAACATGTCGAAGAAAATTACAGATAGCTCAAAGTATCTTCACACGCCGCATCAACGTTGCCAGTGCAGCTTCAATACTATGAGAGAAGGCGAAAATATCCAGCTCTCTTGAGAACCGCTGTCAGCTATGTGGAACTAAAATGGCATATGATTAGGAGAGCGGAAAACACAAGACGTTGCACTGAAGACTATCTGAGGTATTTGAACTGAAAGGTGTTTCGTATTTTGGTTCCAGTGACGTTAACTTCGGACGCTACAGACTGTAGAATACAGGTAACCGCGAACCTATCACACTTTGCACCAGAAAGCTGCCTTTGGCGTCGACTTGCACTTGGCTAAACAACTGATAATTTATCGACCATGGATCATCCAGCACACGGCATAGCTTGAACAGGATCTGTAAGGCTGGTGACGCCCTTTTTGGTACCAGCGGCGGAGAATTTGGAGATGAAAGACGCGCGCGCGCAGGGGCCACGCGTACACAATGAAATTGTACCCCACCGACACGTCTTTGCAGCCACCTCAGTTAACGCATTTAAAGCCCGCCGCGTGCTGCGGAAATATGCCACCGGAACATGTTCTCTTTCTCCTTCGGCCACTGCATCTGGGGAGAGGAGGAAAAAATTCGGCCACTTTCGCTATTAAAGCGCGAAGACTGATGAAAGGGCGGAGCTGGTGTTCTTCGGTAGCGTTAACTTGCTTTTTCTTAGTTCTGGCCATGATATCGGTAGACGGGACACTGATGCGGGCGAACGCACGCAGACTCTCTCAACTAGAACTCCTGCGCATCAAAGCTTACCTCATCACTAGGTGCAGCCACTACCCGGCGTTCACCTCCCCACCCCAACATCTGAGCCGCGACGCGCACTTCCTTCACGCGCTGGTCAGCTCCTTGCATCCTTGCCAGTTCCCCTCACACACTTGGCCTAGCATTCTGCTACTCTCCACATTACTTTGCCTATGTTTCAGCTACGGCCGGCACGATTGCAACTCAAACGAACAGCTCCCCTGTTAAAATTGAAGAAATAGTTTGGAGCGTTCGTCTCTACCATTAGTTTATTTGAAAGGCCAACTGACCAATCAAATTTTCTGCTCTGCATACAATGGGCGCGAAGTGTTAAATTGCGGTTCATAACGGTCGACGCCATACTGCGCTGCAAGTTTTAGAATCGGACATTGCGTTTCCGTGTAATCCTCACCGAAAACTCTCGTTGTCTAGGGCGGAACTACGTAACAGACGATCGCTAAGGTTGCCTATCTAGAACACAACTGAGTTTGTCGATCGCCAAGGCAACCACGTTCTTTAATCCTTTTTGTAAATTCTCTTTTCTCATTCATTGTAAATGCGGTTTACTGTGCTACTTTATCCCGCTGTCTTCGTCTTCTCGTCTCATTTTTCATAGGCATCACCACCTAGTTCCAAGGGTGAAGAGTTTCATCGCCGAAAACGAACCCCCCAAACTGCAAAGTTACGTGACACCGTCATTTTATCAGACGTGGGGAAAAGAACGATACTGGGAATGGTTGTAACCGTTTCGCTTTGGGCGTGTTGGCTTAGCCGGCAATTACCGAAGGAGCAATCTGTCACGGCGATCTTGAATCTCCGCCATTTTGAAGAAATGTGTACTCATGTCTGTCTTCATTTTGGTGCTTTATTATTGCGGGCTACCGTTATTATGCTGTGGTGGCTCACGTTATAAAAACGCTGACATTTTTGTACTTCTTCAGTGGGTGGGTGATCGTGTTTACCGAAATAGTTGAATGGAAGGCGAGGGGGAGTGGGGTACTCCCGTTATCTTGCGACAAAATGTAATAAAAAGAACGTGTCAACTACTGTGGTGTGTTTTTGGCCAGCTTCTCGGCGGGCAAACAACATACATGCGCGCCGCCTGTTCTGGAGTCTAGAGAACTGTCGCCGTCAAAGATATTAGCCTGGAATAAATAAATATATTTGAGGAGAGCTTGTTTGATGAGATATTGAAGCAGAGCTCGCCCCGTGCAGGCTCTCCTCTTTGTCTCGACGTTCAGCGCTGCATAAAGTGTTGATGACATCTATTTGGAACGCACAAGGAACGAGGCAGAAGCACTTCTCATGAACTGTTAAAATGCTTCTGTTCTTCCAGTTTCATTAACCTTCATGTCGGCAGCAATTACCTAGAATACTAAATACGTTTTCAAACGTTCTGAAAATGCGTCAAAGGAATGTTAATAATCTCAAGATTTTCAGATGTAAAGTGTAAGTTGGGCGAACGGACCTTGCAATTTAGACTTACTCAAGCGTTGAGGATGATATTAATAATAAACCGGTGGACGTCCTAGACGCATCGAAAGACATAACCGTTGTCAAACCAAAATCGTCGCCTAGGCAACGTCTGGCAAAAGTTACAAAGACGGAAGGTGGGGCGCGGATATAGACGTTGTCCTTCTGGCTTCGTTTTCCAAGTTATACCGTTCAATGTGGCTCGTCGAGTCACGCACGAGGAAGAACGGAACCACCGCTACACACGATTTCGTTCTTTCAAGGGTAGTGTTGGGTGGTGCTTACTTGCTTTGCTTGACGAAGGTCCCGAACCACAAAACTGCATTCGGTGACACAGATTCGGGAGTTTCCGCAAGCACTGACCAGCGGTGTGCTGCTTAAAATTATTAACCCGTGTCCTTTGGTCAAAGACTGTGGAAGTGCCAAATGGAAAAGTCGTTGTCCACGGCGCACTGCAAAATAACGGCTTATTTCCAAAGGGCGACGTTTCGAACAAGGAGGAGCAGAATGCGCGCATATAGTACTCTTGTGCACAACACGTTCCTGATGTCAGCTGCACCTGAAATCAGGAACGTGATGGTGGAGATTTTTGAAAATGAATTGGGTCTACACCGCCTTTAGTGCAGCGCATAAATATCCTTACGGGGATCCCAGGCAGCACAAGACTGTTCGGCCTAAAACAGGCCGGTGTACTTTGGCCGGTGATTTTCTGTCCGGCCGTTTTCCGGCAGCCATGTTCGGCCCAAGTCCAAATGTGGGCCTTTTGGCCGTATACGGCCGTACTCCCATGGCTGTCCAACCGCCAGTGTCCGTCGGCCAGTCGAACGGCTTACGGTCATACGGCCGGATTCCAGCCGTAGGGCTCCGGCCATTCCAAAGCCACCCGTGTACGGCCGAAGTACGGCCGCCGGATTACAGCCGAGATGCGGTCGTCGGACTCCAGCCGGACTAAAGCTACCGGAAATACGGCCGTGCTACGGGCATTGGAGTTCGGCCACAGTACGTTAACTGTACTGAGGCCGGTCATTGCATGTCGCGCAAGCAGATGACTCATTCGCGCAGTGCAGAAGCAGCACAAACCCAGCATTTTGGGTTCAATGCAGCTACATCAATGTGAGCTCACGCGCAACCACCAGCAGTCAAACTTTCAGCGCAGCCTTGCTTAATTACCAGCCTCACTTGACAGCAAAATTCATTTATTAAACAGTGCTCACAAATTGTAGTTCCTTTAATTGCTGTGCCTCTTTTCCTGCCGAACACAGAAAATATTCTGTTCGTTGTAGAGCTTGTATAGATGTATTGTCCAGGTCCTGATATCCTCTGTGGGGCGGCTTACCTGTAATAAACGGGGAAAGAGGAGGTGGAGGGGGGGGGGGGGGAGAGAAGCGGCGGAGGGCGCATACTTTAGTCGGTTGAATAAATTGCGCCGCTTTTAGCCAATTTCTTTTAGGGCAATATTCCGGAACACTTTCATGCTATGACTACATAAACTATTTTTATAACAGTTGCTTCACCAATTTTGATGTATATAAAACCGGCGTGAATGCCTTTACGAAGCGTTTCGGTTCTCAACAAAACACTCAGGAGCATTTATTATAACTCCTTCACAAAGAAGTATGTCCAGATTTTGCCCATTTTTCTTGCAAATACATTTTCTACTCGATCAACTTTTGTGATGATCTTGCGCAGGGCTGATCCTAAGAAGGAGCGAACAGGTACATTCATTTTCAATCTATTTTAATGTTGTTTTCATGAGTATACGTCCACACCACTTAATAGTCCAAATGAACTTAAATTTCTTCTAATGTCATACTACGTTCAAAAAATTCTAGACGCGTTGCGAATGACGCCCTGCTTCAGGTGGCTGCAGTTGTATCCCTTTGTGTTCACGCAAGGAAAGGCGTAAACTTAGAGTTACATAATTTGTTTCAAACCAATAACATAGCAATGGTAGCATGCATACAGGAAACCTTGCATACTGCAAAGAATAGGGCAATAAATATTTTATTGGTCAAGGTTGAATGCGTAGGGTTCTCAACCAGTGGGAGGCAAACTTGCGCCTCTGGAAGTTTATTTATTTATTCATTTATTTATTCATTGTTTTATTTATTTATTTATTTATTTATTTATTTATTTGATGCCTGCTTGCCTTTGCATGCGTTACAGAAGGGAGATACATAACACTAAGCAATAAATCTGAGAAAAATAACAAAATAATTCTACAAAGCGCGCTGAAAATCATCAATATAAACAGTTAATGCAATCATACGTGGAAGATAATTACACTGCAGTATTGATGTAAAATAAAATGAATCGCGCAAGGCGTCACCTTTAAAGGAAAGTTAATAATTTGCTTTAAGCTAGCGGTCCCACTTTGCGATATGTAGAATGGCGCTTGGACATACTTCTCCCCTTCTACTCCAGTTTTCGAATGATAGATATTACGAAAAGAGTTCAACCTGTGGTTTGGTCTGTGATCTTTCACGTCCTGCCATTTCAGTTTACTTTTACTTTCTCTCATGCTAAGTTGAGCGGGACATTTACCTAATACGAATCGCACTGACATATTCTGTATGTTTTCGAGCGTATCAACGAGCTCTTTGGTGTAGGGATCCACGAATACACATGCGTACTCCAAGATTGAGCGCACATGTGTGAAATACGGTTGTTCTTTTCAGTTAGATGGAGGTTCACTGAAATTTCGTCTCAGGAAGCCAAAAACATATGCAGCCGTAACTTTTATGGTGTGAACCTGCCTATTTACCCTATACCCACTCCCTAAATAAACTCCTAGGTATTTATATTCCTCGGCCATTGTCACAGCAGCATAATTTACGGTATACGTATTCAATTGGAATGAAGGTTTTCTTGTAAAGGTGCCACGTTAACACTGTTTAACATCCAAACACTTTTCTGAACCAGCACACCAGGATGTTATTAAATTCGAATAAAGCTGCAGGTATACGGAATCACGTTCATTCGCTAATGTCCGGTAAACTACACAGTACTTTTGAACAAAGCTATAGGGCCAATAGTAATAACAATTCAAAAACCGATTCATTCAGTTCATAGAATGAAATGTACTACGCAGAAGGGGATATGGAACACCATCATTTGCTTTTTTGCAGTCCAAGAATATACAGTCAACCACTTTAAGCTTATCTATTGCAAGAGCCAAATCGTGCGTGAACTCAACAATCTGCGTTAAGCAAGAAAATCCTGACAAATTCCGTGTTTGCTAGAATGCTGGCGATTACGTTTAACCAAATGAGTTATATCCCAAGAGTAGCTAAGCTCACCTTCAAACATCGGAACTAAATTAGCAGCTAGGCTTCGTCAGTGACAAGGCTCTGTTGTTATCGCAAATTTAAAATAGTTTTTTTTTCTAAATAGGCAGTCGTAATATCCCATGAAGTAACATAGTGCAGGGCATGAAGTTGATCCTACCAATGCGTGAACGAGTCTCTTCTACGTTTATCACCAACAATATAGTGCAACATTGCTTGTCGCAGTTTAAAGGGGCCCTGAAAGGCGTTTTGAGCACAATAAATTGACTAGCGCAATCGTTAGATTGGGTCGTCAACATCATCTGTGCCAAGTATTACTCTTTTACGCCCAGCGGAAAGCTCACACTTTTGTTGCAAAGTTTGTCGCTTTTTTCTCACCCTTTCCTTCGTGTTTTTGGACGCCGCCACCTTCACATGTCTACATCATCAATTCCCAGATGTTCGTCATGAGCTAGACATCCTGCTATTGGGCGGCTTTTTCACGCACTTCCGGCAAAGAGATGAGTCGTCTGCTCAGCGTCGGCTCGCCGGCTGATCTGCCAGCGGAGTGCCGGAGTGCTTGGACATTTTACGACAAACGAAACAAGTGTAAACAAACGCTTAACCGTTCGTATTGAATGCAACGCGGCCATAACACGACATGGATATTCTCTTACCTGAGTACGTTTCATAAAGAAAGCGTTGAAGCCCCGTGGCACTTCTTTCGTGCAATCGCAGAGAACGCCCTGAGCCGAATGCCCGGGTTTGACGGATACATTTTATTCCACTTCAAAACAATCCAGAGATGGGTTTCGACCGAACACAACGTCACAACATGCGTTGCAAGTCTGAACCGCGATTGACAGACGATGGGTTGCCTCCTCCTGCCCGTCGTAAATTCGGCACTCACCTCGCGCGCGGTTTGCGGGGACGAACAGCAAGTCACTCAACTCTGGCGCGCAAGCCGAGATGGCTTTTAGCCACGCACACTGCACATACCCCATGCGAGGTTGAGTCGTACGTCGCTCGAGAAGGATAATCCAGACCATGGAAAGCACTACCCACCCGCAGAAGCACAACGTCGCATTTCATCGCGAAACAAAGGCGTCCACAACACACATACCATCGCCTCCTGTAATGCCAAACGCATCTCGCACTTCCAAATGATAGTGAGTAGTATGCCTGCAGTGCCCATATGCCGCGAGGTGGGGCCCCAAGCTGAACCGGGATCACGCAACCGTAACTGACTTCTGGGGCGGTTTGTGCCTTGTTACCAAGGCAACCGATGTTTATTGTCAAAGAAATGGTGCTCGCTCCAGCGCTAGAAAGCTCAGATCCGCGGCGGAGCATGTTTTGCCAACGTTGCCGCTCTCCACCACGCGTCGCCCCAAGCTGAACTGGCGTTTAGTGCACGGGTTCTGTATAGGTTTAAAATGTCTTTTTCACATGCCGCCGGCAGAAATTGCCACCGCCACAAAATAAGACCCGGCACCAGCGGGGCCACACCTGATACGGCGCTTTTTGGATAAACAGTGCGCGGTGCATGAGGGGCATGAGGGACCGAGCGTACGGTCCTCCCGGAGCGGCTGCGAGTTCGCCGCCGATTAAAAGTCACGTGCTGCCCTTCAGCAACGCACACCGCGAAAGGGCAAGGCCAGGCCGCTGCACAAATGCGGTCAGATTTTTCGTTCGCTTTTCCAGCCTTGATCGGAGTAAGGGATTCAAGGTGTCAACAAAGCTTGCCCGTAGCAGACGGCGGTATGAGCAGCGCGATAGCGGAAGTACGTCACCGCCGAGGAGCGCAGCATCATGGGAGGGAAGGCTCGCTCGGCGTCAACAGCGGAGAGTAAGTTGAAAGGAGGAGGAAACGCGGCGCGACGATAATGCGCGGTTTTTTATTTACGATTTCTCAGCTAATACTCATCGCTTCAACAAAATTCTTGCGGGAGGAGATTACTAATACATTGCTTTATTTGGTTACATGTACATCCACGCATCGGCGGAAGGTATTTCAGGACCCCTTTAATTGTACGCAGAATAACTTGCGCTTTTGCTCGCACTTGCCTTTCTTTGGTGGGGAGTCCTTAAAGGAGCCATGAAGAGAAAACACAAGTTTGGTTCATTCAAAAGATTGTCTCGTTAGAATCATACTGACACCACTTTTAACGTAAACTTCGCTCAAATAAGCTACATAATTAGGAAAAACGGGAACGGTCATGCGACCCACCAGCTCATTTCCCGCAACAGAACCTATGTCGTCACATGGGCTAAGCTCTGCGATTGGCGGAGGCTGGCAGAAGCAGACGCAAATTAGGTAGAACTTACAAACTAGACGAACGAGCGATTTGCGCTTAAATTTAGGGCACATTCTTTACAAAGCAATAAGAATGATGGGACAAACACTGGAAGTTACGAAAGCACATGTAAACATAGAAGTACTGATGCGTTCTGCTGTTCGTACTGCGCACAGCATGCTTGTTTAGCTGCACAGCACTACGGGGCTTGGGGTTGTCTCAGACGACACTGGCCGATTGACGCAAGCAACGGTGTTTTACGTGACCCCATTTGTCGAGCGAGCACTGTTTCAGGGAACGAATATTTTCTCCCAGAACAAAAACAAGCCAGGTTTAAATGCGGGCAAAAACAAACCAAACGCTTGCCACGGTATGGTGGCGCCATCTAGGTTACGGAACGTAAAGAAACGCGGGAACAAACCAACACCGCTGTACAGGGTGGAGACAACCTTTGAACGGTCCCGTGCCGCCGCAATTGGGCCAACGGGCTCAACGCGTTATTCTTTTCGTTTCCCATGAGACCTAGCAACGCGAAACAGACAATATGATTCAAACTTCTTCAGTAAACCGCGTTGCGGCGATAATTTTAGCGCGGTTTTGACACAATGACTTGCTTCGGCGGCGAGCGAGCAACCGAAAATGGCGGCGCCAGCGTATACGTGTCTCTACCCTGTACGGCGGATGCGTGAATGAAGGTACTCTAGGCTGCAGAGCGGTCGGTTCCAGTGATGTCACTTGGGACCACGAAAACGCACGATTGAGCGGGAAAACCAAAATTTTAACCTAAATTGTTTAATTTCTCAGTGAATAAAGCACCGTTTGTATCCGGACAAGCGCTGGGGGCACTATAAAACACGAAATATTTCGAATAAAACCAACTTGCATTTTCTCTTCATGGCTCCTTTAACATGGTGGCGTTTTATCTCCTGCGTGGTGGCCGCTTGCTCGACGCCCTTGAAGGCCAGTTATTCTGGTGAACAATCTCCATCTCGGATCGGACATCTCTGCCGGGTCGATGTCTCCAATGCTCTCCATTTCTTGAGGGGGCGAATAGCCTCGAGCTGATGCGTTGACGAAGCCGGCGGCAGAGGCGTCGTAGCGGCGATGACTGGCGAGGCTTAGCTCACCCGTCGGTGTGGCACATTCTTCTTGTGGCAATAAATGACATTTCGATGGCCTAAAAGGTTCCCTGCTAATGTCCAGTGAGTCCTTGCACCTTGCCCGTTCACCGAGAACACTCATTACTGTTTGAAAAACGATGTTCGTTCATTTAAAACGTAGAAACACGGAGCGGATGAAAAACGCGTCCCCGTCGTTCGGCTCCCTAACGGCGTTTTCTGCCCCCTGGAAAAAACCGGTCGGTCTCCTTCCAAACACGTCTGTGCATGAATTCTCGGCGCCCAGGCGCGTGCCGTTGTTCGGCTGTATGCCGTTTGCCGAAAAAATGACGTATAACCAGATACCTTACGTAGGCCGGTCTCCTCTTGAACAACGGTTGCCAAATATTCGGTGGCCATTCGCTTGCCGTGATTCGGCCGAGGACAGCTAACCGAATGAAAAACGTATATTCTGGGGCTGTACGTCGGCCGGTATCCTTCATAACACTGGTTGCCCGAAGAAAACGAATATTTTACCGCCGGACGCGCGGTTCACCGTTGAAACAACGAATGCACGGCAGCCGCGCTCCGGCCGGTCTCCTTTCGAACACCAGCTGCCGCAAGAATATGCATATTCTGTGGCCGGTCCCTAGCCGTGCTTCGGCCTGTTACCGCTTCCCGAAGAAAAAACGGATGCCCTAAGGCCGTACTTCGGCCGTTCTCTTTCTCAACATCGGCAGCGTAAGAGAACTGAATATCTGGCAGCCGGTTAGCTGCCGTTGTGCGTCTGTACACGGGCGGACGGAAAAATACCGAAGCGCTGGTTGCCGAATGTTGGCCGTTCAACGCATGATCAGTGGCTGCCAGAACCTGGATGCTGGCCGGACATGCCAGAAAGCGGCCATAGACGGGCCGGTCTTGGGGCACACTTTCTGTGCCGCCTGGGATATCTCAGACCTCATTATTCAATACACGTTGCTGTATATAAGTTTAATTTGACCCTGCAGAGTCCACATTGGTTTCGAATATGCACAGTAGCCAGTGCAAACTGTAGGCTGCATACCACAAGGATCAATGGACGTTGGCTTGGGAGTATGTTTCTATCTCTTGTGCGAGTAGATGTAAGCATAGCGAAACTTTGTCATGGAAGGTTCAATCCAGTGATTCAAAGTGGCGGCGGAAAAAAGGAAAACAGAAACATCACTCGCACATACTGATAGGCGAACACTACTGCCTTCCCGTAAACCTGGTCGGCGAAGTTTAGCGGCATTCAATACCCGACCTTATATCCGCGGCAGAAAACTAAGCTCTTTTGCCATCATTTACAGCTGGATAACTCGTCGGTCAATGTAGGCCTTTTCTTTTTCGTTGCGTTTTCTAAGCGTCTCTCGAAATAAAGGGAATGCTCGGCAACGTCAAACGGCGCACGACTCATCTACCTTACCGTTCCTTGGGCACAGCAGGCATGTACGGCCCCTAACGTGAATTGAAAGTCCCCCCGGGAGACTTCTTACCTTTGCGTCTCCTTTGTGACGGTCAGATCAAGGTTCACGCGGCGCGAGTGGACTTGTGGCCGCCGATCAGCGTTACCCGCAAACGCATACTATTTCAGGGGTGGCTTCGGGCTAGCTGTCCTGGTTTTGGGCGTTTTCCCCGCCTTATTGAACAAAAAACGCCAGTAGCGGAAGGCGCATTCTCTATTCTTTTGACCTCAGAAGCATCTGACGGCATCAGTGTCGACGAAAGTTGACGTCACTGTGGTCTGCCAACCTGCGCACAAGGCTGGACGTAATGGCGAATTTCAGCTGGGTTTCAGGCAATCCAAGCAAAACCGTAACGAGGAAGTTGGGCTTTCTGCTATACAGTACAAAAACGACAGCGGCAACAATAACAGAAACACAGATGAAGATACCAGACAAAGAGGAAGCTATATATACAACACACAACGCTGTGTTGTGTAGCCCATTATATCGGCCCATCCTGAGCGCTGTTTTTGTTGCCGTTGTTGTTGTTGTGGTTGTTGTTGTTGTTTGTTTGTTTACCCACAGCCATTGATTTAGAAGTATCTGTAATCACTAATTTCGTAACTGCACAAGGCGCACACAAGAAATAAGCAAATATTACGCAAGAGAGTTAGTTGTTTCGGGAATCGATCAATATTTGGTTGTAAGGGTGGTGTTAGCCATGTTTCTCCGGGACATAAAATGGACAGATGAGGACTCCACCACCAGATGCCCTCCATCCCCACCCTTCTCCTTCGACTTTATGTACTTGCCATTGCAAGAATGAGGCTTCATGATCACTTCAACTCTGTACCGTCAGAGATTTTTCCACGCCGTGTTTATTTTTGTAAAGTAAAACGTTTCGTCCGCAGTTTTCCTGCATTTCCTAATCATATAGACCTGGTACCGCGATAGAGTGGAATAATCTGCCATTGTATATTATCATGGAAACAAATGCGCCAAATTTTTTAGATGCTCTGCGCGGTAACATCACGTTTTAATATATTCGCCCCTCCTTTTTAATATCGCGATGAAGAGCCCACCAGCGCAACTTAACCGCATCGGTAATATCAAGCATGCAATATATGCCGATGATATCACCATATGGACAACAAAAGGCTCCTCAGCACAAGTCGAAGAAGCACTTCAACAATCGGCCGAAGAGGTCGAGCGCTACGCCAGTAGCGGTGGCCTCGCCTGTTCTGCTGAAAAATCAGAGCTTCTCGTAGTAACTAAGCACAATAGCAAGCAACAACAAGTCCAACTGAAGGTGAAGCTGCAAGGCAGAGCCATACCCCAGCGTTCGCACATCAAAGTACTCGGATTGACACTACAAAGCAACGGAAAAGCCAACCATACAGTCCGGAAACTCTTCGATCAGGGAAATCAGGGGATACACATGCTCCGAAGAATTACGAACAGGCACCGGGGTCTTCGGCAAGCTGATGTCCTTCGCCTTAACGCAGCTCTCATCACTTCCAGGATACTTTTTCATTTGCCATACCAAAATATCAACAAGTCTGAACTCAAAAGCATAGAGGTGCTTTTAAGAAAGGCCCATAAGATCGCACACGGGGTGCCCACGTATACCTCAACAAAGGCACTGGAAGACACCGGCACAACAAATTCTTTCGAGGAACTGCTTTACGCGCACGAAATCAATCAGCTATAACGACTGCGAAGCACGGCACAGCGCATAAGCATCCTTCACAACCTAGGATACGACACCAGCTAATATGAGGGAAGCACGTACGGACAACTGGAGCCTTACATACGGGGGAAAATCTGCACTGCTCCTCCACCTCGCAATATGCATCCGGAGAGGAACATAGAAAGACGAACCCTTCGTGTTAAGGCCATCCTGAAGCAGATCAACAAGACCGAGCCATAATCCGAACTCTACTACACTGACGCCAGCAGCGTCCTAGATGGGACGGGTGTCACCGTTGTCGTAGACGGAAGTCATACCCTCGTCACAGCAGGCACAGAACTTGACCTCAATGCAACCGTCGATGTGGAGACAAGGGCAATCGCGCGTGCTATAGAGCACTCTTGCCGTTCTGTGCCAGACACCGCTACATTGTACATCTACACCGACTCTCAATCTTCATGCCAGCAACTTCTCGGCAACCGAATGCACAGAAATACCGCTCACATGCTGAACAAGGTCCTCGCTTCAAGTCAAAAGTGCTACAAGGTAATCTGGGTACCTGGGCACGAAGGCACGCCAGGAAATGAGAGCGCACACGCACTCGCCCGAGCGTTAAACCACCGGGCGCCTGAGCATGCACTTCCACATTCAAGTGAACGTAGGGCGCAACCAGGACCTAGAGAACCAGTTGACACCAGGGATCTGCTACGGACAGCCCGTCAAAACAGACAAAAGTACCCAACACCACAAAAAACACTCACTCGTCGGGAATCCGCTGTACTAAGGCAAATTCAGACAAACACGCTACCTACTGTACACCTAACACGCTGATTCCAACGATTACCGGGTACCCCCAAGTGTCCTAACTGCGGGGACAACCCTAGCATCTATCACACTCTCTGGACATGTACGCAGAACTCTAACCTTCCCCCCATACCCAATCTTAACCCCCCCCCTTTCATGGGAAAGAAGGCTGGCCGACTCTAGCGCGGAAGTGCAAAGAACACTCATTGAACGGGCAGAGAAGTCCCTGTCGGCTATCCCGGGAGCTCAGGACTAGGGGATTCTTGCGAAAATAAAGTTTTCTTCTTCTTCTTCCTAATATATAACATTTCGCTTCTTCGTTTTTACACTTTGTTCACCTCTTCTGTTTTCATGCACCTCTAAAGGACATTTTAACGAGGTTGTCGATATTTTGACATTCATTTTTAGTGACTCGTAAAGGTTTTACATAGGTTTCTTTAGCGTGCGTTTTTTACATTCATGCACAGAAATTTATCTTATCTTGAGTATACCATTCTGTTTTTGTGTTACAATTATATTTATGCGCTCTGCTTTGTAACACCGATGTGACCCCTGAACCATGTCTAATTCACTCGCTGGAGGGCATTTAAGATTTTTTGGGAGATAAATAAAATCAACCTGCCCTTAACCCTACACAATTTGAAGGGTAAACCGAAATCTGTCATAAATTATGAGACGACTTATATGCAGGCCATGCTTGCGCCATATGTTGTACGTATTTCAAACTGTTTTCTCTAGACAGTATACAGGAAGTGCGCGGGCGCGTAAAACGAGGAGCTCAAGGGGAGGGAAAAAGGCATGAGGGAAAATGAAGAGGTCGGCGCAGTCTAGATGCGAAGCGCTCACGAATGTAAAATACAGAAACCCAACGATGCCAGCGCACAAGTGGAAGCGGAACTGAACTTCGAGAGCGCTTTCCTTGAAGGAACTCCGTGCAAGAAAGAAGAAATACAGCGCACGAATCGCGATGCTCAACGCCAAACCTTGGCGGGCCTTCACCTTCAAGACCTTAATGTCCTATTCGTTTCTAATACTTTTTTTCTCGCCCAAGTAGTGGCGGTCCTCCAAGTGATCCTAGTCCCAAAGTTTTCTTATGCTATGTCACACACAGATAAGTGAAACTCATCTCCGTTACCGGGACGGAACACATAGCTGACCCATACTGTTCTCGAAGACGGTAAGAAGTTTGGAAAGGAGGCTAAGAGCTCATCTGGGAGTCAACGGGCCGCATCGTCCCTAAAGTCGGCCGAAGATTGCAGACGGATTGAAGTGCGCCGGCCTAAGTTTGAGACGGAGGGGGCGCCTCCTTTGTTGACTTTACGGTAGTATTGGCGGGGACGGATGCGCTTTTGTGATGATAAGCGCCCACTGCACCTGCCTGAGGCGGTTCCGTGTAGAACGGCCGTACGGCTTAGACTAGCGCAATTGAAAGGATGACGATTATGAATTATGCGATCAGGCGTGAGTCGCAGCCTCTGGAGAGCCGATTTTGCGCCGACCCGGAAGAACAGAAACTCTTGTTTAAAATCTGTGAGAAATAAAGTACAAATGCACCTGCTTTTCGAGGAAGGGCGGAAATTGAATTTGTGCGGCAAAGCAGTAGCGTTCCTGGCGTTCTTAGACCTGCAGTAGTGCAATGGGGCGATAATTTCGTTGGGGGAGACCGTCCGAGAGTGTGGCCGCAGTCGGGTGACCCTCATTCTAATGCACGCATGACTGCAGCAATGGTTGTCTTTGAAACGACGGCTGCTTTTACTCTAAATGGTTGGATAGACAGAGAACAAATCCTTATTTTTGCAGTCGGAGACCTAGATGTAATTTCACTTCACGTGGAATACTGGCTTGTTCAATGCCCGGACATGGTTCTGCCATCTTTTACCCTGTTTCCTTTCGTGGAAAAATGGATGGATAGATGGAAGGAAAGACCTAAATAAAAAAAGAAAATGAGAAAGAAGGAAGCAAAGAAGAAAGAAAGAAAAGGAAGGAAGAAGGGAGGAAAAAAAGAAGGAAGGAAGGAAGGAAGGAAGGAAGGAAGGAAGGAAAAATAAAATTAATTCATTACGCGCTGTGAAAGGGGATGAGTCGGAAAGCTCTTTAACCCACGACATAGAGATGACATAAATTAAGTAAAAGATATGAGCGAATTTAGTTTCTATTGGGCGTTGACGGTGGTCATCCCTACGAGAGCCACTTACATGCACGCACACACTTTTATTTGGCCCCTAGAGCAAGGAAAGCTATAAATTGGCTGTGTATCTGCTTGCTTTCCTTTAAAATCTTGTCGAAAGGCGACAGTCATCTCCTCCACTGCCCCGTAACTGCTGCTCCGCTCTCCCTTCCCACTCCTCACACTCTTCCCTCCCCCTTTCGCCCCTCTCAGGATGAATTCAATGGAGTTCTCTTCAACGCATTTTAATTTTCCCGCCTTCGCGCTGCTCGCGCGCCATCTGGTGGAACAGCGCGCATCTTTCCAGCGGAGCTTATTACTTCAGGTACTACAGGTAGTTATGATGATAAGAACAGCTACCGCTGTATCCGCCAACGGAATGTGCGGTTGGTGTCCAGTATGCACAGTGGGAAGTTCCGGCTTACATGGCCTTCTCTCTTCGTGTTTGTCCAACGTATTGCCGCTACGTTCGTTCGTTGTCCGCAAAGTTCAACCTAAAATGGTAAAAAAGAAAAAAAAAACACAAGATAACCAAGAATAATAAGCAGCGCTCGCTCCGCTCGAGCTTCACCTTTCGAATCCTCCCGATATAATCAATTCTCATTTTTTTTTTACTTAAGCTGTTGGAAGATTCGGCGATTTATACATTTTCCCAAGTGCCTTCCTTGCGGGGCGCAGCACAATTGGTCGCCTACTTCTTTCTTCCCTTGGCGCCAAATTCGTCTTACGCTTTTTCGAAACGAGGTTTAGTAACTCATGAATTGGTTAAAAGAAAATAAATTTTTTTTTTGTAAATGTCCAAAAAAACGATTAATCTGTTTCGGTCACCAGCACAAAGTGGTTTGCTTGGATAAGCCACTATATCTGCATACAATTAAATGCCGTCCATGCAAATGTTATTCTCTTGTCGAACGTACAGTAAAATACGCATACCCCTTCTCTGACCGACCCCGCGCTTGGAATAATGGTATGGGATGTATGCATGCAAAAAATTACGGGGTACAGCAGCAACGATGTGCAATTATTGAATGGAGCGCGCTTTAAAATTTCGGCAGACCGCACTGGTGGAAGGTATTTTGAATTATGGATTACACTGCGCGGTCACGGCTCAGGTGAAAAACACCGATTTATAAGCCACTAATCGAAAGGAACAATAATGTATATCGTCTATGGAAGTGAGTTGGCAGATTAAAATGGAGAACAAAATGATATTCATACTTAGGTAAGTTACAGAAAGGTGCGCTGTCCGTTTCAGCATGAGGTTCTAACCCGATGCTGTAACTGCGATGCAATTCGAAGTTCCCGTGAAACAAGAAGAAGACACAGAAAGAAAACGAAGAGATTTGCTAAGCCGCGAGTGTACACATTGAGCAGGAAGAAAATTACGAATTTTTCTTAGGGGGCCGGATATGTTTAAAGGAGCCATGAAGAGAAAATACAACTTCGTTTAATTTGAAAGAACTAGGATTCAGTATCTCATTTAGCTCCATTAGAGCCACAAAAGATGTTTTTTAATGAAAAAAAAAGCAGGAAGTATTTAAAACTTTCAAATTTTGCGCCATAGTGACGTGTTATGAGCAAGAATGACGTCATACGGGCCAGCAATAAAACACAATTTTCATTGCGTTAACTGCACGTTAGCATTCAAGTGATGCAGTCAAATGGAACTAGAGGCCCCATTACAGACGTCCAGTCATGTGTCGTCGCGACAGGTCAGTTAGGCGGCCGCCAATCGCACGAACAAGATTCCGTGACGTCATAGAAAAGTTGCGGGAAATCGGCTAGGGGGTCGCGACTGCTTCACACGTTTTCTTTAATATCTCCGTTATTTGTTCGAAGATTGCCATGATATTGGTATCATTGTTATCGGGACTAAGCAGTCTTTCCAACAAACCCAACTTGTATTTTGTCTTCATGGCTCCTTTAATGCTCTTCGAGACAACCGGATAAAGTAAAAACACAGAAGCAAACGAAAAAAACATGCAAGGTCACTGCTAATATACATAAGTAAAGAAGTGCATAAAGTGCCGTTGCCTGCCAGTAAATGTGTGTTCCCTGTTTACGTTGTGCTGCAGAGCAGAGATCTCTTATGCGCTTTCTAAACGATGAATAATTTAATTGCCGTGTCAGAATTTTTGAGTTCTTTTATACTCCTTTGTGTATGTCGTAATCAACTGAATGGAAAGCCAAGAAGCATGCAGTGCTTACGAAAACCAGAGGAAGAAATCCTGTCTTGTGCCGCACAGTCGCTATTATTGCTTTTTGTTTGTTTTTACCCCCGTATAAGACCGATGCGGGGTGCGCCCAGAACTTTCTGTATTCCTTTTTTTTGGCTTCTAACACCTTTACCACATCGCCATACTTTCGGAGCATGAACGAACCAAGTACTTCGAACAAATTCGCAGCTCAGCTAAAACTACGAGTGATCTCCCCGTGTCAAATGGAAAGACCGATGCTGATGTGAGTTATCCTTCTACCTCATATTCCGCAACAGCTGCATGTCTCGGCCTCTCAGGTGATTTTCTTATCGTGCCTTTCATGTAGAGCATTAAACTGAAAACAAAACAGCACGTCACTCTGGGTTTAAAAAAAAGACAAAATAAAAAGACAGGACAAACGCATGCGCGGTCCTTCTGCGCCCCAAATGACTCGCCGTTGCCTTCGTTTCAAGGTTTTGCCCTCAGCCAAAATTTCAACTGGAGGGGTATTTATGGCGGCTCTTGAGAATATACTCTCATTCAGGCGACATCATCCGAATTCCCCAGCATTTCTGTGCTGTCCGTGACATCGGCAGCAGGCCACGGATTTGAGAAGCCACCCCAGGGACGAACATTTCCCTGCATCAGCACCCTGCGGTTGATTTGAGAAGCCCCGGAACTCATTCAATGCGGAGGCACGTGCCCTTTGGATCATCCACACGGCCGCTGCGAACCCCACACCGAATTTATGTAGCCCACACGTTCACCGCGTGAGCATTACGCGCATATCTCACTCTGTTAGCTGTAAAGTGAAACTGCAACCACGGAATCGCTATGGAAAGGTTCCACAAAGTAGGACATTCGCGGTATACGGCGGCCTTTTTAAATGCAGAGCATTTCTTTAACTCACATGTAGCGTCCGCCGTGCGTCCGCAACAGCTCAGCGCGCAGGCGCGCCCTATCCCCCACTCCTCCTCTCCCGCATCACGCTACCCTCCTCGCTCTCAGCAACAGGTCCGCACCCCTCCCCCTACACTATATAAAAAAATAATACTTACCGGCGCCTGGTTTCGATCCCACGACCCTGCGGGCGGAACGCAAGGTACATGGTGCTCTACCCACTGCGCCACAAAGCCGACACAGAATGGAACGCTACGAACGCGCCTTATATCCTTGACTCATTCAAACTACGTCAAGAAGCTGCTGATACAACGCATTCACTACCTGTTGGCGGAACGCGAGGTACATGGTGCTCTTCCCACTGCGCCACAAAACCGACACAGAATGAAAGGCTACGAACGCGCCTTATATCCTTGACTCATTCAAACTACGTCAAGAAGCTGCTGATACAACGCATTCACTACCACCAACTCCCCAAACACTAAACGTTAACGCAATACACCCACCCCCTATGCGACGCATTTACTCGAGTCCCCCTCGCGGGGAGACGGGCCCTTTTTTAAGTGCGAATGCACTTCTCAAGCGACCCTGAATCACGCGTCCACCGCCGTCCGTCCGTCCGCACCACATACCCACTTAGGGCGATTGGCCAAGAAGAGTTCCTAATTTCTTTAGCACATACCCACTTAGGGCGATTGGCCAAGTAATCTGAATCACGCGTCCACCGCCGTCCGTCCGTCCGCACCACATACCCACTTAGGGCGATTGGCCAAGAATCGGGCGTGAGAAGGGCTAATGCACCCGCTTAAAGGAGTACTGACACGAAATTTCAAAGCTGAGATCCGCTCTAGCAATCAAGTACAACGACAACACAAATAGGTGTCTGTGCATGGCACATACCCACGTGGGGGATTGGCCAGGAATCGGGCGTGAGAAGGGCTAATGCACCCGCTTAAAGGAGTACTGACACGAAATTTTAAAGCTGAGATCCGCTCTAGCAATCAAGTACAACGACAACACAAATAGGTGTCTGTGAATAAATGCATCTTTCTTTCTTTGTAGTTGTGTGTGTGTGTGTGATCTCTCTTTCGCGAACATTACCGAACCGCGCAAATTCAACTCCTGCATTCGCACTTTCACATTCTTCCCCTCGGGGAAATTCGGGGAAATTTTTTACACACTGTCTGCATATTAGCTCCACAAACACGAGTTTACTGGCTGCCATAGAGACCATACAGGTCTCTTTCACAGCGTTTGTGCAAGGTTATCAACAAACTCACTCCCACACACACGCACGAATATATATATATATATATATATATATATATATATATATATATATATATATATATATATATATATATATATATATATATATCGCGAATCAGAATAGGAAATGAGGGGCTCGTTGAAAATAAGACAGAAATAAGAATTGGCCGTCAAGAAGACTTCGGAAAGCAAAGGGGAGGATGTAGTAGCTCAACATAAAGAATTTGGAAAATAAGAAAGTGGAGAAAAAATGCCCGCCAGGTGGGATCCGAACCCACGACCTCCAGAATACCGGTCTGGTGCGACAACCACTACGCTACCGGCGGGGCTACTTTAGCCTCCACTTTCTGGGGTATTTATGTTCATGTGTTTTTGTTTCCTGCGCTTGGGGGTGGTAGCCAGCGCCACTCGGGCTACTCGGGGTGAAGGGGACCTTCTTTTTAACCCCCGGGTCGTGACTCGAGCGTCTACGACATGTCGAGAGTGGTCGACCAGCGTTCTAGCAGTCTTGGTGCCATAGGGAGCTTAAGAGTGTTCAACGCTGGTCGTCCACTCTCGACATGTCGTAGACGCTCGAGTCACGGCCCGGGGGTTAAAAAGGAGGTCCCCTTCACCCCGAGTAGTCCGAGTGGCGCTGGCTACCACCCCCAAGCGCAGGAAACAAAAACACATGAACATAAATACCCCAGAAAGTGGAGGCTAAAGTAGCCCCGCCGGTAGCGTAGTGGTTATCGCACCAGACCGGTATTCTGGAGGTCGTCGGTTCGGATCCCACCTGGCGGGCATTTTTTCTCCACTTTTTTATTTTCCAAATTCTTTATCTTGAGCTACTACATCCTCCCCTTTGCTGTCCGAGGTTTTCTTGACTGCCAATTCTTATATCTGTCATATATATATATATATATATATATATATATATATATATATATATATATATATATATATATATATATATATATATATATATATATATATATATATATATATACATATATATATATATATTGAAAGGGGGTTTATTGGCTGGCAGATGCAGACGGTCGCAGAGGTCCGGAACCACAGAGAGTGAGAGAGCCGACGAACGGTCACACCCAAAGCCGCGCAGACCGAGCTTCTTCTTCGTTCACACGAGCGGCTGGTTGTCTGCTAGCGACATGGCGATGACCGATGGCACATAGCCATTACAAGGGATTGTCCGCAGTTCCTAATTATTGCAGCGCGCGTTACCTCATTACAACTACCCCCTGGGGAATAAAGCGCCGTCCTGGCGTGTCACGGGGCACACGACACTAGGGGATCAAAAAATACGGCTTCAAACGCTGGACATGAACAGTCTCCTTCCCGCGGCGACGGAGGTCTGAGGAAGGTGTCATGGGCTCGATGACGTAGTTCACCGGTGACGTCCGTTCGAGGACACGGTAGGGTCCGTGAACCCGAGAAAGAAGCTTGCTACACAATCCTGGTGTGGTAGAGGGAATCCACAGCCACACCAGAGATCCTGGAGAATACGTCGGGTGGGTAGCTGTGTCGTCGTGCCGAGATTTTTGATGCAACTGATCTTCAGTCGTAAAGGACCTTGCAAGCTGGCGGCATTCTTCCGCGTACTTGGCAGCTTCAGAAGCTGGGGAGCACTCGGAGCGATCCGGTCGGTAGGGGAGAACCGTATCGAGGGTACATGACGGCTTGCGACCATACAGGAGGAAGAAGGGCGAGAAACCTGTTGTGGCCTGAATGGCTGTATTGTACGCATAGGTCACGTAGGGCAGCACAAGGTCCCAGTCGTCGTGATCCGCTGAGATGTACATCGACAGCATGTCGCCGAGGGTGCGGTTGAAGCGCTCAGTGAGGCCGTTTGTCTGCGGATGGTACGCTGTACTTGTTCGATGGACAACACGGCACTCAGCGAGGAGGGCACGAATGACGTCTGACAGAAACACACGTCCCCTGTCTCTGAGGAGCTCGCGAGGCGCCCCATGCCGCAGAATCAAGCGCCGTATGATAAAAGAGGCGACGTCTCGTGCTGTGGCGGCAGGCAGAGCCGCAGTTTCGGCATAGCGCGTCAGGTGATCGACGGCGACGATAACCCATCGGTTGCCGGAGACTGTGTTGGGCAAAGGTCCATACAGGTCTATACCAACACGGTCAAATGGTTTCTCCGGGCAAGGAAGTGGCTGCAGTGGACCCACCGAGCTGGAAGGCGAAGACTTGCGACGCTGGCAGGTAGTGCATTACCTAACGTACTTGCGCACAAAGGTGTACATGCCGCGCCAGTAATAGCGGAGACGGACACGGTGGTGTGTTTTTAACAAGCCAGCGTGGGCACACGTTGGGTCAGCATGAAGCGATGCGCAAATGTCGGTGCGAAGGTGCCGAGGAATTACGAGCAGCCACTTCCGCCCTTCGTTGAGGTAATTCCGCCGGTAGAGCAACCCGTCACGAAGCATGAAATGCATAGCTTGTCTGCGCAGGGCCCGAGGTTGTTCAGTACGGGAGACGTCCGAGAGCAAGGAGATGAGCGAAGCAATCCATGGGTCCTTGCGTTGTTCAGAGGGCATGTCAGTGAAAGAGAGAGGGGACACAACAGCGTCGTCAGGCAGGATGCAGGCATTCTCTGGTGACACTGGAGAACGGGATAAGGCATCAGCGTCGGAATGTTTGCGGCCAGACCGATATATGACACGTATGTCGTACTCTTGTAGCCGTAAAGCCCAGCGAGCTAGCCGTCCAGGCGGATCTTTTAGTGTGGACAACCAGCATAGCGCATGATGGTCTGTGACGACGTCGAAAGGGCGGCCGTACAAGTAAGGTCGGAACTTATCTAGTGCCTAAACTATGGCCAAACACTCTTTTTCGGTGACGGAGTAGTTTGCCTCAGCCTTTGTAAGGGTACGGCTAGCGTAGGCGACAACGTACTCGTCAAAGCCCGATTTTCGCTGAGCAAGCACAGCCCCAAGACCAACGCCGCTGGCATCAGTGTGAACCTCAGTGGGGGCGTTCGGGTCGAAATGCCGCAGGATAGGTGGCGACGTAAGCAGCTTCCGCAATGTCGCGAACGCGTTTTCACAAGCAGGGGACCACGAAGTGAGGTCTTTAGAGGTACCGGACAGAAGCTGCGTCAATGGTGCGACGATGGTCGCAAAGTTGCGGACGAAGCGCCTGAAGTAAGAACAGAGTCCGAGGAAGCTCCTGAGGGCCTTCATAGATGTCGGCTTCGGGAACTCCGCAACTGCCTTCAGCTTAGACGTGTCGGGTAGAACTCCATCCTTCGAAACGACGTGGCCCAAAATAGTGAGCTTGCGAGCGGCGAAGCGACATTTCTTGAGGTTGAGCTGCAGCTTTGCGTCGGCAAGACAAGTTAAAACTTGTTCTAATCGGCGTAGATGTGTCTCCTCGAAATCCGGAGAAAAAACGACGATGTCGTCAAGGTAGCACAGGCATGCTTTCCATTTTAGTTTGCGCAAAATGCTGTCCATCATGCGCTCGAAAGTGGCAGGCGCATTACAAAGGCCGAACGGCATCACATTAAACTCATACAGGCCGTCAGGTGTTATGAAAGCCGTCTTTGCGCGATCAGCCTCAGCCATAGGTACCTGCCAGTACCCGGAGCGCAAGTCGAGCGACGAGAAATATTCGGCACCCTGCAGACAGTCGAGGGCGTCATCTATACGCGGGAGAGGGTAGACATCCTTTCTAGTTATCTTATTGAGGCGCCGATAGTCGACGCACAAGCGTATCGAACCGTCCTTCTTGGTCACAAGGACTACGGGAGACGCCCAGGGACTGATGGAGGGCCTAATGACGCCTCGCTCAAGCATCTCGTCCACGTTTTCATCAATAGTACGTCGTTCTTTGTGGGAAACGCGATAAGGTCGTTGTCGTAGCGGCGGGTGCGAGCCAGTGTCAATCGTGTGTTCGACTGTTGATGTTTGACTTAGCGAAGCTTTCAAGCAGTCAAAAGACAAGCGAAACCGATGGACGAGGGCCAGCAGTTGATCTCGTTGTGTGGGCGTGAGATCTCCATCGATAGCCTGATTGAAAAGGTCGGATGGTAAAACCTCTGCTTCGGATGTAGCACTCAATTCTGCGACATGAGTAATAATGGGAGTATCGTCGGGAACATCGATGACAGCACTTGGCTCGACAGGCTCAATCCACCCGATAGTCTCGCCCTGTAGCAGGAAAATTTCATCCGAGGACCAGTTACTAACAATCATGCGGCTCGTACCAGCATGTATCGTTAACAGAGCGGATGGCAGCGGGAGACGTCTCCGTCGGATGAAGAGGTCGGACGGCGTAAAAAGCACGGTTGTGTCAGCAGTGCACGCACAGCACAGGGGCACGGAAACCGAGCAGTGCGGCGAAATTTTTGCATCTTCACTGACGACCAATTTAGCAGCAGTTGCCTCATTATGGTGCGGGTCGCAATCTGGTGCAAATTCAACTTCCGCACGCGCACAATCGATGACGGCGTGGTGACGAGCGAGAAAATCCCAACCCAATATGAGGTCATGGGAACAAGTAGGAAGCACGTTGAACTCTACAATGTACAAAACATCCTGGATCGTCGCTCGCGCCGTGCACGCTGCAGACGCATGGACGTGCTGTGCGTTTGCAGTACGTAGCGCAAAGCCATCCAACGGCGTCGTCACTTTTCTAAGGACACGGCAAAGGTCGGCATGAATAACTGAAACGGCAGCGCCCGTGTCGACTAACGCCAATGCACGTCTATCTTCCACAAATACGTCTATAACATTTGAGGGCGAAAAATGAGGCCTTGGACAGTTCGCTGGTAACGCAGTTCTTGCCTCCTGAACTGCGTCAACTAGTTTTCCTCTTCGGTAACGGTTGGTCGGCGGCGCATGGGAGAAAGAGACCGACGACGAGGGGAGGACGAGCGACGGGTAGCGAAAGTGCGGGAGTCAGAAGGTGCAGCGGTGAAGTCGGACCTGTAGGAGACTTCGCGTGGTGATTGGCTGCGAGGGCCATAAGTAGGGGCTCCGATATCGTCATTGGTGGGCGTCAAGTGGCAATTGAAACAGATGGGACGGTTGGCCCACGTTCGCCAGGCACTGCTGGATTGCGGCGGAGGCCGAGACAAGGGCGGTGGCCTCATCGGTACAGGGTGTTGGTAAGACATGGGGACCCGCTGAGGGGGGACACCCACGGCGTCAGCGTACGTGACGATCGGTACCGGAGTCCTTGCGACGCTTTCGGCATACGGCAGCGGGGTGGTAACGCTCAAGTTATGGCGAGGAGGCGCAGTGGGAGTCGGCGAAAAGGCGTCAGCAACTTGCTCTTGAATTACACTGCGGAGTGTTGGCGCCAAAGTAGACGAAGGCTCCGGGGTGTACGGCAGCAGGGAGAGCTGACGGGCGACTTCTTCCCGCACTATCTGCTTGATCTGCAACAGCAGAGAAGAGTTGTCGGGGTCACGGACCAAGCTCGCTATGGCCTCGTCTTGGACAGAGATGCGTCGTGTGCTCACTCGCTGTCGACGAAGCTCGTCGTAACTCTGGCAAAGGTTCACCAGTTCAGCAATGGAGCCCGGGCCTCTCGCCAAGAGCATTTGGAAGGCACTCTCGTCGATGCCTTTCATGACGTGCTTGATTTTCTCAGAGTCTGTCATAGATGGATTCAGACGCTTGCAGAGGTCCAAAACATCCTCGATGTAGCTCGTGAACGTCTCGCCGGTCTTCTGGACGCGGCCGTGCAAGCGTTGTTCAGCGAGCAGTTTCCGCACAGCGGGACGGCCAAAAGCAGCAATTAATTCTGTCTTGAAGGCCGGCCACGCGGTTATGCCGGATCCGTGGTTGTTGAACCACACTTCGGCGAGACCGGTGAAAGAAAAGCTGACGTTATTGAGTTTCATGGCGTCATCCCACCTGTTATGGGTACTCACACGTTCGAAGGACGCCAACCAGTCTTCAACGTCTTGCTCCTCATTGCCGTTGAACTTGGCAGGTTCACGTTCACGGAGAGCGCCAGCGCAGATGATAGCTGGGCTCGGAGGCACATGGGGCGTGTCGTTACCGCCAGGCATGGCCGTTGGTATGGTGCGGCTGCGTAGTTCCAGGGCTTGGTCAGGGACGCCGACCGACGCGGACCGACGCGATACTTGAGTCTTGAGGGGATTGCTTCAAGAACCCAGACGGTCGTAGCTGAAGAACCGCAACCTCCACCAAAATGAACGGGGGTTTATTGGCTGGTAGATGCAGACGGTCGCAGAGGTCCGGAACCACAGAGAGTGAGAGAGCCGACGAACGGTCACACCCAAAGCCGCGCAGACCGAGCTTCTTCTTCGTTCACACGAGCGGCTGGTTGTCTGCTAGCGACATGGCGATGACCGATGGCACATAGCCATTACAAGGGATTGTCCGCAGTTCCTAATTATTGCAGCGTGCGTTACCTCATTACAATATATATATATATATATATATATATATATATATATATATATATATATATATATATATATATATATATATATATATATATATATATATATATATATATATATAAGGTACGATGGGACCGCTAGAAAGGTACTGTAAAGCTACTGCCGGCGGCGACGCGCTACGAGAGAAGGCCAGAGCAAAGCGCTCGCCATCGTGCGCTCGCTGATGAGGCGATCACTTTCTGAAACGCCCCAAGTACGCGCCGTCACTGAGAAGAGAGCAATTCCCGCTGCTCTGAAGTATCGCGTTAGGGAGCATCGTAATCGTCAACAAATTTTCTAGCGTTAGGAACACGTGACCTCTCAGATGTATTATGGTTCGCAGCCACAATTAGACTCCCAAAATGAGAATTGGTGCACTCCGAATATTTTTAATGCCTTCGCAACAACGTTCAAGTGCTAGATCCCCTCCACGTGTTGTGATAAATGTGCCCGAAAAAGGGAGAAGAGCAAGGCAAATGGCAAGGAGCCTATGAAACAGGAATGAGTGAAAGAAGTGCCTGAAATTGAAAAAAGAACGCCCTTTTGTAAGTCCTTTTTCGTTCATTTTTTTTAAACCTTGAGCTTCAGGGCTGACAAATCGCTCCCCACCTCGACGCTTGGCTCTGGCACTTCGGATTCTCGGAGGACCAAGTTAAGTTCCTTATGACCCTGGCGTACCGTCATTCTTCATGGGTCAAAGATAAGGGTTGGATTGTGGGCCGCGACCTCTTTAGAACATTAGTTTACGTAGAAGTGAAATTTTTATGTTATGGCTTCACACGGCACCAGAACGAATGGTTATGAGTTCTCTCACCTGCACTTCATTTGCCTGTTCCCGTCTGATATTTTGCGGTACTCCTGCCGCCTACACACGATTTTCTATATTTTCTATCCCCTTTTATATATATTTCTCTCTTCTCTCTCTCTCTCTCTCTCTAACCTCGTTTGTTATTCCTCAGCATAAAATGCCATTTTTAGGGAGGACAAATTTCTATAACACCGAAGGGTGATTTTAAATCCACTGTGTTTGTCGTTCCCATGCCCGTTTGTCACTTTAGGAAACAGAGGAAAAATTAATAAAAAACTGTCAATTATGAAACCACCCTTCTGTCGGTCCGACCATCCATCCATCCATCCATCCATCCATCCATCCATGCATTCGTCCGTCCGTCCGTCCCTCCATCCGGCTATATTTTTTCAATCGCGCATGCTCACAGTGATAAGAAATGCGTTTATGCACAGGTGCCGTCACAAGGTACTGAAACACGGTCTCGTAAATTAACAGGAATTTTTTTCTCCCCGAAATTGCACGGCTGAGTTAATACGTGTTTAATAGAAAAAGCTTCCTTTAAACCGGCAACGGCTTTTATAAAGCAATTAAGGCAAATATTTTGTGATATTCACAAATCCTAGTTGCAGTTACTTATGGCGGCACCAGTACGACGCTTCTTATAAATCTAGTTTCAAGTCGGCGCCTGTCCTGTCGACCTATTTCTCTTGTCGTTGTATTCTCACACTGCAATTCCGTTAATATGCACTAACTTGTACGAAAATGTGTTTCACAGAAAAACTTGGTTGCATGCACAAAAGATCCACGGAACCGGAGCCATGAACAGCTTCGCTGTAAAAAAGCACTACACAGGGAAGCACAAAGCTATATGGAAGCGAACAATAAGCGTCAAGGATGTTCGGGGCCAGGTTCACAAAAGCCACCTGGCCCGTTGGCTGGTCCAAGGCTCGCCAAGCCCGCCACGTTGGAGCAGAAGAGGTAATTAGTTAAATGTGGGCCTTGAATGCAATAGGGCAGGATAAATAACATCACTCTAAATTAACGCAGAATTTGGGACAATTGGGGCGTTCGGGTGAGTGTCGGATATGGCACGGAAAAGAATGAGCGCACTGGTACACCAATTTGATGTTTGTGAGCGGCCTTTCCGTCGAACCTTTGCGTGGAGCCGAGCGTCCTGGTCCGTCGAACTGGACACTCCGCGGCGTTAATGTACACATTCATGCTTCTGCATTTACAAATCTCCGGAAATATCTCCGTCGAACTGGACACTCTGTGGCGTTAATGTAGACATTGATGCTTCTGCATTTTCAAATCTCCGGAAATATCTGGGTGTCGTCGGAGCTTTTTCGGAACTTCGACAGCTGATGCCTGAAGTAGGATCTCGATGAGCGATCTTCTGCGAATGTTCTGCACTCCCTTTCTACGCACTCTCCTCAGATGGTACATTGCTGCTTATTCGTCGATAGCAGCGCTTTCCAATGACGTCATTCCACGTGGTGACTCGCGGAAAAGAAATGTAACTTTATTCATACAGAGAAAGCCGTCTGGCGGTGAGCTTGGCTTGCTACTCCACATTAAAATGAGGCGAGTGAAAATAGGTACAACTGGCGAGCACACCTAACCACACAAAAAATTCCCTCGCACTTCCCCGAGGGGGAGAGTGTGTAAGTGCGAATGCACGGTTGTTGATTGCGCGATTACGGTGGATATCGTGATCTTGGAGTGGAGAGGAGGCGCCCAACACCCGCAGTCACTGAGCGGAGAGAGGAGGAGGAGAGTAGCGCCCGCCGTTACGGCGAGGGCTACACGAGCGCCCTCACGCGTCGGAATGCGGAGCGCCCGCTACGCGAGCGAGAGCTCTCCCGCCCGAAGTGGAGAGGAGGCGCCCAACACCCGCAGTCACTGAGCGGAGAGAGGAGGAGGAGAGTAGCGCGCGCCCATCTCCCCCCGTTGCTAGGGAAGACGAGGAGGAAGACGAGGAGCGCGCGCACCCGCAGCTGTTGCTATGCGGACGACGGCGGCGGACGATTCAGGCTCGCTTAAGAAGTGCATTCGCACTTAAAACACATTCACACATGAACAGACGCACCAATGCCTACATAACACACGCACGGGACTATGAGTACTGTGAAACGTTCTTAGTATTCGATCCCGGCCGCTTTCGCGAAGTTACAACAAGGCTTTTGTAGTTTTGTGTAACCCGTGTCGCAGCAGCAGTCGAGTGGCATACCCCGAAGGCGTCACTGAGTTTAAGACGTGCGTCAGCGCGCAGGCGCAAAACTACCTCCATGGGGAGCTGTGCCGTAGCGTCATTCGCGGTCTTGGAGGGCTTAGTAAAGTTCGCGTTAGTGAAAGAAAGGCTGTCCTACTGATGTCCACATCCGACGCCATAGCAGTTTAAAAGGCAGAAAGTGAAAACATCACGGGAAAAAAGATGGCATACATTCCGAAAAGAAACACTGCGTTTATTGTTCCTGTATCCGGCAATTTATGCCTTTACGAAGAGTGTCGAACAGGAACAGAACCGAACCGAAAATCGGAACCAAACCGTTATTTTTTTAGCCGGCCAACTTGAACCGGAACTGAACCGAAAGAAGAAACGGTTTCCGGTTCACGACAAAACAGTTCGACCTTCCCGTTATTGATACAGCGTGGTCAGTGTCAATAGGGGTTTCTTTCTTTCCCACTACATCTAACTCGCAATCACCAGCGCACGTTTCCCCTTCAGTTGAAATAAACTGCTACAAACTCTCTTCTTGGTGAGAACATGGTAAAACTGATCATTTGATATATTAGTGGCTTTTTAATGCGCCGACATTGCACAGTCGATGAGCCGCGCCATAAGGGAAGGATCCAGATTAATTTTGACCACCTGGGGTCCTTAACATGCGCCGAAATCACGTACACACGGGCGTTTTCGCTTTTCGCCTCCATCAGAAAAGCGGCCGCCGCGGCCGGGAATTGAACCGGCGTCCTTGGCTAAGCAGCACAACGGCTTAGCCATAACATGGTGAAACGACTACGCACCAATATTGCAATGGCATGGTGTTGGTTGTCGAGCAAGCAGGGTGTAAGGCTGGGCAGAAGAAATGTCAAACTCTTGGAAGCCTGCACGAGGTTTTAAACACAAACTTTGCACTTCCCGCGGTCGCCGGTAAACTGGTCACCACGCCAACCCAATGGCCTCTAATGGCTCAATAAAACGTTTGTCGCTCTCTTTCCCTCGCTAGGAGGATGCAAGTGCAATCAAGCCGCGAAATTGTTGCAATGTGTGCCAGCCAAGGTTCAAGCCGTACATCTGCCTATGCCTATTTGTAGCACGTAATGAGTGTTGGAATTTTGGTTTTTAATTAAATGCATACTATTAGGAATTAAAACAACACAAAAGGGCGAATCTTTCCTAAACTGAGAAGTTTCAAAGAAAGCTGTATAGCTTTCCTTTGTAGCCGTAAGGCTGCATTGAGATGGATGTCAAACTTTCCTTCGCAGAATCTTACTCCACCTTGGAGATTTCCCCTAAATCTGGTCGATTAACACCTGCCCATCATTTCGATTTGTTGATCAAGTCGCTCTTGCTCTACAAACGACTAGCCTCCTGGTTAGCTCAGTTGGTAAAGCGGCTGCTCCGGTTAAGCGGTGGTCCCGGGTTTAAATTCTGGACCAGGACGATTTTTTTTTCAACAGCGATGTTTCTGAGAAAGCTTTTCGCGTTCCTTTTTAGCCGTACGGCTGCATTGAGGTGGATGTCAAACTTTCTTCGCAGAAACTTACTCCACCTTGGTGATTTTCCCCAAATCTGATCGATTAAAACAACAGCGCCAGAAACAGGACAGAAAGAAAGAGATGCACATATGTTCGCTATTGGTTCGAGGCATCGGCTTTATGCAAGGAAGGCGAACCTCACGCAACAAGAAAAAAGAAAATATAGGCCGAAGGGTCCGAAAACGCAAGAATATTAAATGTACTACAGGGGGATAAGACAATATTGATTGATTTTGGTGTTTAACGCGCCGACATTACACCGGCGATGAGGCGTGCCCTTGTGGAGCAGCTGATTATTTTGACCACCGGAAGATCTTTAGCGCCCCGATATCTCGAACACACGGGCGTTTTTGCTCTTCGCCTGCAACAGAAAAGTGCCCGCGGCGGCCAGGAATTGAACCCGCGTCCTTGGTCTCAGCAGCCCAACGTCTTAGCCCCTGACCACCGTGGCGGGTCTGATAAGAGAAGAGACGTGTGAGTAAAAAAGGTCGAGTGTCAATTCAAAATTCTAGGGGCTGTAATCTTTCGAATTGGGGGGTGTGCCCAGCGTTGGGAACTTGACGTTCGGTTTCGCTGATTGCCACTAGCGTCTTCGGTAGTCTCTTGTACCGGAATGTCTGCTGTTTTTTCTTGATAAGTCATTAAAATCCATTATGACCTCAAGGACGTTGTCTGCAATGTGATAAGAAACACCAAAAACGTTCAAATGTTCTGCTTCACAGCATCAGCAGTGATGTAACAAGGACGCTATTTAAACAAAATGAGCAAAGGGTTAACTCATTGTTAGCACCCCAGCGGTGCAAAGAAATGAAGAGAGGGGAACCAATAAATCCCACAGTCATGTCTCTTGGCGCTACTTTATGTAGACTCTTGGACGACATTACGCTTTTATCCCTACATCCCCAATCCTCAACAGAGAAACATGTAGGCGATTGCAAACGCCGCAAAACTCTTCCTTTTCATTAAAAGCCTTCTCTGTCTCTGTCTCTCTCTCTCTCTCGTCCTAAATTTTAGAAGTTGACTTCAGTATTGCTGCAGATTTATTAAAAACAGTATTTCGGGTGAATAAAATATACTTCAGCTTTATGGTGCATTTAATGTATACGAAATTGTTTTTTCGAACTTGGCTATTAATACAGCTCTGAACCGGTTCGCCGAAACGGTTCGCGAACCGTTTCGGCGCATGGTTTAGTCGAACCGGAACTAAAGCCGAACGAAATGAATTTGTCCGAACCCGGACCGTGACCGAACCGGTATTTTGTCCGGTTCGATACACTGCCTTTTGACGCAGCATCAGTAGCATAATTTTGATACTATGTCATACCACTTGGCGCCAGGTATATTAGCTAACGCCAGCACCCGACCCGCATGCTATATTTTGCTGCATCCTCAGGGTTCCCACGAGTGCATATTTGACGAGCATATCCTCTCCTTGTGTAGTGATTCGCAAAATGAGGAAACGTTTCGATCTCTTCATTGCTTTTCCCGCCGACAGAAACTTTACGCATTTCAGCAGCCGATGTGGCTACTCCGGATCCCATTCCGTTCCGTACAGCTTTTTTCTCGTCATCCTTTGAGGACAAACGCCTTTGTCTGGGTCCTTGTCTTGCATGGTCCATTAAGTTTACTTGTTAGCCTGGGATATACATGCTTGTTCGGCACATTATTTGTGTGCTTCTTCCAAACTGTTACTCTGGAAACCTATTAAAGTTAGCTTCATTTAAAGCCTGCATTTTAGCTCCAATCTTGCGTAATAAATAGGCCTTTCTGGTTCGCCCTAGGAAACTGCATGTTCTACATATCAAGAGTCTATCGGTAGAAAAATGTAGCACGCACCGTGTTCGTTTATTCTGTTGTCCGCACTTTTATAATAACTACATTCTAAATGGGCAGTTAAAACGCGCAGGAGTGATTGCGCCTCCTTATGGAAACAATGAAGGAGCATAGAATTACAGGCCGACATTCAGAGAGCAAAGAGATAGCTTGTCAGGGAAGTCAGTGTGCCGTGAATCACTGCGCGCCTATGCAGAGGCCAAACACTACGAAGGACTACTCGTGGTACCTTCATCCCTTAGTCAGGATCTCTACTATCAGCACAGGAGAAAAATTTGCGCAGCCCCATATTTGCTTCACTTTTGTTGCATCCTCGAAGGGCGTTCAGGGAACAAGTAAGAGTGCAAGACGAAGCTCTGCCAGCCAGTTCATAAACACTGCCGTTTCCAAAATTTCGACTATGATGCTGAACTTTGGTGTTTATTGTGGACGAACACGGACTACAATGTACACCCGATTGGTCTTGTGGCATTCGCTGGGAGGATCTAGCCCACCAGCCTCACTCTGCCAACTGCCATTATATTTCATGCGACGACTAGTTCTTCCGATCGAGCATTTATTTGGCGCAGTTGCGCGTGTGAAAATGTGGCTTCGTTCCACAAAGAATAACAGCCATCTGTCTGGACTCAGTTGCTTTGCTCCTTCGGAAATGCGAAGATCGTTCAGAGAGACTACCATTTAGCGATGCGCGCTTCTGTCGCCGCATGGTGCGATTACGGATCAGATACTATGAGTTGCCGGAAAACAAATAGGAATTTCTTCTAATATTTCCTCCCAAGACCTTTTAACCTTAAATTGTTATTTGGTCGGCGCAAGACACTGGTGCAAAAGCCTGTGCCTTTGGCCGTTTTATTTGAAGGGGCCCTTAAAGAGGCTTTACCGATACGTGGGGTTTTCATATTTTCAGTTATCGCAATGGCCCAGTAATCACCTCTTTCAAGAATTTTGTAAACGCGACGACTATTAGTAGAGTTATCGCAAATCAAAACACCCCGTTTTCGCCCGCGCCGCAGTTATCCCTCGTTTCGTCCACCTCCTCGCACATTGCGAGCGTGACTGCCCATGATGCCTCGCTTCTCGGTGACGTCTGCAAGAACATCCGGTGGCGCGCGTCGTTCGTTGCTGCGATAGTCTGCGCTGCAGCATCGCTTTGGGACAGGGTTTGTCTGACGTTCTGCGTTCTGTTTGGGCTGTTTTCTTATCATTGTACTCATGAATTTCTCGCGCAGCTCACGGCTGGAAAAGCTGATGGTAGGAACGTGGCGGGACCTTTACGCTTCCACACCACACCGAAATATCACACGAGAAGAGAACGACCCTGGCCCCTCGCGTTCGCGGTGACGACATGTCTTGGTACATGTGGGAGTCCAAAATACGTAAGCCAATGACTAAAGAATCACCTCAAAATTTGTAAATCGGTTCCGCACCCACGTCGGTTTATATATTGCTTGATAGGCCACTCGTTCGCACCACTGTCGAGCTTGGTCGTGTTGTGGTGACACCATGAACGCCCGTACACAGGCACTTGAGTGTTCCAATCCGTTATTACGATCGATTCTAAACATTTATAACCGTAACAAGAACCACCCGAAGGTTTGCACGCTACGCACATGGACTTTCTTAGATTGCGTTGTGCATTCCATCCCTCCCCCCTCCATTCCGGGAAACTTATGCACGACACTGAGTTTATCAACTACTACACAAGTACGTACACTGTAACCGACCTTACGAGTGGTATCGGATGAGTACTGTGCGTTTTGGGGCCGCGTGCACCTGCCCCTTTATTCGACTGTTCATATGATTGCCGAAAACTATTATTCCATCTTTGCTTTTACTATAAAGGCTGTTCGTTCGTTTTGTTGCGTGTGCTGGCAATTGCGATATGTTAAGGGTTTGGTTGCCAGCCGCAGCCTCCTATTCCCACTCCCCCTTCCTCCAAGCCTACCTTGTGTCTTGCTTAAGAACATGGAAGGAAACTGTTTACTCTATATAAAGACATACCAATTTTGCAAAATACGCTAATCACTATTTCGTCCGCTGAAAAACAATTGCCTTTTTGTATATACAAAGCACAAGTATACAACGGAACAAATCGTGCCTATGACCTCAACGATGCATGTACGTTTGATATGTTAGTTCCACAGTTCAACCAAAATGTTTTGTTTTCAATTCGCGAATACGATTCGCAATCTATGTCGCTTACAAGGCAAAAAAAAAGGAGAAAAAGTCAAATTTCTGCCGGTATTCGAACCCGCGGCTTTGATTGAGCGGGCACGAGACTTTAGTCCCCTGCGCCACCAAAAAAAAAACTAGAGACCGCGCCGAAATAACACGTATACTACATTGAGAGGCTGCGACTGCAATTTCGTCATGCGGGAATAGTGCTCGCCGTGCTTTTTTTTACGCTTTACGCTAAAAACGTCGGTAGATATTTATTCCTAATTACCTAATAAACCTTCCGTAACTCCTATACTGCTCTTAACTGAGCTTATATTCTCTACAAGAGTTGCTGGTCGCACGCGAATATGTAGCTAGCAACTTCGGGGAATCGTCGCCAAACCGAACGTACAAAGCTTCGTGAGCCAAAACGCGCATTGCATTAGCGCTAGTGTTTGGTTGTATGAATTTGATGGACACTCATGAACTGAGAAAACAAAGCCGCATTCATTATTACGGCACGAATGTTGTCGGGGCGCAGTTATTACTTTTCGAACGATTCCCCACGACCGTTCAGCCGATCGGTATTGTTGGCGTCTGTTTGCGAGCCAGGCACACCTGGCGGATTTTCAAACAGCCCACTTGCTCGTGTCACCGTCGGCGTCGTGTGACAAGGTGATAACGGAGCATAAAAATAACGTCTCGTATTTAGTTTTTATGTTTGGAAATGTTTTTTTTTTTTGGCGTAACAGCAACAAAAGAGGGCAGTAGAAGCCTCGTCATGACGAAGAGAACCCAGCGCATGGCATTTGTCCCCGCTACTCCTAGTAAGCTGGCCGGTCACATGATCTAACTCAAGAGAAAAATAACAAAGAAAACTGACTGTTTTGCGCATTACTGCACTGATTAAAATCGAGTTTGACGGATGAGTGAATCGGCGGCATCGGTACGCTCTGCCGTTATCAAGCCTAGCGTTTTCCTGTCATTGCCGCGTCATGCAACCGGTGATCACGGCCGCCTAGTTCTGTGATCCCGCCATAAACATTTAACATAGCAGCAGACGATATCGTGGTGGTGGCCGGGAAGGTTATAACGCAACAAAGTTTGCATTGAAGCAGAGAGCACAAATATGTTACTAAAGGCGATTGACGCCAATTTTAACCAAAGGAAATGTGTTTCTCTTGCCAACCAAAGCTGCCGTCCTAAATTTTGTAAAGCATGTTAAGCATTTTTGTACCTTTCTTGCGTAATATTTGATAGTTTGGTTGTGATCTTTATGAGCTAAGCGTGCATAGCTCATAAAGATTCCCTGCATTCCCTGCATAATAAAGATTTCCTGCATTCATAAAGATTCCCTGCCTAAACATTCTCCTGCATGTCGTAATAGCTATGCAGTTAAACCTGGATGTAATGAACCTCTATATAACGAATTCCTGTATTTAACGAAGTTTTTTTAATTTCTCATTGCCAGCCCCATCGAAACCGATGTGTGTGCGACCTATATATAACGAAGGCCTTGCGACGGTTAACCTTGATGTAACAAATTTGATACGCTCATCAAGTATTGTTTTTTGCACTTTTCCTGAAAAATAGGCTAGACAAATGTTCCAATTCAGCGAATTTCACCCGCACCGCAAACTACCGTGCGTTTCCACTTGTAGTGCGTGTCATTTCGAGACTTTTGAGGTGCTAGGCCTAAAAATGTCGGAAGGAAAAAGTGATCCTTAAGTTACGCTTCAGAATATGGGGGTAAATGAACTGGCTTCTTTGGAGTGCTGCGTAGTGCCTGTTAAGAAAGAAAGATGCGCAGGCAGGGGGCGACAGTGAGGGGAGTATAAGGGAAGGAAGAGGAGGATCAGGGGATGCCCACTGCCTCACCAATCGACTCGATCACAACATTGCAAGCAGACGCTGGTCGTCTTTCGCTACACAATTTCTGGTGCCGTGAAACCCGGGAGACAAGGCACGAGTGGACCCACGTTTGACGGCGCAGCAGCTCCGAGGCATGCGAGGCTTGAATACCTTCGCACTGCTTTATCCTGGAAGCCTTGCCCTCGACTACCGCCCCTTTCGGCTCATGCCACAGCTGCTCTCGTCTCCTAGGTATTCGAAACCCCAGCGTCTTGCTTCATCGACTGGTGCCATGGACGTTCTTCGTATTCGCCGAGATGCCCTGCGAGCGACCGTCTCAGGGACCATGGCAGTGCTCGACGCCTTGCTGCGGAGTCGGGCAGCAACGGTCATAAACCGGCAAAATGTCCTCGACCTCATCTTGCATGACCAGGTGAGCTTTCACAAACTCGACGCTCAAGTTCAGGAGAACCTGAAGGATGAAGAATTTGATGCTGACGTTTTGGAAGCGATCCATTACGACGAGCGTATCTGCGCCCTGCGAACGCGCGTACGCTTCTCTGCGAGCCAAGATTTTCCGCAAGCCCCGTCCTTCAACCTCAGGCGGCCCTGTTCACCACCCGCATCGCAACCTCGACTATTTGCTCGCTCCCCAAGGAGGCCCGGCGGACAATGGTCCCGGGTGACGTGCCGCCCGTACGGGAAATGACTGGTGTGGCGGTAGAAGAATAGAACACTGATGACAGAGGCGCTGCAGCCTTTCAGGGCGCCAAGCAAGACCCCGAGGTGCTCAGCCTGGGAGAGCGGCTCCAGCGGCCTCCCAACCCTGGTGTTGCCGTGATTGCCGTGGTGGAGAAATCTCAGGGACCCTGCCGAGACCTCGCCGTCGCTAACGCGACTATCGTTTCCGAGACGTCTGACCGGCCTTGCCGCAGCGCTGGCGTCGCCGACACGGCTCTCACGTCAGAGACGTCGCTACAGCCCTTCTGCAACCCTCGCTTCGACGACTTGACTACCGCTCTGGAGACGCCTGACCCGTTCTGCCACGGCGGTAGCGTCGATGATACGACTCTTGTTTTGGATAGATCCGAGCTTCCCTGTGGCGACCATTATGTCAGCGACGCATCTCTCGTTTCGCAAGCAGTTCAGCAACCCGGTTTCCAGTCGAAGTTATTTTCATTGGGTCCAGCAACGAAAACACAATTCGTGCAGAAGGTGAACTCGCTTCAGGGGATAACGAAGCGCCTGCTTCTCCGACGCTCTGTGAGCGAGCTTCGACGCCGGAAGCGAGCTTCGGCCGCGCTAGTCCAGGCCCGGTGGGGAGGCATCCTCAACAAAAGCTTCGATGGGGACTACCCCTTCTTCAACAAGAGCAATTCGATGCTGGACGCGCCTTTCTACAGTGTTTCTAGGTCCGAAGAGAGCGAAGTCCCGTGGTTCGCAGAGAAACTGGGTGTGCTTCTGGAACACACCGATTACTTTACGGAACGCGTATCAGACGTGGACGCAATGACAGTGCGACTACGCTCGCCGCATGATCTCTGCAAATTTGTCCGACCGCATATGCTGTTCCCATTCGATCCCGGTGGCCGCCTTGACAAAGCTGTTTACAGAAATCGACGGCACCGAGATGCCCAGCCAAGTGCTCCACTTGATCCCCGAGCCAGCCTGCAAGCATCGCTGCTGTGAAATCATGCGCCGCTATGGAAGTAGAAAAACTGGCCGTAGTGGGGCCCAGACTTCACCACTGACCGTGCCGCTGCCAGCTAGCTCATGACCAACTTGGCGGCGGCGGAAGTATGTTAAGAAATAAAGATGCGCAGGCAAGGGGGCAACAGTAGGCGGAGTAGAAGGGGCGGAAGAGGAGGATCGGGGGATGCGCACTGCCTCGCTAATCGACTCGATGACAACATTGCAAGCAGACGCTGGTCTGCTTTCGCTACAGTGCCCATAAGCTCGTGCGAAAGCATAAGGCGCAAATCACGCAGCTTTTCACTGTGAAATAAATATTTGAAGAATGAGTTCACTTCATTGATCTCCAGCATTTTGGTTTTGTTTCAGCTTTGCTCAGGCTAGTGTTACAGCGAAACCTGCATACAACAAAAACCTGCTTGTAACGAAATATTGCCAACTTTTGTCAACTTCGTTACATCCAGGTTTAACTGTACGCTCAGGTTTAACGGTTGATGGAGGCGAAAAGCAAAAAACGCCCGTGTGTACGAGATTTCGGCGCACGTTAAAGATCCCGAGGTGGTCACATTTAACATGGAGCCCTCCATTGGAGCCCTCCACATCGCCTGCGTTGCGTCGGCGCGTTAAACACTACAATCAATCAACTGTAGGTGCATCACGTCATTGATTGCTTACGTTTTGCTTACGCACAAAACATGACGAATTCACCGTGAATTTATCTACTGGAGAATAGGGCCCCTGCTGCCTCGACCCACGCGCGTCCGCTGTACGGCACCGCTGGCATTCAGGTACCCTACTCCTACAGGCCGCGCTTATGGCTTATAGCGGTGCCCGAATGGACGCAGAGATAAATACTGAAGCATAGATCCAGCACGTATACATGAACGTAATTACTGCATCACGATATTTTAGGTAACAAACGAGCGCATATTTTCCCTACTGTACAAATTAACGTATTGAAGTGAGACAACAACCTGTCACTTCCTGATAAGCGAGCTCATGGGCACGTACCGAAAAGAAACTGGTGTGTACTGTGAGCGGTGCGCTGCGGTTTGAAAAATTGAAGTACGGTACAGCGCATAGCTTATGCCCTCCAACCAAAACTCGCACCTTGAAAGTTTAATTTGTAAGGTCGTGCTTCTCCGTTGTTTTCTTGTTTCTTTTTCCTCGCTTTCTTTTGATTCTTACGTAACCACAGCTCCGCTTGTTAGAAAAAAAAAATGAAACTCGCAGCATTCCTCAACGTACAAGCGCACTTCGCTTCTGGGTCGCACGCGACGGGGCGACTGATGAATGGTTGGGGAGTCTCGATAGAGTAAGATTAACGGGAAGTGAGGCGAGGTGCGAGTTGCAGGCAGTATCATCACTCATGAGGGAGAACTTTGCTGCACTAAGCAAGTACGCCTCACGGTGAAGCGCAACTCGCCAGAACCCCAGGCACTGTAATACACCGCATTCACACGATTCTACATACCCCATTTTTTCCGCGATCACGATGCCCAAAGTTAGGTGGGTGCTTAAATTCGAAAAACCTAAATTACGTCCCCCTTCCCCCCGGTAAATGTTTTGCGGCCGTGTCTTGACGAGATGGGTGCAAGAAATAGTTTTACTCCACAAACATTAAAAAAAAATAAGTATAAACAGTGAACCCTCTGCTTACGTCCGATATCCTGTCACCTTCCCTATGCCATACGAGTGTGTTGTGCCGCTTTGGTCTACGCTTTCAGTATCCTGCCGCAGGTCGTCTTTTGTTCCGTTGAAGTGGTTTGTAATCAAAAACGTAATAAATTGCTTGGCCACAATGTCACCTGAGGCCCGCTTCTGTGCATGTGAAATGTGTGCGTATGTGTTCTGCGCATGTGTGCGGAACGATCAGTTGCCAGAATACCCCTATACAGGTTTTACGTTGCGGAGATGGGTTGATATTTTTTTCTGCGTCAGTACAGTGTGAGCGAGCCCGAAACAGTTGATTACTGTTCACAGCTGAGTTGAGTTCCGTTTCCAGCTGCATCTCCTTCCAGGCAGGCCCTAAATGACAAGCTCCCAGCAACCTGAGATGGCCGTATTCTTTCTCCAACCACTGGGCGCCAGGCACGCAGCCTGTTCCAGCGCTTACCCCGCGTCGCTCGCTTCTGACCTTCGAAGCGAAGTGTCTCTTTAACAAGTCTCAAGTGCACTCGTTCCGTCTTCTTCGCCCTGTCTCTGGTGCTTGCATTCCCAACCTGTGTCCGCCGCTGATGCCACCGGCAACAATGCGCAGAACTGCATCATGACGCTATAATTGTCAGTGGTGGCGGAGGTGTTTATTGTACATTGACCGACAGCGCCGACGATGTCGGCGATGGTTTCTCCAAACCTCGCGCCTTTGTGACGGAAAGGCGAGCGACTAAGTGCGGCTATCCGCCAATACATGAGCTCCAACAACTGCCCGACTGCCGAGTGATTGCACCATCGACTTCTACAGTGGTGTCCCCATGGCTGTCGGAAATCAAACAATGCCCGCATTATACTTTTGAAGCTTCCAGCAGGTCCGCGCGTGAGAGAAAGAGTGAACAAGTAGGAAAAGACTCCGAGGACCTGCTTGTTGTGGGCGAAACTGCGTTTGTGCAACCCGCCCGCTCCACCATTATCGAAACGATTGCTACCGCTGCGTTCTGTCCACGATGGCGACGCAGCCAAAGCATTTGTTTCGTGACTCTTCAGGGCACTGCCTGCGGCCCCGATGTTACGCCGCCCTATTCCCCAAGGAGGCTTAATATTGCACGCTGCTTCTGGTAAAACTCACATTGCGGGCTTGAACCTTGCACGTGCACGACAAAATAAAAACACGCACACAGGTTATGCTTTGGCCGGGCGCGCAAAGTGCCGGGAGAGACAAAGGGACGTCTGGTCGATATTGAGACACTGTACGCAACTCTACTTAGCTTGGCCCTGTATGTAGTTTTTATTTCTGGCCTTCCAATTCCGAAACTTCGAGATTGAGCCTTTTCTTCTTATTGTCTACCCCCTTCCCCTCCTTTTTTTTTCAATGTATGGCGCAAGTGGAGGTCGCATTTTTTCCACAGGGGCTTGCGCTGCTGCATGTGATGTTAGATTTTTTTTATTGCAAGATGTGAGGTTTTATTGATGTGAATGAATTGTAGAAGAGTCGGACTTGTGCACCGGGCCCAGTTTTTTCGAACGTCTACCTATACGTGCGAGGCAGAAACAACGAAATACGTAAATGATAGCGTGTTTCGAATGCCATTAGCGTTACTTTAACTCGAATCAGAGTAGCCGTGGCTCTCTTAACGTCAGCCAATAGGCCATTTCTTCCGACGTAGGCCTTGTCAAAAGTGTCTTTTAGAAAACAAGAGACATCTGTAGGAACCTGAATGACATTACTCCCAAACAAATGGCACAGCTATGAGGTGCGACCAGTCGCTTCTGCGCCCGCCACAACAGCGTTAATCTGGACAATCATGTAAGGATTCACGTTGTCTCATGCTAGGAATAGCTTGTAATAAACTGGTTTTAAGTCACTGTGCTAACAGTAACGCTAGTGTTTAATTTATGTACAATATAACGAAAGCAAAGCGAACACCAGACGAACGTTTTTTTTTGTTGTTTTTATACCTTTCATGCCTTTGATGGCTTTTTTTCACCTCGTAAGTACCCTGATGATGTTTTCAATAAATTCTGATTTCTCCAGAATGATGTGTTGTTAGTACCTTTCTTTTTTATATAAGCTATAGTCAATACGAGCAACGGTTTAGTACACGCAATAAGAACGTCCTGTAATATAGGCAATGTATTTATATTATGTGCGACTACTTTTCTCGTACTCAAAGAATCTAGTTTTATGCGATAAATTATTGTGTTGTTATCCTGAAAGCTGTTCTGTATCGTGGTGCTGTCCTTCAAAAAGTTTGCCCAAAAGGATGGAAAACAACACCCAGAACTACAGTAATGAAAATATTAATAGTGACGTGCACTCCGCTTTCGAGCCATTCTCAGTATTAGTTGCCATGTGGAGAGAGATATTTTTTTTTTTTTGGTAGGGAAATGTGAGTGTATAGAGAAAAAGAATGGGGACAAGGTTGCACACAGACCGTGCGTTCCATGACGAGAGCTTAGATGTACCACTAGCGAGGGGTGGTCGTCTACGTCAGTATGCTGCAGGTGAAGGGGGCTGAACAACGCAACCAAATGAGCGAACCAACGAGCAGCGAAATTCACCGCCGCCATGAATTGTATCATTGCACGGCGGCAGGTACCAGTAGCAGCGAAAGGTGCAGGTAATATATCGAAGCCGTTCTAAAGTGTAAAGGCAGATCGCAAAGCTAAGCGTCTCAAGCGGCAAGATTAAACATCGGTTTCACAATGCCAGGCGGCCGCAAGACATCCGAGGCGTTCAGCCGGAATTTTATGCTTTATCCTTCAGAACCACAAGAAGTGTTTAGTTTTTTTTTTACTACTTGTTTCGCGAATGCATGGAACCCATTAAAACAGGAACAACTTCGGTGGATAAACCGCACCATATTAATTGTTCGGCCCTCAACTTTATCTTCTGAATATTGTTGAGAAACGTATGCATTTATAGAAACTGCCAATGCAGATTATGTTCAATTTGGTTAGCTCCGTTATCAAGCTAAGGCTTGGAGATCAACTACAAGAACGTTTGCTTCCCTGCGCATGCATGCGTGCAAGTGCGACGGCATAAAACCTTGCATGCAAAATAAAAAATATATATTTGTTGTTAGGGGACTTGATGCGACGAAGTTACACTTCGGCTGTGAGAAACGTCCTAAACGTTAATTACGAAACAATTTTGAACACCTTGGCATGTTTAACGGGCTCCGCAATATCGGCAAGTGTGTTTCCATTTCTAGCCTCCAAAGAAATGAGGAGGTTGCGGCGGGGATGATCAAACCACACTTTGGTGCTGTGCAGCTCGCCTTTAGTATAACGCGCTCTATCCCAAAAGATAATGCGCGACGCGAGCATTGCGAAGGCGGGAAAATTGAATTGAATCGAACAAACATCTATTGCATTAAGCAGCGGCATAAGACTGTCGTCTTTCGGCGACATTTACAGCGCACGCAAAGAGGTGCGAGGTGTTTTTCTTGCTCCTAAACTCTATTCCTAAAAGAAATTCCTTTCCTTTTATTTTTTTCATGTCGTCGGCCATTTTAGGGCACATTTTTCTGGTGCAGACGGTGGGCAGTGGTTGGCGGGCTGAATGGCCGGGTCGATGCTTTCACAGTAATAGCTCGCAAGTGTGGCAACCCCTTGTTGACATTCCGTTGTGTACGCGGCAGCAGCTGTTTCGGCTCAGACAAAAGGAAAGAACCGAAACATGAGCGCGCAAACTGAAACTGATCTTCTTACTGTAACCCGTTGATGCGGGAGTTGAAAAGCCCATGCTTCGCTCGAGCCTGCAATTGTTCATCATGTCTGATGCCCCGTCAAGAGCTTCGCCGCGGGACGGCCCCGTTTTCTTGAACAGACCGGTCGGAGTCCAAATAAAAGCGCACTCTTCCACAAGTTTCTGTCCCTGCAATGACAGCATGCCCTCTTCTATAGATTGTGCTTCCTGTACATTTGAATGCAAATAAAAAGCCACTGCGTCGAATAGTTTAGTTTTCCAGCTCCAAAAATAAATCATGGTTTTAATTGCGCACTTTTGCAAGGGGCTGGCTTTTGTCGTCCGGTATTTGTGCTGCTGCACTGGCGCAGCTCTTTTGATTGGTACACACACATTTTTAACCATTTTGCAGCCCCAGATTCAGAGTGCCACATTATGACATATCGTCCCCCCAACCTTTGCCGGAAACAGTCACCGTAATTGCTGTCATCGCCATTGTCTCTACTGATGCGGTAAATTGTCTAAGGGGCTGCATTGTCACAATAATTGTTTTTGTCGATTTTGTTGGTGCTAGAGGCCCGCCAATCTAACTGCTCACACGGCGTCTTCGTCGACGCGGGGAAACACAACCGCGTTTAATGGCGACCAGAAAACAGATGCGCAAAAACTCTTGTAAACACTTCGTTAGGGCGTGTGTCAAAAGCTGAGGGATGCAGACCTGGCAGAGGCGTTCAAAATAAACTGCGACGGAAGTTACGCTTTTTTAGATTTCATTGATTGTTTTAAAAGTTGAGCTTGATTAACGGCGCTGCAGCAGCAAAGTGCGATGCGTTTTCCCTTTAAATCCTGAACTCCTAAAATTAGAAATTTTAATTATGCGGTGCTTCACCAGATAGCCAACTATTCATGTCCATGGATTTATTGTCTGTTGCAGTAGCAGTGAGAGTGGTTTCAGACTGTTACCAGTCGGTTGGCAGAACGTTAAAGTGGGTACAATGAAGTAACGAATTGAGCGCCAGAATCGTTGACCTGTTCCCATTCATGCGTTTCCTCTGATCGCTGCATATAAAGGATCGCATGTGTCCTCGTGCGCAGGACAAACAGCGAGAGAAATCAGCGAGCGCAGCAAGAAAAAACCAATGCCCAGTCGTTTAACGGCAACAATGGGTGAAACACTCGGCAGTCTCGAGAGGGATTCGTTCGCTGTTGTTCGGGTTGTAGGGGTTCACAGAGTTTTGGTGACAGAACACTCGCCATCCACACTGCTTCGATTATTTCGGAATGGCGCATTCGGATTTTACGTCGCTTCATAATGCGAGGGACACAGGATTGATTCTGACAACGGCAAGCATTTCTTTTTTTCTAGAGGCGCTTGATATCCTTTCGCTTATTATCGTCATCGTTTTGTGAAATCCATTGTGTAAGGTTGGTATTCGAGCAGTTGGGTTCGGTGAAATCACTAAAGAAATCACTCTCCAAGACCTCAGGCGCACTGCGTCAACTGCACACAACAAAGGCCCTGCTAACTGTTCACCACTTCCCCTCGAAGCTCCTGTACGCGTGACCACTAGAGTAAACAAGTTAGTGTTTCAAACGCATTTACGGCCACACCCAAGCATTTAACTTGTCAGCACTGCCCACAGCGGTAACATTCTGGAATGATCTTCCTGACACAATGGCTTCAATCACTGAGCATACATTATTCCGAAACTAAATGGACCAGCATTATTCTGTATAAAAATGTAGATTTGTACATGTGCACATGTGTTTTGCCACCTTTTTGCCGTTTTTATTGCAGTTCGCACTCCTTTGTGCGTAGTGTATATGTTTTTGCACCAGCTGCTTTTTCACCTGGCGCATTTCCACACCTTTGTACTATGCAACGTTATTGTAACTTCAGGGCGCTTCTTCCATGTTACCTCTTCTGTAAGTGATACTGTATTTCCACATTGTACTGTTTTGTACCATGCCGCTTCTGTTCAATTTGTGTTCTTGCTTTTCTCGCCACCCTTAGTCAATGTTCCTACGCGAACCTGTAGGGAAACGTAAATTAATAAACTAGGGTTACGAGAAGTCGAGATGCACTTGAACAGTGCATCGAAACGATTCACAGTTAACCAGTACCAGCCACGGAAAATATTCAGTGCTCTTCAGCGTAATTTTTCTTTGGCGCATAGATGTGACAGCATAAATTTCGTCTGGAATCATAAAAAAATTCTCTAAAGCATGAACAAATCACATCACCCTGCCTTTCAGTATGTCATGGAACTACGCGCTGGATGGATGCCTAGCTGCCTCTGTAAAACACGGAGAGCAACATAGTCTTCCATTGCGCCGGATGCGATGTACCGGATTCCTGAAGACGCATGCATGACGTCAACGATGTCTGGCATACACAAAAGCAAATTGCCCGTGTCGTCTTGATTTTCTGAAAATGTCGACAAAAACCGATAGGCTGCTGCTGATCTTCCTTCTCATCAACGCTATTGAAAAAAGAGAAGTAGAAAAGCCGAGCACCCTTCATAAAGGGTGCTCCTTCTCCTTCTCTCCTTCTCTTAGTGAAAGCGAAAAACAAAACATAAAGCTCGCCGGACACAACGCGTAATTACTACAGTAAGTCAATCGGCACAACTTCGGCGCGCAGATCATTTAACAACTTCTGTACGCTGTCGACACAGGAGCAACTAACTTTTTCTCACGTGAGAGGGGCACTAGAAAGAAAAGCTTGCAGCAGTTGCCTCTGGCCCCTGCATCCGCGGTTGCCGGAGTTTGTTTTTCCCTTTTCAAGAACTTGCACATTCGTTCTCCTGCTGCCACCAGATGTGCCGAACACATAGCTTACGGACTCATTGTTATTTCTAGCATGCCGAGAATGTCGCTGAGCCATTAAATACGTGCCTTATCTCGAGGAACTTCTGCGCGGATATAATTCCGTCTTTTCGTTCGCTTCGGCTGTCCAAACTTTCTCCGATAGAAGCTCCCCGGCGCTCCCTTTCCTATTAAAAAAATATGATCATTTCAGTTTTGTTTGGTCCCCCCCTCAAGCTTGAACGTTGCATTTTACCCAAACTGCGAACGTACATTAGACCATCCAATACATAAGGTCCCGCTCGTTGGGGGAGTGGTAAGTCCTACAAGAATACAGGCGAAAGGTAATGTAAGGCGTTCTCTAACCGCTCGGTTACAAATAAAAGACATCGGTTTACCGCGTCGTAGGATTCTGCTGGCTGATACCTATCGTATACAACCACCCGGTTTGTTAGAAAAGAGGCCATGTAGGAGTATACATGGGCGCTGACCAGAGTAGGTAGAGGTGAAACCAGCAACACCGCCTGGTGTGTGATGCAGTTGAACGACATATGTTTAATTATAACATTTGTCGACATTTACCGCTTAATCCGTTTCAAAGTCGCTGGAGAGCCGCAAGTCAGCCCTTCCGTACTCCAGTTTACCCAAACGTAGGCTGCTTTACGAATACGGCGCGCATCGATTCATAAATAATATGTAGGGCGAATATTAGTGCATGTACGCTAAACAATGCCTTTATACTTAAGCCCGGTTTTCTATTATTTTACGAACATTTTTGAAGTCGCTACACTTGAAATTCGCGGCGCGGTGCTGCAGAATAAATCAGTGTATTTTACGCTTCGGTCATGTTATAGGTTTAAGAAGCGAGTTTGTAACTTTCTGCGCTCTAATCGACGAACACCGAGGCTTCAGAACTTTCTTATCGCTGCGCACGTCGCTATCGAACTCTCGTCTCAGACCTAAGACTTGAACAGAATATTCCAGCCTTATCCTCGTCAGGCGTCTAGGAACAGCCTCTTACAAGCCACCAGAAAACAGAGTTCAAGGGGAAAAAAAAGAACCTCACTACGTTCTAAACTAGGGCCTACTGGTTTGAGGAATTATGCGTGGCTTACGAGCGGAGTGTTCCCCCTACGAGCCAGATTTTTTATTTAAGAAAAGACAAGAAAACTGTGTTTCAACGGTGTACGCCTTTTCAATTCACGCCTCGTCGTGTTTGCGGATCAGATTAGCGCAAAACGAACTGTACAAGAAATTTAGTCTTTCTGAGCCAGTTGGTCTGAGGGAATCGTGGCATCGATTTATGCAGTACTCTTCGAAAGTAGCATTAGCCCAGAGCCCGTCGCATAAATAAGTAATTTTCTTCGGCGACACTTCGCGTGTATGCAGCTCCGCACTAAGTGGATTGGCGACGGGCGCGCCTGGGGGCCGGCGCGATGCCTCGATCTAACTTCGCGTTAGCTTGCAGCTATCCTTGTAAAGTTCGTGGCCGAATAAAATAATCGCTATAGCCTTTCCATGCCCGAACATCCCGTCCTTGGACATCTCGTCGGAAAGTGTAAGTGTCTCGCCTGAAGCGTAGCTCTCAAGGAATGCAAAGAAACACTGGCAGTAGGCACGCGGAGACGAAGCGGGTAGACACAGTTTGCGGGTGATTGTACACCGAAAGGGTCTTCATTGGCTTCTTATCGAAGGCAAAGAAGGAAATAAGAAAGCGGAAGCAAGAAGGAAGAAGAAACAAGAGGAAAGAAAGGGAGAAGAAGTGATAGAAAGTATTAAAGAAAGAAGAAAAGAGTGAGAGAGAGAGAGAGAGAGAAAGGAGAGAGAGGGAGAGAGGGAGGGAGATTCAACTTGTTAACGTGCTTTTATGTGAGAATATGCATTGCGACACTAAGGCCCTTGCTTTTCCCATTATAAGGGCATCTACCAACGCTACAGCGTTATTGCGTTGAGCAGCTTACGTTTAAGAGGACGCGGCTTTTACTGGTGCCTCTATCCTTTAGCAAACTCGCTTTATGGGCGGGTTTTCTTCGAGAACGAAAGCCTGCTTATTAATGAGGCATGACTGTGGAATCATTGAAGTGTAACAGGTTCAACAACCCGGAAGTTATCTTGCACGAGAGCCCAGGCTTCTTATTCTATACAATTTCAAAACATTGGCTCACTTGGTCTTGTTTCACGCCTACGCATTGCTTTTTTATAGGTGAACAACCAAAGATGTCTCCAGGGCGAATGAAGAGAATGACAAGAACAGCTATGAAGCTTTCTTTTTCCTTAAACAAGTCACATGGGGTGTGTGCAGGCATCCAATGCGAAGGCGGCATTGTGCTTGACCTGATCACACCTGTGCAACACGGAAGCTAAGAACGCACAGAAAATAAGCGGTAAGAAAAAGCGAATCAGAAGCTTCCTTTTTAATAAATGTCACGGCACCTTTTGTCGAAACAGGCGAAAGTCATTTCTGCCTGGCGCAGCCGGTAGCTTCAGATTCGATCCTGCGAGAAAAGAAGCACGAAAGAAACAAACAAAAAAGATGGGACGCAACCTAAACCGAGTAACAAACTGGGGCGGAGTAGACCGTGGCATGCTCCCCACATACCCGTCGCGGTCAATAGCTGGGTCTGCACTGGCTCCACCGTCGAAGCCGCAGCCCCAGAGGTCCGATCAATCGTGGCCCGTCGTAGGAGAACACGGGGTCCTCCCTTGATCAGGTGCGGATCGTCCTTACGCAAACGGGATCGGCCGGCGTTCGAAGGCCCTATAGCGCGTGACTGCGGCTATCGCTTGGCCGACCCACCCGCAATTCCAAAGCCAAGAATAGTAATGTGATTCCACGTGTTCTGCATTGAACAGTTCATTGGCGGTCACGTAACGTATCTGGTCAAACTACCACATTGTGGTCGATTTTACCGTGGGCTGTGTGCTGTAGATATCTTTACAGAATCTGTAACAAGCCCTTTCTTGTGTAGAGAGCGTCGTGTGGGACATGACCACTTCCCCACACGCTGATTCCTCAACATTTTGCGAAGAAAGGCAACTTTGGGGATAACTTTTCGCGCCTGGACTGCTGTTTTGTCTCAACGGATTAAGCCGCATGAGCCTTTGTGTGGTTTTAATTATCTAGAAAGACGTGCATGTATTACGCCTGCAGAAAAGGAAAGACTAGATACGTTACCCTAGATAACGTCCTGCTTTTCTAATGACAGTCAGCGTGTACTTATTATCCTGTCATGTTTATCCACCATTTGTGCGCACCACTTATTATTTTTTTACGGCAAATGTTAGAGGAGCCGTTCACACTTTGTGCCTTCGAGGTCAGTGAGGATACTCTAGTTGCTGTCTCTTACAACGATGTTGCTTACAAAGACGTTACTGGCATACGCGGATAACTCTTAGAGCTGAGTGATTTGAACATTATGTCAATGATTTTAGTTTCAAAATAATTTCGACATACTTTCAACAACGGAAGCACATATTTTTATATTGCTGTGCGTGCTTCGCGCATACGACTACTCTGGTCGCAAGTCCAAAATGAGAAGAATGACAGCGTTTATAGAAGAAAAACGAGTTGCCTGATTGCCTTAATCGTTCGCGAGCACTTCATGACAACCGAATATATTGATTTGCATTGGTGGAAAAGCGCGCGTAGTTTACAAGTGGAGGCACGGCACAAGTGGTGCGTTTGTACATGACGGTATGTGCTGGTCAACCGTTTACAACAAAGTTGGAAGCACTAGCTTGGGGGAACCACGTGATTACTTTTTAACAGCAACGTACGCCTTAAGCGGGGGCACACAAACAAGACACTCAAGAGAATGGCGCGAATGTGCAGCTAAGTTCCTAAAAAATTGGCTCCAATCCACGCTGTGAAGGTCGATGGAAAGCAAAGCTGTAAACGACCTCCACAATAATTGGCCATGCGAAGTCCCTTCAATTTACACACGTTGCTCTACAAAGAGTGAAACCAGAGATTCTGCCTGCCATTACCTGGAATTCGCTGGGGCGGCGTCCCGAACGCAATAGCGTCGGCTACGGCCGGGACAGAGCGGCGGACGCCGCCGCCATAGCCAGGAGGTAGCCGCCATAGCCAGGCAGGAAAAAAAAAAAACAAAAAAAAAAACCGGCGAGCAGAGTCATTCGAAGGGTGAAACAGCGGAGCCTAGCCATCCTGATGTGCTGGTTCGGGGCTACATAACCGCGCAACACAAGCGCGGACACCGAAATGATTCCCATTTATACCGATATATACTAGTTTAATAAGTTTGAGAGTTGCGAGTAACCTGCGCGAACTCTTATAATCGCTATTTATCCGAACCAGTTGCTCATTTCGCTTTTTGTAATACCTGTTAAAACACAACCGAATTGGTATTCACGAATTTAGATAACTGAGTCCCATTTGTGGCAAGCCGTGCGCAAAAGATCATGTTTGTTTAGCGGCAAGATGTCTGTATGTCGTGTCTACATTTTGTTTTCGTGCCCTGCAAACCAATCTTTAACGTATGTTTGCCGTACGACCACTTAATTCCGTCGTGCCTGGGTTACCCAGGAGGTGCTGTCGTTTCAGTTTAATCAAGCCGTGCGAAGGAAGCGCGCAATGTACGCGAAGCTGCGCCTAAACAGGCCCAAAACAACCGCCGCTAAAACAGGCGACAAAGTCGGGTCACGTCGATGCACCCGCCGGTGTGAGCACGCGGGGAACGCTGGGTAAATACGCCACGCCATCTATACTGTCCTCCGGGAGTGAAGCCGCCCGTCCCTCCGCAGCCGCGTTGAGAGTTTTTTGTCCCGCACGCCCCGAAAGAACCGTTAGCTGGTAGAGGTAGAAAGCTTTGATTTAAAAGTGACGAAATGAAGGACAATGGTAGCAGTGTGTCATATATGGGGGGGGCGGGGGTCTTTAAAGCCCCGTTTGAAACTATTGATTGAGTTAAACCGCTTACGAACAGAATAGGCCGTTTGAATTAAAGTATGTTTTGCCCTTTAAATGGGCTGTTCTTTATAAAGCTTCTTCGTTTTGTTTTGTGAGGCATCCTCGGCAAATACTCGAGATACTATTGAAAAGCCGATGCGATAGCGTCGAACACTGCCGACGGCAGAACTGGGTCATCATCGACGGCAAGATTGCTTCAGCGAGCACTTTTGCACGGCATACTATGGAGGAGAGATAATGGGCGAAGCTCTGACTATATAGATCGGTGGGGCGAACTGGAGCATCACGCCCTGATGGGACCTTTGCCAGGTCGACCCGCGTTGTCTCCTTCTTCACACCTCACTCTATTCCCTTCTTTTCCTCCTTTTCTCCGGCTATATTGGCCGCCGCCTCTCCCTATTTGAGCCGGAACCGTTGACGCTGGAAGTTGGGCTCTCACGCGTCGTAGAACGTTATGAGCACCGGGGGAACCCCCGGAGTCGTGACACCGGGATACACGTCTGCTCGATCGAGCGCCGAGGGGCACGAAGGAGAGTTGGGGAAAGGGAGAGCGCAGTGCCATGTGAGAAGATAGATTGCAACGCACCACCATTCAGGGGAAAGCAATTGTAGCTGCGGGCGAACTAAGAGAAGGAGAGGTGCGACGTGGCTGCGGACCGGAGCTGAAGTGAGGTTGGTGATGTCGTCTATGAAGGAGAGGCCGGAAGTCAAGGAAATTGAGCGGCAGAGAAGCGATGATCGCGTCCCGGTTGTGGAGAGTCAGGCTAAGAGGAGGGCCTCATAAGGCGCGCAATGGCCGGTGGCTGGCAGAAAGAATGAGTTGTACGCGCCCCCCTGATTGATAAAGCCGTCCTCGCGTGAATCCACCCAGGGGGCAGATCAACGTTGATTCAACTGGAGGGACGGAAGCACGCGGGACTACGTACCTTCGGACTTTCTTTAGTAGCGTAAGGGGATCAGCCACGTTTTAAAGCAGTATCTGCAGACATTTGACTTCGTTTTCAGTTGTACTATTTACATCCCTGATTTATACGCGCAAATGGCGGTGCAATTGGGGCGCTGACATAATTAAAACGCCTTGATTCTGCACTAAAGGAAACTTTTGTTCGCTGAGCAAACAGCTGCGATGTAAGCTATTACAGCAGTGGGGTGAGTTCCGTAAGAACCACAGGATCATTTATTGGTAATCAAACGGGCTTCCTCAGATAAGTGGCGTATATGCATTAGCAAGTTGGTAATATACAAAATGCCGTTTCCTTCTTCTAGATTTAAGAGACATCAAATCAAGACAAAAAATTAATACAGGGCTCCGGTTCTGGTAATTAAGGCACAGTAACCCGTATCCTAGAACCTTCGTGATACCTTGGAACACTGGCGTACGAAAGGAGGGAGGGGGTGTGGAGGTTGCGGCACTCCCCGCCGAAATTATGGAGTTAGGACACGGGTATGAGCTTGTAACATTGGCGTAGCGATTGTCCCCACTGACCACCAATTAACGACTACCAATAATTATTTTCTGTTGCAATTATTATCTTCTGTCGCCAAGACATCAACCATTTTGCAATGTCCCTGAAAAACAAAAAGAAATGGCAGCATCTCCACTCCGTGGCTGATGGCGAGGGTGCGGAGTACAGGGACTCGAAATGACATCCAAGTTGCGCCCGGAGTGATATCCGATTTGCGCCCCAACCGTCATTCGATTTGAGCCGTGAGTTGCACCTTGATTATTCCCTAAATGAAACTGCAACTCACGGCTGAAATTGAATTTCGCTTGATTTTTCCTTGATGGCGGTGTGCGCACGGATGGACGCGGACGGACATTGGGAGGCCCTAAGGTACTCCGCACCGTTACGGGTGAGGTTGTAAGCCGTTTGACTCTCGGGTACTCTTTTACGGTAGTAGCCCAATGGGTAAGATGACTGACAATAACTGTGTCTGGCCTACCAGACACAGGCTTGAATCCTGCCGGTACGTATGATTTTTTGCGATTCTAAATGCTATGCGCACGGACGCGGACGGACATTGTGCGGTCCTAAGGTACTCCGCACCTAAGCAAAATATTCGGTAGGACGAACCATCGCATCCTGTATTTTTTCACTGCGAAACGCATCGCCCGCCACCCAATGGGCGCCTGTTTCGACCACGTGTCGTTAGGTGGATCCCCGAGCTTAACTGGAATCATCCGACCGTAACTGAAATTGAGAGTGCCTTGTGCCTGGTTGCCAAGGCAACTAATTTTCGATATCGGCGAAGTAGCGGTGCTCTGGCCAGCGGTAGAAAACGCAGCGCCGCGGCGGAACATGTTGTTGTTGTCGTTTGTTCATTTATTTAATAGCCTCAAGTCTTAGTAGACACCAAGCGGGTCCGATCTATATCCAGGAAACTAGGTTGGCCTCCCGGATATAGTCCAGTAGGGAACGGTAGGCAGGACCATGGAGCCACCGATGGTAATGCGTGTCTTGCTGCAAATTTAGGCCTGCTGTCATCAAACATTTTCTTCTAATGTCCTTAGTTCCAGGGCATCAACATTGTCGCTTTCCACCACGTGTCACCCCGAGATTAACCGCTCACGTGACTAAAGTGCTAGGAATGCCAGCGGTTGGGGGAGAGTTGCTGGAGTAGACGGGAAGGATTTGGTTGGCCACTCGGGACCGATGCGTTTGGCATTGAAAAATTCAGGAGGCGATGACCGAACAAAGCACATTCACGGCATCCGAAAGATTGAATATTTTTCAATTTAAAGTTATTCCTTGTTTATAATTTGTATTTTTCTTTTTGTGTGTTCTATCTTAGCATTTCTTCCACACCTTCCCCCACTTTTTTTCAAGGTTCCGGCGTAAGAATGTTTGCATGCAGAGGTGCATTAGCCTAACTACTTTCAAAAAAGCCAGATTGAACAGGGACACCCTTAGTAATCGGTGTATCAAGCTGGACCAGTTATTGGGAAAAAATTGTATTGTGGAAGCAATTAAGACAACAACTTTGGAAACTCCAATTGGCCGGAGGTTACGTCCTCGTCGGTTCCACAATAAGTCCCACCAAGGCAACGCGCACCCCTACAGGAGAAAAATATCGACTGGCTGAACCAAGAGAAAAGCGACGTTTTCAGGGACGTAGATCAATCTGCAGAACCAATTATATGCCCTTGGACTGAAAAAAAAGAAAGCACCAGAGGCACCAGCGGCAGCAGAAAGCGGGAGTGTATCGAGACTTCAGAAGAAAGAAAGCAAGGCCTTACGGTTCCGTGGAGGCTGTAACGGCGTATGTAACAAGGCTCTGTAACAATGGTGTAACGGTGGCTGTAACGAAGCTCTGACTTCAAACAGCGGTATGAACCATAGATTTTCATACTAGTCTGGGAAATCTGGCGCCACTGTCTAGGTGAGCGGTGCCTCAGCGATCGTTCCGTCGTGTACCGGACAGGCGTGTTCCACTTGTCCTTGGCATGGCTGATGAAGAGGCTGGAAAGTTGGCTCTGGCTGTTAAAAAGTAACGATATTACTGCAGAAGATTAATCAAATTTGTTTTGTTATTATAAACTTGAAGCTTCAGAAAGATTTATTTGTCAGGGATTACATAGAAGCTTCATGCAAGATGAACAAGAAAACGATGTTACCCTTTTTTGTTGGTTTTGTCTTCGAGACAAAAAAAAAAAGCCACATGGCTAGCTAAGCCAAGTAGGCGAGGAATGTCTATAGGTGCAATGGCGGCGCCCACGACGGCCCGCGATTGCAGCGCCAGATTTTCCTGTAGTATATATTAGTATGAAACTATATGGTATGAACTGTCGAGCCAACACTTTAGGGGGGGATTTATAAACGTTCATTTTGTAAGCCATAAATGCAGCCGCAATTTTACGTATACTGTTGAAATTGGGATCAAAATGTACACCACATGAATTCTAAGCGCAATTTCTAATGTGTATAAAAAGGGAATAGAAATGCTTATCATTGTTCCATGAAGGCAAATATATCGGAGCCTTGGGTACACGTGGAGTAGTTACCCCAGATTGCATTAGTGTCACAAAAATGCACAGAGGCCGCAAAGTAAAAACGATGACCCGCTATTTCCCACAACACTAGTAAAAAGGTACAGGCAGGAAAGGTGTAACAATGCTAAATCCAGGAGTAGATTCTTTTCTTAAAGGGAAACAAATTCTCGCCTCGCCTCATTTACCAATTAGCTTGTAATTAAATAAGTTTTTTTCCGTCTGTCTTCCCATTTGCCTTAAAGTGGGCGTGTTATAGATTCGAAGAAAAGACTTTAGGCGGCAGCCGTGGGAATAATTGACGTGGTGAGTACAAGGGCGCTGTTTACGTTTAGATGAGCCTTTTTCGCGTTCGCTATTCGTGTATGGTTCTGTCTTCCGGCTACGCCCGAGAGAGAGCCCGAATGTGCATGCACGCCGTCTGTTACGCGTTTGCAATTCAAATGAAACTGCGCCTTCGGTGCACCTGTCTATTTGTACGCGTCGTGCAGCCATTCGCGTTGTCGCATCACGCGTTCTGCAGTTAACGTCGTTATGCCTGCTGTGTTCCGGGGCCCTTGCGTGGCGAAGCTGTATACGCGTCATTATGCTCCTGTCGGATCTTGCTTCCCGCATCGTAAATGCGAGCGTCCGGCTCTGGCGAACTGCACCATTAGTCGTTTGTATTTCCCGCCTAAGTGCCACGAGGCACGGATGGAGCTTTTCTCACGCACCGATGTCGAGATACGGGATAAGTGGAGGACAGGCTTCCGCTGTGTTATGAAACGATGCAAATTGAATGTCTTCCAATCGCCCGCTACAGTTGGGCGGTGACATGGATTCATGAATGACACAACACGCCGAGAACTCCCCTTGGTGAAGTGGCACGACGTATATTTTCCGCTGTCCTTCCCGATGCGGTGATTGGCTAGGTTGGGGGCAGGGTGAGTTACTGAATATTTCTGTGATGCAGTTGCCTTTTAGTAATTACTGTTGGTGTAAATAACTGGTTTTTTATTGTAGTTCCTCAAGAATTTTTCGCAGGTGTTCTGCAGTCTCACTCTGCAATTTATATCGTCTGCAAACCTCAAATGACCCAAGTATTCTCCGTTAATCCAGTCATTTCCCAGTCAGGCTTTCTAAATTCCCCCTCCAGGCATGCTGTGAACGGTTTTGGCGATACAGTGTCTCCCTGTCTTACTCCCTTTCGGATGGATGAATTTATCGCGTTACTTCTGAAGTGTTACCCTTCCCGTACATCTGTTATATATGTCGTCTAGAAGTCTTATGCAGGTCTCTTCTTTACCGTGGTCCTTTAATGCTTTTACCATGGCTGAAGTTTGTATTGATGCTAACGCTTTCTCGTAGTCTATAAATGCCATATAAAGGGGTTAAGTGCACACTGCGGATTTTCTACCACTTCATTGACAACACGGATGTGATTCATGGTTTAGTACCCTTTACTAAACACATCCTGCTCTCTGCGTTGTGTGAAATCCAGGCTGTCACTTATGCGGCTAACTATAACTTTGGTAAGCAGCTTGTAAATAACCGAGAGTAGGCTGACTGGTCTGTAATTTTTAAGGGCCTTGCTATCTCCCTTTTTATGAATCCGAATAATGTTGGCGTTTTTCCAGGCTATGGGTAGTTTTTGAGTTCTTAAGCATTGTGAAAATAGTGCGGCAACCTTTTCCAGTGCTATACCTCCTCCTTCCTTCAAAAGATCCATGGTTATGCCGTCGTCACCTGGAGCTTTTCCTCTTTTCATGTCCTTGAAAGCCTTTCCTACTTCCTCTTTAGTAACTACTGGGACATCGCAAGTTAAATTTGTCCTCTCAATAGTTTCTTCTGAGTAACGTCGCTGGCATACACTACGGTGTAGAATAGTTTGCTACCCTTTTTATCTCGTCCATTTCATTTCATTTCATTTCATTTCATTTCATTTATTATACCATTAAAGACCCGAAGGCATTACACAAGGGGAAGGGTCATGAAACAGTGTTTACAGAAATACAAATGAACCTAGATATTGTTAAAAACACGAAAACACTAAAGCACCAGAGTTCGAAACATTGGCGAAGGTAGGAAAATCGCAAAACAAGTGTTACTTAATTTTACAGACGTAACAATAGGTCGAAGCAGCACACAATGATGAAGTTGAACAATACAACTTGCACAGAATACGTGTTACAGCAGTAGAACTTGAAGGTTAATCTTGAAGAATATTTTTTCTAGTTTATCTCTAAAACGTTTATTATCAGGGCATGTGGCGATGTCGTCGGGCAACGTGTTCCATAGTGTTACAGCTTTAGGAAAAAAAGGTTTAGCTAAATGCTGATGTACTGCCAGTAATGGGGGCTATTGGACGACTGTGATTTAAACTGGATAAAATTCTGTAAGGTGTCCTCAGTAAAGAGTGCCTAGATTGTGGCCAGTGAGAGAATTTGCAGATGAGGCATAAGCGGGCAATGACGCGGCGTGAATGAAGAGTCGGGAGGGAGAGGGATAGCTCGAGCGCGGTGACGCTGATATGATTGGATACTGCGTGATAAAACGTGCGGTGCGGTTTTGAATGGCTTCAATCAGGAGGGTTAGATATGTTTGTGATGGATGCGAGATGGCTTAGGCGCGTGGCTTAGGCGTATTCCAGTTTCGGTCGCACTAGGGTTAGTTAAGCAAGTTTTTCAATTTCAGGAGGAACAAGTTTTAGATTGCGCCGAAGGTACCCGAGCGTGTGAGAGGCTTCGATCAAATGGTATCGATATGCGTTGCCCAAGTTAGAGATGAGGTCAAGAGCACGCCGAGGTATTTGTATGAAGTGACTGTGCTGATTGGAACAAAGATGATATGATAGCTGTGCTGAGATGTGACATGTTTCCATGCGAATGACAGTGATTTACAGTTTGTTAAGTTTAATGGAATGTGCCATTTGTTGCACCAGAGGGAGATGTCTAAGTCAGTTTGCAATTTGTTATGATCGTAGTGGCGGCAATAGTTGTGTACAAAACGCAATCGTCAGCAAAAAGTCGGAGTTTCGATGTGATGTTTAAGGGCAAGTCATTTTTATTAATTAGGAAAAGTAGAGGCGATAGACTTGCCCCCTGTGGAACACCGGATGTTACGTTGGTTAGATCGGACTCGTGATGATTAGCAGAGGTAAATTGTGTGCGTCCCTTCAGAAAGTGTTCGATCCATGAGAGTAAGTTAAAAGGAATGTTTAAGGTCGATAGTTTAGCAAGTAAATGGTTATGGCTGACACGGTCGAAGGCTTTTGAGAAGTCTAAAAAGACAGTGTCTACCTGAAGGTTATTGTCCATTTGTTGTAGTAAGTCGTGGGTGAATTCTGCAAGCTGTGTTTGACATGAGTAGTGTTTGCGAAAGCCATGCTGGTGCGGGTAAAAATAATTAGCAGATTCCAGGTGAGCCATTATATTAGAAGTTAAGATGTGTTCAAGTATCCTGAAAGGAATACTCGTTAGGGAAATAGGGCGGTAGTTGGTTGCTAGTGAGCGATTACCAGCTTTGAAGATAGGCACAATCTGGGCAATCTTCAATCGTCTGGTACGAAGTGTGATTGCAATGACTTTGTAAATAATAAATATATAATTAGGCTTGAGAAGTATGCGGTGTTTTTTATCAGTTTGCTGTTAACTTTGACCCAGCCTGCCGAGGATGACAGCTTCAGATTACGAATTAAACTGGTTGTTCCCTCAGGGCTGATCAGTATATTTGGGAAAGTGTCGCATGAAGGAGATTCTTGTTGTTGGATGGTTTCGGAGCTAGAGGTAAACACGGAGGTAAAATAATTGTTCAGGACGGTTGCAGATTGATTTCTGTGTATGGGTTCACCATCAGCACTTGTTAGTTCGAGTTGTTCGCACTTGGACTTGGGTGATAGAATGCGCCAAAATTTGTTAGGATTCGTTTTAGGAATTGATAATAGATTAGAAGAAAAAAATTCTGTTTTGCTTTGGTAAGTGCTTGGCGCACGTTTGGTATTTTTCCCACGGGGCCGGGGTGTTTTTTCGTTCGCTAGTCTGTAGCGACGTTTCTTTCTGTTTAGAATGGATTTCAGTTGCCTACTGAACCACTGATTGTTGGAGTCGCAGGCTACGGTTAGCGTTGGTGTGAATTTGTTCTGCAATTCAAGAAGGTTGTTTTTATACAACTCCCAATTAGCGTCACGGAGCGGGCTAAATGTGAGTCACAAAAGTCGCCGTAAAAACTAGCAAGCTCATCATTAATGGCATCGTAGTTCCTTTTTTTAAAATCCGTTACTACTTTTTTTGTTGGAAGTTTCTTTCCTAATGGAAGTGCTATGCTAATATGGAATAAATCGTGGTCACTCAAACCGGGCAATGATGTCACGCTTGTGACGCCGTCGGGGTGCGTTGTTAACAGCAAATCTAGCGTAATATTACATCTAGTCGGACAAGGTATTACTTGTTGAAGGTTGAAATTGAGTGGCAGGTTGACAAAATAGTTAGCTTCGTTCGAAAGGGGTCTGTTCGGCACGGAGAGCTGGGGTCAATTAATGTGAAGGAAATTAAATTCTCCAAAAAGGAAGATAGGAGCATCGGGATACGTCTTAGAGATAGCGGTTAGGGAGTGGCTGAGCAGGTCGCAAAATGTGGCTTTACTGTCAGGTGGCCTGCAGGATACGCCGATAATAGTTTTTACTCCGTGGGAATGAATTCGTAACCAGTTTAGTTGGATTGTGTCGTCGTGACTTATAAGCGACGAGTCTATGGTGTTTTTTACAGCAATCAAAATGCCTCCCCCTCTACGACCGATTCGGTCGTGGCGATATAGGGACCGGGCAGCTGGACGGGTGGCGCCACCACTCGGCTCTCCCCTCGTCAGTGGAATGAGCCGGTGCATTGGACTACACAGCCTCACGTTGTTTTTGTCGTGTTTGCTTCGGTGCTTTGAATGTTTTGGTGGTGTTGTGAGCAGACACGTGAGATGAAACGAAGTCTAGACAGATGTGCTGGGTTCTTAGATGCAGTAATGACTACGTAAACTTGTCGGACGCGTCTAAAGTTGGATATCGGCTGCAATGGCATGAGCGCTTTTTGCAGCGATCTGCGCTTGGCCCCACCCGTTCTGAGTACAAATAAAACTGCTATTATTAGTATTATGTTCTTCTTAAATGGACTAACGGCTACGCAAACTTATTGGATGCTTCTAAGGTTAGGGAAGGGCTACATTGACACAAGCGCTTTTTGCAGCGCTCTGCGGAGTCATGGCTCCGCGCGATCTGAGCAGGAATAAAACTATTAGCAATATTAGAATTCATTTCTATCACTTTAAATTATCTTCACTGGTTTCAATGACTACGGTTTCCATGCCACCCTTAGCGCTGGGATACCTCGATACGTGTGCTTTAAATAGAAAGGCACCTGCATACGAGATGGATTACCGTGTAGCCGTAAAAATGTTGCGGTAGTTTATACTTTCTTTCGGTAATTTTTGTTGAGCGACACTGTGACAGCATGGGAGCCTGAAAGCCGAAGTGGAAATCCCACGTTTGTGGTGGTGAGAGCCAAATTAAGTTATTCACCAACTCAACAGCCCAAGCTACAAACCATCCCTCCTGCCCTTCCCGTTTTACCACCTGCGTAGAATAAAGGCTGGCACCGATAGTTAAAAAATGTGGCAGCGTTAACGTCAGCCGGTGTTTTTTATGCTGAAGTATTCTTTACGGAGTACCTAAAAAATCGTGTAATGCCTGGTGAAGACGCCAAAAACGCGCGATTAGTTGCCTCAAATATGAGTGCATGAGCCCGAGTCCTCCACCACAGACACATTTCCGACACGCTGGAAAAAGTTTAGATTTGGAGAGGGGGCATGGAAGTTCAAAATTAAACAGCAAAATCATCTAGCCCTTCATCTAATGATTATGATGGTTGAACACAAAGCTTTCTTCATGCGAAATCGAATGGTAATTTGTCAAAGTCAAAGACGCTGCGATCAAAAGACCAAACTGCGTGCTGGTCAAATTCGACGCTTAACTAGTCAAAGTTTAAATCCAGAAGGCAACCAAGGAAACCCATACGATAGAGCTTTACGATAAACCATCATCGTCGTTAGACGGAGGTGTGCATGATTTTTCAAGCGTAGGTGGCAGCTTGTAAACCGACCGCAGCATTCAGTTGTGAAGCTGTGTACAGGCTTCGGGCACCCTCCTGTCTTGCTTCCTTCAGCCACGCAGGAATTGGTTTTTGAAAAACCATTTACCAACTAGCCAGCAACCATTGCAATTCTTGTAAAGCAATGCTTCTTCACGACAAGCAATAACGTTCTACTACCATGCGGTATTTATTCTATCAACGATTCCCGATGACTGTAGTAAGAGCATTTCTGTGAAATTAAACACGTTTAAGCCGTAGGTAATGAAGTTACGGAAGCGTCGTCCGTCACAATTTCTGTTTTGAGGTAAATCTTCGAAGACACCCCCCAACTTTGTCTTTCGCTTGTGCACGACGTCGACACCGTTTCGTCATCAACTTCCAAAGGCCAGCGCCGCAGCATTCCTAGATCGGTTGCACACACCGGCTTTGTAGGAGCATTTAGCGGCAATATATTTCTCGATTCGCGAAACTGCATGCAGGCATGAAAAAATTGCATGAAGCAACGAACTTTCACTTCCAGCTTGACTTCCAGCTTGGCGCATTGAGCGTCGTCTGCTATTTGTAAATACTGAGTATGGGCGTAAATAACACACATGGCATGCCTCGTAAACGTCACATCCACGCTCAAGATTTACCGATCTAAAAAATGCACGTCGGGTTACGTACGCTTTGCAAGCCACACCATAGAAAAACGACAGAAAGCCATGCACAACTACGCTGCGCTGACCGCCACCGGCATTCCACTGACGAGCGGTTCGCCACGGGCGGCGCTGTTCGCTGAAACGACGGTGGTGCCATACAACGGCCGCCCGGTCCCTATAGAGTGAAGTTTGGATTAAGCGGAAAGATTTCGCGGTCAAGAATTGTCATCATGTAGCCCCGTTTCGGTTGGGATGACTATGTCTGCATTAGCGTCACACTTGAAACTGTCTAGATGGTCGCGCTTCGGTATTAGGCTGAGTATATTAGTGAATGCCATGCTAAAGTTCAAAAGTTCGTTAGGGTTGGGGCGGGGCGAATCACGGGGCAAATTTACTGTTTCCGGTCGGGTGAGTGGTTGAATCGTCGATTTCTGTTGGATTTTCAAGTGGTCTTGTACATTCTATGACAGAGCCGAAGGCGGCATCGTAATAATAGCATTTTTTGCCAGCATGCAGCTTGTCAAAACGAAGTTCAAATGCAAATGGCGTAGGCCTGAAAAATTTGAGAAGCTTTGAGAAAGCAAGACGGGTGGCTGAGGGGAATCCCTCTCTTATCGCAAAGTTTGGGTTTTTTAGTTTGGGGCCGCAAGACAGTATTTCGTCTTTGGTTTTTAAGTGCAGGAATTTAACTATTATGGGCCGCTTTTTTTCAGGGGAAGGAGTTCTGATGCGATGCACTCGCTCAATACTCTTTCGTCGTGTTTGTGCGACACACAAGGAAGAGAAGACAGGACAAGCACTGAACTACAACTTGTAGTTCAGCGCTTGTCCTGTCTTCTCTTCCTTGTGTGTCGTCGTGTTTGTGCGCTGTTAACCCGTTATGATCTTATTGGCCATCACGGAAAAAGTGATTGACTTGCCAAGCGGCAACCGCCGAGAGACAAGGCCCAAAGCTTCCTCCTCGCGTTTACGCGCTAGGGATTTCTGCTCAAGTGAGTAGCCGTGTGAGGTTAGTGACGCGACGTGTTTAGACGTTAGACATTTGGCCGCTGAGATTTCGTAGTTTCGGTCGGTTGTGACGTGCTTTCCTCTATGGGCCTTTCATTTAGCCTCGATTGCGTCGAGCACACATACCGGGCTTTGCCTGCAATCCGAACATGCTCTACAGCGCTGGGTTGCCCAACCACACCATCAAGATAAATACGTCGGAACGATGACCGCAGAATTCTAGCATTTCCCAGCAATCGGCAGAACACGGCCGCAAGCTTACGCCCTTAGTTTTCCTTCCCCTTCAAACTTCACTACAAATAATACGAGAGACACCTTTAATTAGCTACCAGAACAAAGGCTTTCTTTCTATCTCTGTGATGTTCCATAGCGATGCGTGCAAAGAAGGTTCTCCATCGCACTCATTCAAGAACTGTGGCAGGATTCAGTGTATAAACAGGGGGCCTCGTAAGGGGAATGTTAGGGTGTTAAGGAACCTTACACCCTAATTCTGAGGTTCCCACAAGCACGCCCTTTTTTCATCCTTACCGCCTTTTTTAGCCAAAGCACCTTGTAAAGGGTTCGAACTCACGCAGCGAACGTGAGTGCAGCATAACTGAAAGCATCTCCTCTAATAAACAAAGGAAGAACAAAATTAGTGATGTGATGCGGCTATAGCTCGTTATTGGTCGTTACAAGATTATCATAATAAATCGTTTTTTCTGCTTAGCAAAAGTGACCTCACATCACCCGCTCTTTTGGAGTCTTTGCTGAGAAGACATTACGTGAGCGCAATACAGCGAGGGTCACGACGAAAGGATGCAGTCACAAAAGTTTTGCATCAGTGAAGCTTATGCTCCAGTTTCAGTTCTCGTGTGCTGAGAACACGTTTAAGAAAAAAAGTGCATGTGCCAGCTCTTTCTGTACACATCCCACATCACCAGCTGAACACTTTTTCACACATTTAAGGCACATGCTCAGGCGCAACTTCAAAGTTTATCGCCCACCCGTTTTCGTTTTACCTCAATGCGTGTTCTCCCGAATGGACCCAGCCGGTGAATAAGGAGCACTAATCACCAAGATAATTGTTTGCACCTCCCCGACTTACCCCTCATGTGTGCGAGATTTTCTTGGCGCATTGTGAGGAACCAATAATTCGTATTAAACAAGTCGACCGATCAATCAGCCGAGACAATGGATTGGACGTGAATGTAATTCGATTAATTCGCGTTCTCGCTCCCCCTCGTTTGTTAAATCTGTCGACGCTGCACCTCGTCTCATTCGTAACTAATTAGCCTCGTTCGCTCGTATGGACGTGGAAATCAATGGGACCCGCAAATGATGGCACGGATTGCTGTATTTACAGTCTCCGAAGGGTATCGGAGGTCCCATATTTAAGCGCACTCTGCTTCGTACGCGGCTACGAATGAAATCAGGCGTTTTGGCGGGCTGTGGTAGATATGTACGTGCTTTGATTGAAGACCCGTGGGGGAGGCCCTAGTAGGACATCAAGTACGAAGGATGAAAGGTGAAGATGGACTTCATCCCCTCCTTTAAATGTCTTATATGCAAATCCCCGCCGCACACTGCAGTTATGGTTTGATTTCCGAAGGGTCAGATTCATCACAATAAACTTGCCCTCACACTCCAGATTTCTTTGTGGCTAAGAAAAAAAAGTAACTGTCACTGTCAGTTCAGCCCCAGCACACAAACAAGTCCGCAATCTTGCACCTATTCCTGTGCAAGTTTATTGTGATTTGGAACGCAGCTATAGAATTGCCATTATTTTTCTCAACATTCTGGTCCGATTGTCGCACGGTTAGATGAAACTGCTTCGTTTTAATAGCAGAGCTGTTGAAGCTTTCGCTGCCGCCATCAATCGTTACCACAAAACTCAGCCCGAGCACAATTAAGCGCGGGCCTCGTGGGGAGCGCCCGACGTCGTCAAGGCTTTCACGTGGGGTTGCGCCCCGTGAGCAGCCCGCAAAAAAATAGCAAGAAAAATACCGAGCTCATGTGAGCATGCGTCTCCTAAGGAGCGGCCAACGTCGCCTAGCTCGACCTTCGATTACACCGTGCCCAGCTTTCATGGCGTGATCTATTGCGTGCTGTTCTCTTCGCTAGTTCACGTGCGTTCGTGCCTAAAGGGGGGAGCACAGACACCGAGTTCATGCTACACGCGCCGAGTTCACGAAGCGGGTTGCCGCGAGTTCTAGCGCGGGCTAACGCGGTTCACTTTTGGAGAAGTGTGAAAGGCTGCGGACAAAATAATGAAAGCCTGCTAGTAAAGGAGACCTTTCAGCGCCATGTTCGAATGTCCACGTGAAGTGCAAAGGCCCCGCGACTCTGACGAAGGGAGAAAGGCCAGTAGCTCTGCTGTTTCTCCGTCCTTTTTAAACTTTTTAAACAGTTCATTCCAAATGCAAACCGCTAAATGATGAACGAAACCTACATAAAGCGCTGCTTCATCTATGCGGCCGGCAGCGACGGCGAAGAAGACAATTTGTGCGCCGTACTGGAGAAAAACGCAGCCTAGGAAAAGTGTAGGCAGCTTAGAACAGGCTTTAACGACCCCAAGACACGCCAGCAACCTCATCCTGGCATAAGCGGAGCACGCGAGGTTCACTCTGTGCTTTCTTTACAAGCCACTGCCAATACCGCCTTCTTGACATGGCGTATAGAGATGTCGGCCGCACAGCACAAATCGTGCGCGCGGACTGGCACCAAACGATTACGCAAATACGCAGGGTGCTCGCATTTACGGCGGCGGCAGTGGAGGATCTACGCGGAACGACCTTTCTTTTGGCACGTTCAGGTAAGGATCCACAAATGCGCCGCCGGCACGCTCCAGGCGACAAGCTATGGTTTAACGCGAATGGCTTACGTGGGTTAGACCCCGTGATGAAGCTTCCATCTGATGGAAGGTACAGGCTCGCATGGCTTCCCTCCTCGTCGGTGTCCCGGCTGCGAAGGCAGCAGCGCGTACTAGGCGGCCGAAGAATGACGCCGTGATCGTTTTTCAAGGTAATGGTCGCAGTTTGTCTTGTTTTACGTCTCTGAGCACTTCTCGCGCTGGCCGTCTTCCTCCATTCCTTTTAAGGTAGGCGTGTGAAAGCTGAGGTTGCGGAGGTTAAACCTCCGCAATGCATCGTGGCGCATGCGCTGCCTCAATATCCGTCCAACTCTTGGTTTTAATATATATTATACGGTGGCTGTAACTTAGTCGCGCTTTCCAGACATCCCGCATTAAAAAACATGGGAAAGAAAGAAAAGGGAATGTGACAGCCATTTTTTAGGATATGTTCCATATGGTAAAGAGCAGAAATGGCAGAAATAAGATTTATCCCAACGAAGGACATCGATGGGGAAAATGACGGGACGGGTGCTTTCCACCGTCCGTGTCTTTCGTTGCGCTAAATCTTATTTCTGGAATATGAACCAACTCGCCCAACGACACGTCTTGCTGAAGCAGAAATGGAGCATAGTTCATTTGTGCTGTTTGGCAGGTCAGGCCCCCGGCGATATTTTGTCGGCCCTACAGCGACGGTGAAGTTGTCTCGGTTATTTAGCCATGGATACGAACTTTGGCCATGGCATTACCCGTCTCTTCGGGAAAGAAACAAAAAACTCCATCTTTAAGACTGCGAAAGCTTAAGTTGCTGGGAAACGAAAAAAAAGTACGAGTTTTTCAAACCGCCGTCAAGAGGGCGATTTCCCGCACAAATTTTGTTCAAATTTATTGCGCCTGTAACTGCCTAAGAATTTTTATGGATGCTTGGTTGTCTGGGCTCTCACTGAGAACCCGTTGGCGTTGTGTTTCTGTCTTTCTGTCATATTGTCACATCAATTCACCAAGTGAACAGGACACACAGAAAAACGTTTAATTGATGAGGACGATATTTCAGAGCACACGTTAGGTACCGGCAAACAGTCAAAAAAGTGTTCTCGCGGGTTGAGTTTGCCGAAAAGTCAAAGTATTGCATCGCCTCTCGTTACAGGAGATGTCTTCCTTCTTGATGTGTGGGCCAAGGCAATCTTCGTGTCTCGTAGTGCTTTTACGGAGTGGGTCCAGCCGTCGCCGCCAACAGCCAAGGCAGCGTAGCCCTAGTTGCGACGTGCTACTGGCGTCGCAGCGTAGCCCGAGCATCGCCGCCTGTAGCCCAGCTGGTGTCGTGCCCGGAGCCGCCGACGGTGCGTTGCCGCGGGATCTCCCTCCTGGATCGTAGCATGGAATTCCTGTCAGAGGGCTTCAGGCGTCATCAGGCGTCATCAGGCACCGTTGACGCTGGGAGCTGTTCCAGGAGCGTAGCCTGGTCTTCTCGTCTTACTCCTTTTTCCCCCCGCTTGCCTCCTTTTCTTCTTCTTCTCGTCTACCTGTTCACTTAAATGCTAGCACGCTTTATAGTTTTTGTTTGGCGCATACTCCTCTGAGATTTAGGCACATACCACTTCTGGGGGGTTGCTCATGGCACATATACTTCCTGCACCATCCGTCCAATGCGAGGTGCTCCAACCAGGTACAAATGCTTCAGTTCAGTTCAGTACAGTTTATTCATGTATCATAAATTACAGAAATAGTCAGAACAGTGCTTTTGCTCATAGGCATTTGGTAACTACTGGGTGCAATACAAAATGTCTCGAATGGGAGCATCAGAGACGAACAAATTGATCAAACCTGTGCAGTTATTCAACCTGGTTAATTTTTCAGCACTTAATCAAAGCATCCTCATCTTATGCCCTCCCACTTCCATTTGCTAACCCTGAAGGATTCATTCCGGCCTCCCCTGCACTACCGCCTTACAATTTGCCGCCTCGGTTCGCAAGCTTGTCCCAGCCACCTTGCTAAACTATTCAGTCAGGATTTCCGGTTCGAGATGGGGTGATTCATTAGCTCGTCGACAGTGTGTTGTTTTCTCATCCAAAGAGGCATTCATGACGATACCATTGGGCTGCTTACTCGCGTTTATAAAGATTGTATGGGCCACCTTCACGTCTTCCTTGCAATAAAGATAGGGAGAGAATAAGGAATTATCAAGAGGGAAAAGACATCTATGGTCTAATGATGCAGCGTACTTCCTCGAGGCCTTACTTTTTTGCCGACATCTGCCCGATCGTGTGGGTTTTTTTATCGATAGTGTCTTTGAGTCGCTGCAAATATACGTCACTCTAGTCGTTGGCCGATTGATGCAGGCCCACAAACTTGATGCTTAGGCTCAGGGTGACGTCGAGGATCATTTGAATGCTTCATTGTTGAGTTGTTTGCCTCGAGGGCATGCGAGAAGAAGCTCTGATTTTTTTAGGCGGACACTGAAGGGCGGAGGCTTGAACATAGCTGTGTGCCACGTCCATGGCCTGCTGGAGCATGTGTTGGATCTTGCAGCAGAGAGACTCCGCCTCGTTCAAGGGGTGATATCACCGGTGTACCGGCCGCGGGAGATATAAGGTGTGTCAGCCAACCCTTTGGAAAAGTTCAAAAGGTCCAGGTTGAATAGCAACGGAGGCAGCATGGTGCCCAGCGTGGTGCCGCGGACTATTAGCGAAGGGAATTCGTTATAGCCATGGTAATCGTGAGTGTGTCCGTACGATCGCACAGAAATTCACGTATGCACGCATACGCGTGTCCCTACAGTCGGTGGGGGGCGTTCAGTATGCTACCGTGAGCAACCCTTCCAAATGGCCCGTTATGGTCTAGGGCCAAATATGTCTCTCTCATGCCAACAGCAATCAACACTGTCTCTCTCTCGAACAGAATAACTAGCTTGGGAATCAGCATATCCTGTTTGTATAAATCACAGGGCCGAAAGGGGCAAATTAATCGATGTCTTTAGCGTCCTCAAATGCGGAATATTGCTCGTGCGCCAACGGAATAAAGATAACAGCTCTTGCTACTGACGACGGATTTTTAAATCTCGGAAAGGCCCTAGACCAAAACATTAAGAGCCATTCCACTCACTCATTGATGCTAGATGGACAGCGAAGCTTACCAGCACACTGCGGAGGGTGAAGCAGAAGTTAGGTGGAATGTATGAGCAAAATGAAGTTCGCTCGAGCGTAGGTGGTGGCCCTTCCTTAGAATGGGTTTTGCGCTTTGGACACCATTCATGCGTGCAAGCTTAGCCATACATTCTGCCATGGTTGAACGCGGTTAACCATGTTTGTGGAGCGAAAGCTAGATTTTCGTGCTAGATCGCGCAGTGAACGGGCACACAATTGCAGGGCACGACAAAACACAAAGGAAGCTCGGCGCAGTGTCGCTGAAGGGCCATGCGCGCATTGAAGTTTGATGCAGTCAGTGCCTTCTTCTATGATTTTAGGATGGCATGCCCCTTTAGAATCTCTGTCCTTATCTCCCCGAAATTCTCCCCTCAAAACTGACGACCGATTAGATGCTTTCGCTACGGAAGCCGTCGCCACCGCGAATTGGTTCGGTTGGTGGCCGAAGCACGGTCGGCGGCGCTTACATTAACGCGGACAACTAGCCCTGCGCTTGGTCGACCTTGAGCTCATTGGGCGCTCGCGGGAAGGTCAGATGGAAGCTACCATGCATTTTCTTGGTTTGTTTCTGTGTACCTGGATTACTAAGCTTCGCTTAAATCTTGCTTGTATGTACGTACTCTACGAAGCAACTTGACCTCATGGTTCTTCCACACGATCCACCCGACGCAAAAAAGGAAGTAGTGTACTTCCTCGGGAGAACTTTGGGCATTTTGTTTTTCAATATAGTCAGTCATTCGGCAGCAGGCTACACTCTTTCTCTCTGTATCACTCCACAATCTTTTTCGGCGACAAGATGAAGTACTTCTTATTTTTTGTTTCGTCCAACGATTGATCAGTTTCTGTTGTTGTCCTGTTGACCCTCTGTGGTATTGCCTTTTCTATACCTCTGTGTCTTAGTGCAGTTTTTTATTTCAATGAACGACACTAAGGCCGTCAAAACTGGCTGGAAGAACCCCCATTTGCAAAGTGCATGCAAACAGCAGCAACAACAGCTACAATAACAACAACAGAATGCCAGCGACAACGACAGCGACAGCGACCACGTCCGCGAAAACGGGCAACGGCAACGACAGGGGTAGCGATAACGAGAACAACTACGGCGACGGAGACAGCAACGCCACCGCGACCGCAACCGCCACCGCCACTATCAACAACTACAACCACAATAACAACACGGATGACGACGACTACGACGACAACAGCGAAAACAACAACAAAAGCACCTTCAGGTAGAAGCAGGACGACGTAACGGAGCAGGAACCACGCTCATCCCACTATACGAGAGACCCAATCCACCTTTAGAGGCGCCTTATTTCCAACGCCGACGCAGCCTATCAATGTAAGCCAGCTTCCCGTGCAATTCAAACACATGTCTGCCTGCACAGCGCGTATGAAGTACAAATACCACGCGATTTCTTTTTAAGCAGAACTTCGAACTTCAGGATATAGATTGCTCTGCAGATTAGTTTCGATTTCTTTTCTGAACATGAAATCTTTTTTTATGGATGTGGAGTTCGCGTTTTATATCACCATGAGCAGAATAGGACATCCGGGCAGGTTTCATTCGGGCATTGAAAGTCTTCAAAGGGAAGATGCTGAAAATGCTGTCGTTCTGAACGAAGGGCTTGATAAATTCGAATACTTATACGTTTGGTTATTTGTGTTGCGCGCGTATATATAGCTCATGTTCTACACTAATATACCCCTGATTTGAAGCCACGGCTCGTGGTACACCCTTTTTCCGTCTTTTTATCAATTGTGTGGAGTTTCAGTTCGTTGCTTTTCTCTTTTTCACAGCGAAATGAAGTCGCTTCGATCTACTACAATATGTCGTGTCTTGTTTGGTTTTGCTAAAATACACCAAAAATAAGCTACAAGTCTCGGTCTGTGTTTTTGGAGGACCCCCCAAGAAATAAAGAAATAAAGAACGAGGAACTGCAAGGCAATGTCAACTTGAGGACTTCCGCTATTAGGACCCGACGAACGAAAACATGGGGATGGCTAGACGGATGTTAGAGCACTCGGTTGCCGGAAATTTCGCTTTGGTCGGAGAGTTGGCGGCCTTGTCGCGAGATCTGTGCCGGTGCTTCCTAGGCCGGAAGTTACTTTCACCGGCACGGCGCCAAAGACACTCGGCCCGTCAGAAACACTCGACACAGTTACTGAAACAGAAAGAAAGAAGCAAACGACACCAACAAAACATGCCGGCTCAAGAAAGACAGAAGAATGAAGAAAGAGACGCGCCACATTGCGGAAGTTTAGGAAACGAGTATAAAGAACACCTGCACAGGCGTCAGTAGGGATTGGGATATAGAATAAACTTTATTTTAGCCACTCAAGTCGAGCTCACAACGTCCGAGCCGAGACGCAGTCTGCACTCGCGTCGAGATGCATGCACAATATTAGCTGCGTATAATGAAAAGTGAACAAACATTACGCGTGGTTCCTGAATTGATTTTGCAACGCATCATGTCAATTAAGCTGGTGATTTCAGTCTCAACTTTAGAAACTGTTCTTTCTTGTTGCCGACACTTCACGAAAATTTGTATGCGGAAGTACGTACAGACAGTCAAAACTTCCTCTGTGCAGCCAGAAGTTTCGACGTCGAAAATAATGCAAGTGAAGAGCTCAAAGGGGCACTGAAAAGAAATATCAACGTCGCCTAATTACTTCACCAGGTTAAAGTTCACAGTACTTGCGCGAGTTCGTGAACTTTATCCGCGCATTTCCGCGCCCTTTATTTTGCCTGGAGAAAAATGTGTTGGAAAAAGGCACTTCCATCGCCACATTCGCCGCCGATTTCTGAGATCGGATGTGACGATGCACTTGGAAGTAAGCCTAGTATACTTGTATTTTGAGCGCATTTAACCCACAAAAACTTCGCGTGAGCTGGCAAGAAGTAAGTAAAAAGAGATAACTGTTAAAAAACAGGAGATTGGAAGGATGATAGTACAAGGTGCACATCGGAAACACTGCGATAGTACGTGCAACTTCTGCGATGGGGCATGATGATTTCTTTCATTTGCTTCCCAGTTTCCAATATGAACACATGTCCCGCGCTTCTGATACGTAGTGAAATAAACAGTTACAGCGGCTGAGCGATACTAGAGACGTTCTAGTCAATTAAACTTTCTAATTGCATGCGTTGAACATTAACGGAAGCTGGCTATCATGTTTAGAAGGGTCACCTTCGTATTATAGCGGTGGTTGAAAAAAGCACCTGGATTCATGACGGTGGGGATGATGACAACAGTGACGTCGTCGACGAAGATGATATGATGATAGTTAAACGCTCCTTCTTGAATTAAAAAAATGGCTAATGCCATCTATCCGGCGGAAGTAATTTATCCGTTGCTGTTTAACACTTTGCAACTGCTTAGCCACAGCTCTTCAGCTCATAGAAGGGCTTACTATTTAGGGCAGCACCCTGTATCTCAATCAGCTGGCACCCCTCCTGCGAAATGCTCTGACTTCACTTTGGGAAAGGAAAGCGCGAAAGGATTATCGGAAAGGGAACGCAAGTGAGTAGGCAATCAAGTAAGTAATCAAATAATTGTTTAGTAAGCAATGTGAGTGAGTGAGTGAGTGAGTGAGTGAGTGAGTGAGTGAGTGAGTGAGTGAGTGAGTGAGTGAGTGAGTGAGTGAGTGAGTGAGTGAGTGAGTGAGTGAGTGAGTGAGTGAGTGAGTGAGTGAGTGCTAAAGCAAGCAAGCAAGCTATGCAGTAAGTAAACAAGTAACTAAAGAAGTACTCAAATAAATAAATAAATAAATATATAAATAAATAAATAAATAAATAAATAAATAAATAAATAAATAAATAAATAAATAAATAAATAAATAAATAAATAAATAAGAATAAACAATAACCAAAGCACAACTGAACAAGCAAGTAAATGCACAATTAGCATAGAACTAAAGAAGAAAGTACATAAGAAGACAACTAAGTAAGTAAAGTAAGTTCTATCGATCACATGTCTCTAGTGCAAACGAAAGCTCGCACCCACAACTTCACCCTGTAACCTCGCGACAACTCATGTCGTTTTTGCTAAACAAACATTATTACTGTTGCATATAAACTTTACTGGGCTAAATTATATCTTGAGTCCGCCTTCTCATCCTTGCGGCCGGGGTATCAAAACGGCAGAGAGTAAACGCAGACCGGTTATTTTTCAATATTTCTTCTTGGGTGCAGCCTATGAACTAAAAGGCTTGTTATCTTTGCGCCGCAGATAAGTTCCTAACGGAGGGCGCATTTCGAGGATTAAATAAACAACTCATTAGGGAGAACGTAAGCATGCTCGAGTTTGCAGCTAGCTCTGACATTACTCAAGCACGTAAGCTCGCTAACTAAATCCTTTCCGCCGTTCGTCGCATTCATGCGCCGAACGGCGGAAATGATTTAGTTAGCGAGCTTACGAAATGTTGTCGGGAGGTGCAAGAGTGCGAAATGGTGTCGAGAGGTGCACGAAAAATAGCACAGGCAGCAACCGTTGTTTGCAATAACACCCACGGGTAGCGTCCACGCGGCTGGGCCAGAGCGGTGAGTCTCAGGGCTAGTTAGCTTCCCTACTTTGCTTGGCCGCCGGTTAGTGTTGGGATTCGTCAGTTGGGTTCCTAGTGGGAGAGCCTTCTGTGAGTTGTTCAACCATGTTCTAGTCAGTTGATTAGCTATACAGTTAAACTGTGCGACAGCTAGTTTGTCTGTTAGTTATTACCTTTTTTACAATGTGCAGGCGTTTGACTAAATATAAATAAATTTCGGAAATGAAGTACGTTTATGACCTGGGTGCGACACCGAGACAGAACATGCTTAACTGCATGGTTATTGGGTCTTTTCATAACCTAACGCCATACATTCCTTGCCGTCAACTATAAACCGAGTCACTTAGTTCCATTTCTAAGCAACTGCCATAAACGGAAGTTAGGTGGCTTCGCGAACGTCCCGAAGCCGGAAGCGAAACCGTTGCTCTCACATTGCCCATCAACTCCGCCTTCGGCCAGCAGCCCTAATCACCATCATCATCATCATCGTCGTCGTCGTCGTCATCGTCGTCGTTATAAGCCTGTTTTGATCCACTGCAGGAGGAACGCCCCTCCCAAAGATCTCCATTCACGTCTATCGAGTGCTAGCTGAGTCCGTGTTTTCCCCCAAAATTTTTGGAGTTTATCTCTTCCTCGGGTTCTCGGCCGACCCCTATTGCGTTTACGGTCTATTGGCAGCCACTCTGTCAAACAAATAGTCCGCTTGTTATCCCTCATTCGCATTACGTGAACTGCCCTTGCCCATTTCCTTCGTTTAGTTTGATATGAAATGTCATCCACCTCTGTTTCTTCTCTAATATATGCTGCTGTAATCCTGTCTTCCCTCAGCGTGACCAGTAGCATTGGGCGTGCCATGGCCCGTTGTGCCAGTCTAAGTTTCTTTTAAAGCTGTTTGGTGAGACAACAAGTTTCTGCCCCCTAAGTCATTACTGGAAGAACGGAGTCATTACATACAAGCTTTTTGAGTGACAGAGGAAGCTTATCAGCCAAAACATCTGAGTTTTTACCAAAAGTGGCCCACCCCATGCCTATTCTTCGGACAATTTCTCGTTCATGGTTTCGATCAGCAGCTATGACTTGCCCAAGATTTACGTATTCAGTGACTGTTTCCAAGATTTTATGCCTACCTGGAAGTGATGTACCTTGGCGTGCTTATTCGGCATTACCTTGGATTTCTCGTGTTTATTTTTAACTCTGCAATGTTACTTGCCGGCCGCAGTTGGCACAGCTTGCGCTGCAGATATTGGCTGCTTTGACTGAACAAGACAATGTCGTTTAGAAGCCTTAGGCGCCTGAGAAATAGCCGGTTGATTTGTTGATTCGCACTCCTGTTTTCCTCCACCTAAGCTGTCTGAACACACCCTTCAGACAGGCTGTAAATAATTGTTGGGATACTGTGCCTCCTTGCCGGACATCTTTTCCACAGGAAATTTACAAGTTCTGCGGTGGAGCCGTGTAGTTTCCTTACATCCGTCGTATACATCTTTGAATAACGCAATGTGTGCCTCGTCGACGCCGTTATCACGTAATCCGTTTATTACTGCTGAAGTGGGCACTGAGTCAAGTGCCTTTGCCTAATCTATCAATGTCATATACAGCGGGGCGTTATACTCTGAGCAGTTTACCTGGTTGATTGCGTGAATGTGGCCTAAAGTTCAGAAGCCCTTCCTAAAACCGGCATGTTCTCGTGGCTGTTGAAAGTCCAAAGTGGCACTTATGCGGTTGAGAATACCTTGGTAAATAATTCGTAGGTAACGGAGTCGAGGCTGTCGGGCCTGTACTTTTCAAGTTCTTTGGCATCAGCTTTCCCACGTAGAATTAAATTATCATTTTTTTCACTCCTTTGGCACCTTTAAGGAGCTCAGACACTGCGAGCTAGAATAGAGCTGTAAGCTCGGTTAGCACAACGTGGACTCCGAGGCACAATATATCATACGTAATGCCATCTTCTCCTGCAGCTTTGCCTTTCTGCATTGCTTGGAGCACCGTCGCTACCTCATGTGTCGTAACCAGCGGAACCTGATCCCCACCAGTTACGGGAAAGAATTTCTCTGAGTGAGGGGTACAAGCGAACAGGTTGATGCAGAACTCTTCGCCTTTTTTTAGTATGTCATCAATATTGTTTGTTATGTGGCCACTCGCGTTCCGGAGTGCATACATTCTATTTTTGCCAATACTGAGCTTCCTTCTAGTCGCTTTCAAACTCCCCCCGTGTTTCAATGTTGCTTAATATTTGCAGCATTGAAAGCACGGATGTCTGCAGTCTGGCTTTTGTTGATCAATGTGGAGAGCTCTGCCATTTGTAGTTGGTCTCACGGAGTTCGGAATAACATTTCCCGGCGCATATCAATAAGGTCCTTAGTTTTCTGTAATAACTTATATTCGAATGCGGGCTGTTTTTTTCCTACGGCTAGCGCTGATTCCATGACCACAAGTGTGAAATGATAATTTAGAGAGTCCACACCATTGTTTTTATTAAACACAAACGTTTTTTCAAACAAACATCGGAATTTGTCCACTTTCCCTTCCACAGAGGGTGGGTTAGTTGCCTTCCGTTTTAGCAACTTTAATCTTTAAATTCCTGAATCCAGGATGATACGACTTCTGAACATTCTGTGATCACTTGTTTTATTCTGGCTAATCACCTGTACATCATGAATCATTCAAGGAGTGCCAGTTAAAATGAAATCAATTTCGTTTTTAGTTTCACCATTCAGGCCTTTCCAAGTCTATTTTCTGTTCCTTCTTTTTCAGAAGAACGTATTCATAATTCCCTGATTATTCCTCTCGGTAAAGGAAACCAGTATGTCCCGGCGGTTGCTTTTAGACCCTAGGCTAAATTTCCCTACCGCATGCTCCGCTGTCTGTTGTGCCCCTATTTTTGCATTCAAGTCGCCCATAATGACTCTGTACGGAACTTTTACTTGCCTTATTGCCACTTCAATGGCTTCGTAAAATACGTCCAAAGCCTCACCACCCCACATGTATGCAGGCGCATAGACCTGCACCGCATGCAACGTGTGCTTCTTATAGAGCCTAATAACGAGGTATGCTACACGATCATTAGTGCTGTGAAATTATACTACATTCCCTGCTATAGCCCTGTGAACCAGAAACCCTACTCTTAAGTTATGTGCTTCAGAATGCCCGGAATAACAGAAAATATTACCAGTAGGAAGAACCACAAATCCCTCCCCGACCCTTCTTACCTGGCTTAATTAACCCTGCTATATCCCATCGAATATCGGATAGCTCATGTAAAATATTGGCGAAGGATGGCGGAGAAATTGTACTTTAAAAACTGGCAAACCTGTATACGCAATGCCTAATGACCGCAAGTGTACCAGAATCTTGGAAGAACGCGAACATCATCCTAATCCACAAGAAAGGCGACATGAAGCACTTGAAAAATTACAGGCCGATCAGCTTACTGTCAGTCGTCTACAAGGTACTTACCAAGGTAATCGCTAAAAGAATTTCTGCAACCTTAGATTTCAGTCAACCTAAAGAACAGCAGGGTTCAGTAAAGGTTATTCAACAATGGACCATATTCACACGATCAATCAGGTGATAGAGAAGTGCGCTGAGTATACTGAACCCCTATATATAGCCTTCATAGATTATGAGAAAGCATTTGACTCGGTCGAAACCCTAGCAGTCATTCAGGCATTACGGAACCAGGGGGCAGATGAGCATTATGTAAGAATACTAGAGGATATCTACAATGGGTCCACAGCTACCATCATCCTCCATAAGGAGAGCAGTAAAATACCTATAAGGAAGGGTGTCAGACAAGGAGACACAATCTCTCCAATGTTATTCACAGCATGTTTACAAGAAGTATTGAGAACGTTGGATTGGGAACAGGTGGGAGTAAGGGTTAATGGAGAATACCCCAGTAACCTCAGATTTGCTGATGACGTTGCCTTGCTAAGTAACTCGGGGGACGAATTGCAAAGCATGCCTTCCGCACTGGACGAACAGAGTAGAACCGTGGGCCTGAAAATTAATATGCGGAAAACTAAAGTAATGATCAATAACCTCGGGACAGCACAGCGGTTTGAGATAGGTGGCGAGGCAGTGGAAGTGGTAAGCGAATATATCTACTTAGGCCATGTTGTGACCCCAGATCCCAACCATGAGGCAGAGATAATTAGAAGGATAAGAATGGGGTGGGGTGCATATGGCAGACATTCTCAGATAATGAATAGCAGCCTACCATTGTCGCTGAAGAAGAAAGTGTATGACAGCTGCATCTTACCGGTACTCACATACGGGGCAGAAACCTGGAGGCTCACTAAGAGGGTTCAACTTAAATTGAGAACGACTCAGCGGGCAATGGAGCGTAAAATGATAGGTGTAACATTAAGGGACAAGAAGAGAGCGGAGTGGGTCAGGGAACAAAGACGTGTTAAGGACATATTAGTAGAGATTAGGAAGAAGAAATGGACGTGGGCTGGGCATGTAATGCGAAGGCAAGATAACCGCTGGTCATTAAGGGTAACAGAGTGGATCCCTAGAGAAGGCAACCGTTGCAGGGGGCGGCAGAAAGTTAGATGGGCAGATGAGATCAAGAAGTTTGCGGGGATAAATTGGTCACAGTTGGCAAGGACCGAGGTAATTGGAGAATAATGGGAGAGGCCTTTGCCCTGCAGTGGGCGTAGATATGATGATGATGATGATGATGTAATATAAGACATAAACGTGCGGCGATTGAAATTGTTCGGGCAATAAATGTACAAATAAACAATTCCCATCGACGGCCTACCGGGACCTAATGATTCTTAGCATCTCGTGCTGCATTGCTTGCCTTCCCGCCACCTTGGGTTTAGGGGCAATGCAGCTGCTGGGGACTGGAGGCCCATAGTGTGATTGTATAATCATCAAAAGTATTTTGGGAAATGTACTCAACCAGGTTTTCCAAATTTTCGTCTGGTGAGGAAATGCTGCTTTCGGTCCCAGGGAGCCTCACCTGGTATGACTGAACCTATCTGGTACAGCCTCCCGTGGTATCCGGTTACGTTGTGACCGGACCATGCAGCATTTCGGACCTGGGAATGTAATGGAGGGCGGTTGCTGAGCCTCGGTATGCTCAGAAATTATAACACGCTCCATTGATCCACATAAGCTGTTACGTCTACAAAGCACCACTCTGTATTGACTGAATGGTTATCGTGCAGATTGGAGGTACAGTTTGTCCACCAAGCACTGTCCCGTTACTTCACCTTTACATATTAGGCTCTAGAGGCAAAGCGTGGTAGGTGTCTGCGGTGCCACCCGACCGCAGGACCTTGCAAGAGCATACATATGAGCCTGATTTTCCCCTACACACATGCGTTAACGTGCAATGTGTACCTTCCCCTGTAAGTGAGGAGAGACGGCATTTTATGGCAGGTGCTCTAATATCAAAATCTAATCTTCGGACCCTGGGATTATTTCCCGTCCCAAGTTTCGGGAGGGGGAAATAAAGCGGCACCCTTTGCGTTTGCGCGCCCGGAAAGTGCTTCATGGCGTGTGCTAAATAACTCCGCCATGGTGCGTGGCACTCTGTCTCTTCCAGGCTGCTGCTGTTTTTACCCGGGTTTAATGAGTCTTTCTTCCCTGCCAAACAACCCGCCCTGAAGTGCGGGAGTGCTCTGGGGCCCGGATGAGCGCTAGGAGCGCTCATTTCCCAACGATTTCGTCCGCTTTTCCAGTGATGAAACGCTTTCGGGTTGCTTGACTGCACATTGCTGTTTCCCACTGGGACGAACCACGGTACTTAGTTTTCTTATGCGCGAGCTTCGCATTTCAGTTTTACTCGGGGCGAAGCCTACAAACCCCCGTTTCTCCGTTCTAATGCACGGATTTTCATGGCCAATAGAAAACTGTCTTGTCAACAATCCTGGTCAATTTTACCCTACAGCATGGATGGCACGGATGAAAACCGTCGTCAAATGAGCGCAATAATCACCCACGCCGCCCTCGCACCCACATCCAGCCGACTTTTTTATTGGGACGTTTTAAAGACGATAGGCCTTATAGGACTCACCTCTTAACATTTCTATGGGGCGTTCTACTTCATAACCCGCGGACTTCAAAACCATCGTGCACCAATATGAAAAGCTGTACAAATAGATGTCAGTGTTCACAATTTGCCTACTTTACAGATATGTCACTTCTGCAATGAGATAAAAAAAAATAAAACACTTGTTTGCAAGACCGCTAGCGCCATCTAGTGAAAACTGGATAGGCCAAAATGCGTTCCTTGTTATTTTTTTATCTAAGTAAAGAAGTAATATATCTATAAAAGAAAGAAGGTAGGTCGTTATGAAGATTTCTATGAATTTGTAAGAACTTTCGTATCGGTACGCGATGCTTTTTAGGCCCGAGGGTCGTGAATTTGTAATTTCCATAGGAATGTGATCGCGCGAGTCCCACTTAAACCAGAAAAGTTTGCTCTGTCTGTCTGTCTGTTCCGCGATTCAGTCACCCGGGCAAAGATAAAATGAAGCATCCCAAAACGAGAAGTTTACATGGGCGCAACCTTTCCAAAGCACTAAATCTTGTAATGTACCGTATTTACTGGTTTATAAGCACCCCCTTTCTTGCACGATCGTGATACCCAATTTGAAACCTAGATTACCCCACCACGCCAGTTTTTTTTTTTTTTCGTGACCGTATCTCGACGAGGCGAGCGCAAGAAATAATGTTTTATTCGGCAGACATTCAAAACAAAAATATGTAGAGACAGTGAACCCTCCACTTACGTGTGATAATCAATCACCCACTCTACAAATCGATTCCATTGTGCTGCTTGGGCCACCGCTCTCAGTATTCCCCAGTAGGTCGCCTTCTGTTCCGTTGAAAGAGATTGTAATTGCAAACTTCATAAATTACTTGGTTACAACGTCAAATAGGGCCAGTGTCCACACGTCTGAAATCCACCTTGGGATTGGTGCATAAAAAATTTTTCTAATATTTCTGAGCGAAAGTAGGGGAGGCTGCTTAGAATCGCAAAAATACGGTACTTCGTACTTGTCAACCATGTTGAGAAAAAAAAACATATATCACATGCCAGGCAAAGCTACAATACACAACTGGAAGTGTACTTTTTAAAATAGATGCCAGTTTCATATCTGAAATAGCAAATATATGTGAGCGTTTAAAACCACGTTTTTACCCAAAAATACATAGAGAGATTGGTTCCGATCGTAGACCGCGTGGCGCCATTCCAAATTCAACAGTTACGAAAGGCTCCAGTAGATGGCGCAGGCGCAGTGCAACGCCGGGAAAATTTAATTTATTCGAGCAAACTTCCACCGTGTTTATCAGGGGATGGAGCGAGACGAGAGAGGAAGGGCGTAAGAAATGGGCAAGGGAGAGAAGAGACGCATTCCCGTGGCAGGGGCGGCAAAAGACTATAGTCTTTGTATGACATTTGCAGCCGAGTGAACAGATTCGAGGCCAGTTTTTGTAATGACGTAAATTGATATAATTTTCTTTAAGTCCCTAAAAGAACTTCGTCGTGTGTTCCAGAGCGCACGCGTCTTTATCGTTTTGGTACAATTAATGGGCGTCAGGTGTCACGTTCTGAAAAAAAAAAAAAAATCTAGGGCACTCAAATGTACTAACGTGCTTTGAAAGCAACACTTATCAACGAATGTTTCGCTGCTTTATCGTAATTGGACCTCTTTCTTCGCTTTCGTTTCTCCGCCTTGATTGATTCATTGATTGTAGGGTTTAATGCGCCGACGCAACGAAGGCGATGAGGCGCGCCGTAGTGGAGGGCTCCGGATTAATGTTGACCATTTGTGGATCGTTAACGTGCGCCGAAATCACGTACACATGGGCATTTTTGCTTTTCGCCTTCATCAGAAAAGCGGCCGCCGCGGTCGGGAATCGCACACGCGTCCTCGTTCTCAGCAGCACAACGCTTTAGCGGTGGGTCGTTTTTTCGTCTTTTGGCGTGAGATAGTTCAACAGGCAGACTGGCGACACATGCCACGGGTTCCGCAAATGATGATTGCTCTGCTCGGCTGGGGTGAACCTGTTCTACTCACGCGCCATCACGTTCAGTTGTCACGCGGACACACATTGGTCTACGCGGTGTACCAGCACTGGCAGCGTGCCGAGACAGCACAGTGGTAACACACTGCGCCGCTCCAACTATGGAGACACGGTTTTAAATTAACTGCGAACGCATATTTATTTCTTATTTACCTTTCGCAGTGTCGGTCATTGTCTGGACCGGACAACAACTATAGCAACAGCGTCTATTTTTAAAGCGACAGCTTTTTTAGTAGGAGCGATAGCGTCTTGTGAAAAAACGGATGCATTTCCCCATGCACCGGTTGGTCAACCTAAAAGCTCTTACAAGATATCTGGAACCGGGCTACCATTGAGGCAAACGGTTACTTGAAAATCTCGAAAAAGAACGGTTCTAGAAAAGACAATAGACGAATGGATCATGAAGGAGTACTATAGTGTACGTATTTTCTTGCAGTGCGTTCAGTTGGAACCCTGCAGCGTTTCAGCGTCTCACATTAGCCGGTTGGTTAGAACGGTCTTACAACAGCACAAGTTATTGTAAATCACTTACAATATCTGGGAAAAGGTCTACGGAGTAGACCACAATTTTCATGAGGTAGTTTCGATTCTTTCCTTCTTTCTTTCGTATGTAGAATACGCGTGTAATTCTTTAATCCGGGTTCCATACTTTCGCTCCAAGCCGTGTACTGCTGTTGGGTATACCGAGGGTTCAATCATTCAAACTCTGCCGAAACTCTCTTCATTTTAGTGTCGTGTTGTACCGATAAGTACCGATTCTGAATGCGGCCACGTCGTTCCCAGAACATTTCTCAAAAAGAAATACACCATCTAAATTTTATTAGAAAAGCAGCTGCTTTTCAATTTAAAAAATGTTGTGTTACAAATCAGTTTACGGAGACTATAAATACACCCCTTTTGTCGACCCTCCGTCAATCGTACCTCCCGCGGCTGGTCCGAATTCTATATGAGCGGAAGGGGCTCTTGTGACAGTTTTTTTTTTTTGCGAGTGTATGCATGCATACTTGCGAATGTGTGTGCGTGTGTGTATTTCCCGTCTTGCAGCACTCCCGAACTTCAGTTCTTTTTCTTCCCTTTCCTTTCATCCCAGTAGCGTGTCTTTGAGTCTTTGTAGTCCGACAGGTGCACGGCTCCATCGTCCGGCCTTTCATCCGATAGGCCACTTCTTATACGACCAGCTTTGATTTGGCTCGATCCATTTCGAACGCCGGTGCTCCCAGGACACATTACTTAGAACTCCACGGAGCCTATGGCGATCAGCTAGTTTTTAATTTGTCAATCTTCGCTCAAGTTTGTTTTTCGCTTTTCCGACTGATACAAGCCTATGACATCAAGTTAATTTTGTTGAACAACTCTTCTAATATTGAACAACCGTTCTCATTGCACTATAATTGAACAACTCTTCACCACTTCAACAGTTTCAGGGCCCTTTTAATACATTATACGCAGTAACTGCAGATCTAGGTTGTTTTATGCGCAGAAACTACGTCAGGGCTATGAAGTGCGCCGTAATGTAGTTGCACAGGTTTGTTTAGATCCCTATAGAGATCGTTAAGCTGCACCGAAACCTCAACGCATAGGCATTTTTTCCTTTTTTTTTTTTTGGCCTCCATCAGAAAAATGGTCGCCGCGGCCAGAAACAAATCCGCGCCCTCGGTTACAGCAGAACAACACCGCCAAAGCCAGTAAGCCACCGCAGAGGGTGGTTCTTACGGAGTGGGTTTAAAACACCTTGGGCAGAGAAGTTATTACGCCCCCCCCCCCCCCCCCCCCACACACACACACACATTAACCACGCACATCTCTATCTATCACAGCACTGAGCAATGGGAGGCTGTTTTGATAAGCAACCAACCACCTACCTGTTCAAGGACAAGTCATCAAGATGGCGGAGGACGTCGCCAGGGCTCCCGGATTCCTGGCTGCAGTCTGACGGGAAGGGGTTCACGTTCACGCAACCCTCCCGTGAAACAACCGCTTTTATTCAGCAATTGACAGTACAGTTTACGTGACCTGTTGCCTTCAATGAAGAACGGTGTTAATGAACCGAGTAAGGCTGCTGCGAAACGGAAACGCCGAATGCATTGCCCGTCTTTTTTTTTTTTGCTTTTAGGTCTAATTTTAGTTTACATTGCAGTTCCTAAAAGGGCGGAAGAGGAACTAAGGAAAGACAGAGGAAAAGTGAGAGACAGAGAGAAAGACCAGAAAGGGTCTACCCCTTTATTTTCTTTCTCACTCAACTTTTTTACGTGTTCATGTTTAAATGAACTCGTTCTACTAAACGCAGCTGTCTTTCCACTTGAATGCGGCGGAAACCGTACGCCCATTTCGTTGTTTCTTTTTGCTTTGAAACGTCATGACGGCTCCTTTTCCACAGGGGGAAATCGTAATTAAAATTAATGGGAGTGACTCTAGGAAGTACGGCCGCTCGCAAGAGCGCAATACTGACCTATCTTGTGTGAATACGGCATTTGTTGTGGCCTCAACGTGGCAAGCAAGACCCAACGCTTTGAGCGACACGAACGAGCGAGTGACTATCAGTGGTCATATAGCCTTCTTGTCATATTTATTCAATATATAGGGAAGAATAGGCTGATTATGAACACGTCGCTCCTATTGCAAGAGGCATTTGTGTGTCGGAGGCGCATAACCTGCAATTTCTGCGGTGGTGCGGCGCTATAGAAATCAATAAATTGTGGGATATGGCATTTACCGGTATTTCAGCGGGCGGCTCCGCGTAGACGCAGAGTAGGAAGTATGCGTGGAGAAAAAATGGCTGCGGGCCAACTGATAGAAGCCGTATGTATACCAGCTGATGTTGAATTATCCTTCGTCTATACATCAAAATCTTCTGCACTGCAGCCCGGGAATGGTCAAAACGGTGCAGCGGGATCGACCAGTGCCTGGGCGGGCAGGGCTCGCATAGAGGTCGGCCTTCCATAATTGACCACAAGCTGCGAGAGAAGATCGGGCGCGTCGACAAAGTCCCGGCCACGGGAATTCGTGGCCTCGAAGCTCCAAAGGTCATTACATGCATTCAAATTACCCCGCCAGTAAAAACGAAGGAGGGCACGCGCATTGTTGCATATGATCATAAAAGAGAATTAAGGCCCTATTCACGAGGCAGTGGGTTACATCTTAATAAATGCGATTTCAAGCCGCCTATATAAAGTGGCTGTGCAGACAACATTAAACCTTATTTTATTTGAACGACTGGGTAAATGCCTCCTCCTCATAAAGTTGCTTACAATTGGGAAACGTTGGTTTCGTCATTGAGGAATTATATATGGGAAAGACGCGGGATTCAAATACCTCGCTTCCTGCACCCTATTGTGCCGTATTGAAGCAGAGTTGTGACGTACTTGACAGAGAAACCATAATGGTTAGTCAGGAATCAGCGCAAAATTCGATTCTAATCAGGTTTTTTTCCCGGCATCACCCAATCGCACATAGTATTCTTGTGATGCCACAAGTCAAAGGGCTGTGAAAGAAGCTGGTGAGTTACCATGGTTTTTGCTCTCCCCACATTGGATTGTTTATTTGAATGAAGTTTTAGTAAAATCTGTGGGGCAAATGTTATTTAAACAAAAAAAGAATATCCGGATACAACAAAGCTGCATGAGAACTGCTGTTTTGATCAAGCACAAATTTTCCACGGAAAAATCGGGCCTTGGATTGAATAGATCTTATTTATAATCGGTGACGTTTCGATTGATTGCTGATTGATTGTAGGGTGTAAAGCGCCGAAGCTACACAGGGGTGATGAGGCGCGCCGTAGTGGAGGGCTCCGGATTAATTTTGACCACCTGGTGATCTTTAACGTGCGGCGAAATCTCGTACGTGTTTACTTTTGGCCTTCTTCATTATTGCAGCCACCACGGTCTGGACCAAACCCGCGTCCGTAGGGTGTCGTTCCTGAGATTAAGTGCCAACAATGATGACTGTAGAGGGCAAGGGAGCCGCACAAAGTTCTGTCACGCAGTCGTTGTGGTGACGGATGGGTATGACCTGGTTCTACAGATACGGTCAGATTCGTTTACTTAAAATTAGTATGTTGTGGATGCATTCACGTTTAATGTGTGTTTATTTTGTCGGCTGGAGAAATGTGCATTTTTCCACGTCCAATTGTTATTTCTCGACAGTTCCTCGATAGCGACCAATTCGATTTTAGGCAGACCGGATAATTCATATATACCGAAGTCTGCGACAGGCTTATAACGGTGAAAGAAAAACACTTTAACAACTGTGTGGCAGCAGGCCGATTTGTACATGATTTAAAATAAGATACTGCCCTGCCAACGTGATGTGGTCACGTTTAAAATACGAAGGAAGTGACAGTGCTGTCGAGGAAAGAACGAACAAAACACGACAAACATCTTATAGAGTACAGGTTCCCCAATGAATTCCTTAAACACACTTATTTTTCATGTGTGATAAAACAATAAAATTGCCTTTTTAATGAAATTGTAAATAGTTCATCCCTTGGTAATTATACTTCCACATTGTATAACTTTTTTGTTAAAAAGTGCTTCTTCATTTGTGTTCTGCACTGCTGAAGCTTTCGTGTGTTACTAATGTAATGCGTAATCGTTGGTATCCTTTGAATTGCTACGTGTTTATGCGTGTAGCGTTATTTGGCTGATATGGTTGTTTTCACCTTCATCCTTGTTTCTGCCTTTGTGAATTGTAAAATAAATAAATAAATAAATACATAAATAAATAAATAAATAAATAAATAAATAAATAAATAAATAAATAAATAAACATTTATCACAGGCAATTGCGTTTAAAAAGAAATTCGTCGCATTCCCCCTTCCAGATGTGAAAAGAATGCAGGGGTTAAGCTTCGTAATAAGGGCTCTGAAAAATGTCATGTCATAGGTTTTATTACAACGAGCTTCCCTTCATACAGCTTTCAGCGTAAGGCTTAACGAGAAACGTCGAATAAAAAGCGGAAGGAAACCTGAATGAACCGTCAGCACCGAAAGCTCAAAAAAACAAAGGCGGGAGAAGTCGTTGCAGAATGGATGCTTCGTTATTACTCCGAGAATCACAAGATTTTCGAAAGTTCTAAAGCTATTAAAAACTGTATTCATAGCTCCCAGGATGGCCTAGGCTAGGCGATTTCTTCCAGCTTTGAAAGCGAAAAATAAAACATAAAGTTTGCCCGACACAATGCGTAATCACTAGAGTAAATCACTAGGCACAACTTCGGCGCACAGGTCATTTAACAACTGTTCCGTACGCTGTTCACTCAGGAGCAAGTAAATTTTTTTTCACGCGAGAGGGGCGCTGGAAAGAAAAGCTTGCCGCAATTGCATCTGGCCCCGGGATTTGCGGTTGTCGGTGTTTGTTTTTAACTTTTCAAGAACTTACACATTCGTTCTCCTGCTGCCGCCAGCTCTGGCGGACACATAGCTTACGGTCTCATTGTTCTTTCTAGCCCACCGAGAAAGTCGCTCAGTCATTAACTGCGTGCCTTATCTTCAGGAACTTCTGCGCGGATATAATTCTGTCTTTTCGTCCGCTTCGGCTGCCCAAACTTTCTCCGATAGAAGCTCCCCGGCCGTCCGTTACCAATTAAAAAAATTCACCCCACCTCCCCGAAGGGAATCGTGAGGAAATGCGAATGCATTTCTTTTGCGCGAGAGTGCGCGGAATTTATAATTAATGAGGAGACGGTGATTTGTAGCGTAACCATTTATTTAACACCACGCGGGAGCTCCGGCGAGCTCCCGCGATGCGAGCGCCCTCACACGCCCGAGCGCGCTCCTCCTCTCCACTCACTCGCCGCTGGTCCGCCCGCACCACCTGCTCCGGTTGCTAGGGGAGAGGAGGAGCGCGCGCGCTCGCAGCTGTTGCTATGGAAGAGGGGGTTAGAGCGGAGAGATAACACCTGCGGGCGCGTGGACGCCGCACGCCGCCTGACATGGCTCGACTAAGAAATGCATTCGCATTTAAAAAATGTGATCATTCCAGTTTTGTTTGGTCTCCTCGCAAGCTTGAACGTAGCACTTTACCAAAATTGCGAACGTTCTGCAGACCATCCATCTGGGGGCGTGCTACGTCCCGTACGAATCGAGGCGGAAGTTAAGTTAACGCATTCTCTAACCGCTCCCGCACAACTAAAAGACATCGGTGCAGTGCGTCGTAGGGCTCTGCTGGCTGATACCTATCGAATACAGCTGCCCGGATTGTTAGAAAAGAGGCGATGTAGGCGTATGCATGGACGCTCTCTAGAGTAGGTAGGGGTGAAATCTAGCAAGATGGCCTGGTGTGTGATGCTGTTGAAAGCCATTTTCATATCCAGAACGAGTATTGATTTCTTCTCGTGTGTTTCGAGGACACCCGTGCTTTGCATCGTTATTTGTTTTACTGACGCTACCCGACAGCGTGGGTGATGTGGAGGAGGACGTGGTATTCCTGGTCGTGCTTGGATAGCGCTGGATGTGCGAGTCGTTTGAGGCTGTCGGGGCTCTGAGGCGGGGGGTTTGGAAAGGCGATGGGCCTTTTGCGATCCCTCCGAAATGTTTTACTCTCGTAGTTCGATTAGCTTTTTCTGGAACGTAAAGGTGGTATACCCAGGATCACTTTGTAGGCTGTGCAGGTTTTTCTTTTTCGGTGGGCCTCACATTGTGGCATAAATAATCACAGCCGTGACTGCGGCAGTTTCGCTCAACAAGTTCATTACTTTTTCGTAACCAGAAAAATTGGCGCGGCTTGCACTACGGGTGCAAGAATGGTGCAACAGCAGAGCTGGCATCGCCGCTCTCTTCATCGGGCCCTGCTGTTGCATAATCATCATCATCATCACAATCATCGTCATCATCATCAACAACAACAACCCCAACAACAACAACAACAGCCCACTACGTCCTCTGCAGGACTAAGTCCTCTCCCATTGACCTCTAACCCGCGCCGCTCGAGTCCATTCGTTGGCTCCGAATGAACTTGTTTCGCCGCTCCATCGAGTAATTGGCCTTACTCTTTTTCCAGACCCGCCTCTCGCTGTGCACTCTGTCGCCATGGTAGTCGGCCGATTGCCATTTTCCCATTCCTTTTCTTCATTTGTACTATGATATCATCTACTATACTTTGTTTTCTGGTCCAAGAAGCTCATTTCCTGTCTCTAAGTGTTGCCTAAATAACTATTTGTTCCGCTGAGGCGACCTAAGTTTGCTTTCAAGTGGTTAAGTGCGGAGCCAGGTTTCCCCGGGATATGTCGTCACCTCACATTTATTTCCGAACTTGCCGCTGAACATCCTCCATGACTGGCAGGCGCGAATGAATTTGTTCGCAGGCTTTCACATCTCTCCGAAAGCGGACCACGTTAGCACGCGGCTGATTACAAGCAGAAAGGGGTTCTGTCGCACCTGCGGGAACACCCTAGGAGACGACGTTCGCACTGGCGGGACTATACTGCGCATGCGAATTGCGCAATCTATTCTGGCTCGTTTCGCCGCATTTCACCGTGACAAGGCGCTGATCCATCTGCTGGTAGACACTCCCATGATATTATTTAAAATTTCGGCGGTTGTAGGGGGCTTACGTAACATGAGGCATCAAGGCCAGCTTCCTTACTTAATGAGGGGTTGGATGGACGTATAGGCCATTGAAGAAACCAAAATTCAGTCGGATAAAGGGACTGCGTAAGCTCTAGCTTCTTTTCAATCACAGTATGTATTGTGCGTTGGCCATGCGAAAAATGTATCTGCGGTGTAGGATTTGAGGCGCTTATGTGACCTAATGATCGTGGGCGATTCAGGGATGTTTCTTGTCGTTTACACACTCTATTAACCACGTGAATGGGAAGAATATTTTTTATAATTACATACTCACTTGTAAACTTATCGCCCATTGATGGTCTTAGGGGAGTTTACCTGTGTGTGTAACCCGTGTGACAGGTCGCGTGAGAACATACCGTTGGAAAACAATGTTCGTGACTTTTACCTTTCTGACATAGGAGAAAATGTCCGGCTGCAGATACGTCTCACACACTTATATGGGGCCTTTCAGGCTATGCTAGATCGTATTTATGTTTCTTTAGATACCCTAACGTGTGTCCACAGTTATTTTGTGCATCCTGTATTTATCCGTGCACATTGCCTTGTATCTGCCTCGCATGGTAGCCAACAGTGTCGGAGTCGCCGCCTGCAGTGAGAATTGTAGAAATGTTATAATTGGTTACGATCCCTTCAGGAATTGTAAACCTTGTGCCATAAATTACGCAATTTGCAAGAAACACCTACGATGTGCCCATACTCGCAAGGCGGGAATTATTTAGGCAAGAAGTGAAAATCACCGCTAGTGAAGAGGCTACAGAAATGCTGTTTAAAAAGAAAAAAAAATCATTTAAAGAAAATGCTGAGAGAATATTGTGAACTTGCAAGCCGATATCCTAGTCGACATATGGATAACATTCGGAATGTGAAGAGGCAGCTGTAAGCGTACGACGTTGATAAATACCGTGGAACTCTAGTGTTGGCGCGATCATAGCGCTTTGCTGAATTGCAACCGTGTCTCCGGTCTCTAGGCGATGAGTGCCATCATGCCCTGTCTAAACAAGCACTTTAAGTTGAGTAGAAGAGAAAAATTAGTGATGACCCGCCGCGGTAGCTCAGTGGCTAAGGCGTTGCGCTGCTGAGCACGAGGTCGCGGGTTCGATTCCCGGCCGCGGCGGCCGCTTTTCTGATGGAGGCGAAAAGCAAAAACGCCCGTGTGTACGAGATTTCGGCGCACGTTAAAGATCCCCAGGTGGTCAAAATTAATCCGGAGCCCTCCACTACGGCGCGCCTCATCGCCTGCGTTGCGTCGGCGCGTTAAACCCTAAAATCAACCAAATCAAAAATTAGTGATGGCACCAATGGCTTAATGGTGTCCTTCGTAGATTGTAATATAACCCTACTAAATGCAGTGAGTGAGCAGTCTTGTGACATATTCATTAGTCCGCTGCCCAAGTTAAACCAAGACAAGTGTGGTTTTATCGATAAAAAAATTCCATAAATTAATTGGTGCTTAGCATTGAATAACGGCCGAAAAGTGAAATTCCAGGACCTGAAGATCTCACTGCAGGATTTTACCAGAACTCCCGTTCATTGGTGCTGCTTTTTACTTGAGGTTTATCGCGAGACTTATGAAATTGGATATCTTCCACCTACGCTGTACGAAGGCCACACTGTTCTAGTACAGAAATGTAATGATACTAACAAACTGCGTAAAGTAGCGTGGTGTCATCCCATTTCTTTATGTAATGTGGATCACTGATTACTTGCTAAGATTTAGGCCAACCGTCTTCAAAATGTCATTAAGCTCGTCTTTGGTGACTACCAGACATGTGGCATCTGCGGGCGATCTATTCAAACTAACATTCCCGTTGCAAGGTCTTGTGATTCGGGTACTTTAGCCCAAAAGCCTTAGTACAACTAGATTTGGCAACGGCTTTCGATTGTGTCAGTCCCCAATTCCGGTTTTGTACTCTACAGCTAGGGAATGCAGGATCATGGCTTAACGATGGTATTCGAATATTTTATGTCAATCACTCTAGAACAGTGATAGTCAACAATTGACTAGCCCAGCCAATTCACCTTCTTTATTGGTTTGTCAAGGGTGCCGTTTATCTCCACTCCTGTTTTGCTTATACCTGGAACCATTATGTATTAGCAAAGTGCAGGAAAATAATGTTCGAGGATTTACGCTATCTTCGTTCGAGGTGAAAACCTTAGCATATGCCGATGATGTAGCTTTCTTTTGTACTGACAAGGCGAGCGTGAAGAATGCTCTTGCCATTACACAAGAATTTTGCCAAGTTTTAGGTGCGGCAATGAACTTCGAAAAAAGCTGTGACTTTTGGACTTGCATCCAAAAGCTAGAGCTACGAACGACACCCGATTGTTACGCAGGAATCAATTGACCAAGTGTGCTTAGGAGTTCCCTTCTCACAGTTTACAATACTGGCTCAAACTGGCTGGAGCTGGCTGCGAAGGTACCACATTTAGTGAATGACTGGCGTGGACGGCAGAGAGAGGGAGAGAGAGAAATTTATTTTGGCGTCTTGGCTTCACTGAAATTCTTGGTTGGGTTACAGGGACTTGTCTAGTGCTAGCGTGCTTCTATGGTCTACTAGCGTTGCCCTATAGAGCTGTTCAATCTCCTTTGGGGGTGTGAGCCATTCCTACCACCTAGAAGAGCGCTTTGTGGCAGGAATTGGCTGGAGAAACTATCGCAGGCTGGCTTGTGTGATTCGGCATCCCCGGATGGTGGCTGGAGTATTGGCCACAGTGTGAGCATTTTGGTGTGCCTGCAAGCACATTTATGCACCTGTCTATCTTTTCTCGTGGTCGGTTGGGCAACACGTATCTTGGGACCCGTCTTCTTTATGTTCTACAGGCGTTACATTGCCTCGCCTCAGGATACAGGCTTTTCAGCCCATTTTTGCAACCTTCATTTGGTGTTGGCGTAGTGAGCCTATGCGTCGCGATAAACCTTTTTCCGGTTGTGGGCTGAGGCTTGCGCTTGTTCATTTTGTTTGGCATCTTGTCTCTCCTTTATTCTACTTTCGAGATGTTCAACATCCGTTTTTTAAAGCTGTACTGCAAACACGTCTTGCACATTTTCTCCCTGGTGTTGTTCTGTCTTCCATGTCTGTGGAAACAGTCCAAAATCCGTGGGGTTTTCTTAAAAAGAAGTGGTTGAGACGTGTCGCTTATTACAGACTAGATGTAGCTTTGGGCACATATTTAAGGCTTTGCGCGAGTCTATTCCCGATGCCTTAATTTCTTGGCCTTTTCCAATGCATTTATATTGTGTCCCGTACTTCCAGCGTTCATACCAGGACGCCCTAGATAGAGTGTGTGCAATGAGTGTTCCTCCAGGTGTTAAAACATTTTTTTAAACAGCAAACTGGTACGCCCCCTGTTAAAACTTAGATGAAAGACCACAGTCTTTTTGCAGCTTGCTTGACAGATTGCCGCTTCTGCTCTCAACCAGAGACAGTTGATTACAGTTTTCTAGATTGCAGACATGCTATCTTTTCTAGGACATTTTGCAGCGAATGCTGAGAAAAGATATGGATATCACGCCTTCCTCAAACCGACTTTTGCCATTAGGCTGCCATTAGGCTATCCTGGCGAGCCCCCCTATGACATGTTTGTTCTAATTGGTTTGTTCGGTCGGTGGAGATGTCGCTCATTCGATAGGCATGGTGAGCCACCTAGACCAACAAGGTCATATTTTCGGGAAGCGGTGGCATTGGTACAGAGTGTGAGTAAACCTTTCGACCAACCACCTGACTGGTTCCTTCTTTTGAACGCTTGTGGGTGATTGCCTGACTTGTATCTATTTACGTCTTTCCAACCTTTAGTTTATTTCCTTGTCCGCTCTGACTATGTAGTGTTCTCATATTGTCATTTTTTAACGTATTCCCCTCTCCAATAATAAAAAAAAACATGACAGCCGAATCCGACTGACGCCGGTTTCACAACACGAGGGACCCAAGTTCAATTCGGACCTCGGGAAGCGCATGTGCGTCTCTTCAGCCCCGTAAGCGTTTGGACTGACGTCAGCGCAGTCAACTATAAAACGAAATAGTTAGGCGGCGGCCGGTTTCGATCCCACGACTCTCCGGCCGCAACGGGACGTATGTGGCGCTATTCCCACTGCGCTACAAACCGAGACGGAGAATGTGCTACAAACGCGCCTTATGTTCTTCCCTCATTCAAACTACGTCAAGAAGCTACTGATACAACGAAGGCACGCGAGCCTGACGTCAACGGAAACGACGAACTGAAAACTAATGGGAAGTTCAGTCAACCCCATGGCTGCTTCGCATACTACTCAGGGTTCCCCTACGGAAATATGGTGTAATTTTTTTCTCGTTCCAATTGCCTGCTCATGTTATTGTTCCTCGCCGCTGCTAACCCAGTACTCCTAGAGTCTTTGAGGTGGCCCGTTGGGTAGGTTCCCGGTTTAATGGGACGTCCCGGGCTGGATTCCCGGCACCTCTCTAACCACTTTTTTTTAAAATGCAGAGCATTTCAGTAACTCACGATGTCACCCGCGTTGACGTCCGTAGTCCGCATCGTCGTTGTCCCTACTATATATAAAAAAATACTATCCGGCACCAGGTTTCGATCCCTCGACCCTGCGGGCGGAACGCAATGTACATGGTGCTCTACCCACTGCACCACAAAGCCGACACAGAATGGGACGCTACTAACGCGCCTTATATCCTTGACTCATTCAAATTACTGCTGACGAGTGCTCTCTCGTCAGCAGTTGCCACAAGTGCAACAACATTAACGTAACGCAAACTACTTAACGTCGGGCGCCCCCGGAAATGCTCTGCATTTGATCGTGACCCTCGCGAGGGGGATGTTTCACTGCGTCTTCCTACTGGCCAGTACACTCGTCGCCATCTCTCGGATGTTGTGCGAACCCTTTGCTGCTGATGGCGCGCGATTAGAAACGACATTTTGACTTACATCTGAAGTTCTTTTTTCTTGAGGCTTGGAGGTTCATTTTACGCTGGACGGAAGTAGTGTCGGCCTAAGCAGCTCTGCTGTTAAAATGTTTCAGTGTGCACTATTTTAGGTTTTCAACAGTGATTCCATCTGGAGCCGTATATTCTTCCAGCGCACATACAAAATTCGTAAAACGTGTGCACATAAGTATAAAAATTGACGTGGCCAGCCATGCCGCAGCGTGCAGAGAAAACAATTACCTTTCGGTAGTTAGCGCCTTACATATTTGTTTTAACAGAGCTATTTTCCTTACGCTGCATCGAAATATTTTGAGAATATGGTTCCGATAAAAACACAGGTACACGACAACGCACTACAGCTAAAGGACCGATTGATCGCTTGAGCACGTCAATGCGACGTACACAGGCGTATGCTGACTATGTCGATTAGCAATTTCTGGTATAATAACCTGGTGTTTTATACCATGATATCGCATGTTCTACCTGCCCATTGACTAGCAGTGTAGCATAGTAACCATGTAAGTCGCCAAATTAAACATAGTTTGCGGTGGTAAATTGCAAGAACGTATTTTTGAGGAGATTCCTGAAATCAATAAGGGCGGTCAATATATCCTTGCAGCGATATTCAGCGCCTTGAGTTGGACCCGAGTTGCGCAAAGCTACAGGCTGAAACGAAATTACCGAAACAAAAACAAATCGTCAAAAAACATAGCTTCGATCGAAATTCTCGCACACCAGGGTTTCAGAAAGATGAGAACAGGTAGGCGCAGTAACACTTGCAAGTTGAGTTACCCGGAAGAAATAGAGTTGAAAGGGGACCTTGGCATGCCCTAGTCAACTATACAGATACAGAAGTATTACAGGTATGACTGTTATAGGAAATTAAAAATTCACGTCCTCAACTTTGGCATCGTCAAAATGTGACGGGGGGAGCGGTGACAGGATTTCAGATTTGCGTCTTCTTAGCCGTATGGTATAATCCCAACGCTGACATGAAAGTAATATCACTTATAACATATTCGCTGATTTTTCAAGAGCACGCAAACACCCACCCACGCACAAGCATGGTACGAGTAAATCAGTGCTCATAAACCTTAAGAACTCAACTGAATGCAGCGTTTCTCTTTTGGTGCCCTTACCGAAAAGGCGTCTGCGAGTAGACGAAATATTTTTATTTAATATTTTTATTCCTTTCCCGCAAGTGAACTGAGTGGGAACCACTAGTTGTACAGGGCTCCTGCCACCGAAAAAGGTTGGCTGAAAAACAAGTAATGTACACAAGAAAGCAACATAATGGCATATTAACACCTTGCCTTCAGTGAAAACTCGGTTCAAACGTGCGATTAATATTCACATCTCACCAATCCGACCCCTCTTTGTGAACACTAATAGTTTCGTCATTCGCACGACGTTCAAACTCTTCTATATTCTTTAAACGCAATATACACAAAGAAGCGCCCATACAGTAGCCAAGCGTTTCCTTACCCCAGTGCTGCGACAGCCCAGAACTAAGCTCTGTGAAGTGGAATTGCTGTAACGAAGAGGGAGGGCGGACATTTCAATGTAGAGTCAAATCACTCATGTACTTGTTTTCACGTTGATTTAACGAAATCTTTCTTTTATGCGTAACATTCGTTCCACGGCTGCATAAAATATCAACACTGGTGCCACACTCGCACCTTGTTCTCAGTCAAAGGAACTGGCTTTTTATTTCCGCTATATAACAAATAAATCGAGCTCATTTCCATTTGAACAGACGTCTCGTGTCGCCGGTTACAGCGTCTACGAAAAATGAAAGTGCCGCTGCAGTTTGTTTCGCAACGCGGGAAGACTGTAATGAAATGCGAGGGACATGTCGCTAAGGGAAGGGAATTAGAAGCCTGACTCAGAGTCGAATTCGTGCATAGTTAATCAAGCAAGAGGGTTGCTAGCACCGAAGTTCTCGCCAGAGGCAGCATCCGCAATCGCTTGGCGCTAGGATAACCCAGGAATGTCGTTATTAAAATGGGCGTTCGAGAGTCGACAGCATGTTTGCTTTTACACGAAGCGTCTTGGTTTAAGTATCCAAGTTGCGGGGTAAATTGAACGACGTGCCCACCGCATGCAGCCTGTTTTATCTGCGAGTAGGAATGCCGAGACGGGAAAAGAAAGTGTCAAGGTTTAAAGCGCCAAATGCGCATTCTTAAAGACTGGATCGCACAAAAGCACTTATTTGCGAAGTTCACCGAAGCGCCTGCACTTAATTTCCCTCGGAAGTTTCCCACTAAATTAGCTCATTGTTCGTGATAAGAAATGAGGAACACCGCTTTTGCATGTCGGATTTTATTCAATGTAAAAAACAAAACGAATACAAAACAGGTCCAACTAACGAAGTTCATTGTGCCCGCAATGGGAAGCAATTATCTGCATGGGTGGTGTCGAAGAGTAAAGGCGCATCCTGAAATACATTGTGTAAACAGTTTATTGTTGAATAACTATTCATTAAAGTATTTCCAAACGTATTGCTGCTGGAAAGATTTCTTCTCAGCGGTGGTGAACCAGAGCCCGACACACCCGCAGCGGCTACATGATTTCTTGGGGTTTTGGTAGGAGGGGGACGCCGTTTATTACAACGAATTGTCGGTGCATTACGTCGCTAGCAGAAGATTTTTTTTTAAGTTTTAAAGACGATAGTTCTTCTTGGGCTACTTAAACGCGAAAAGTTTTTTTTTATATTTGTCTGTCATTCTGTCTGTAACTCGATTCCCGACCGCGGCGGCCGCTTTTCTGATGGAGGCGAAAAGCAAAAACGCCCGTTTGTAAGAGATTTCGGCGCACGTTCAAGATCCCCAGGTGGTCAAAATTAATCCGGAGCCCTCCACTACGGCGCGCCTCATCGCCTGCGTTGCGTCGGCGCGTTAAACCCCACAATCAATCAATCAAGCCACCCAGCCAAAGTGAAAGAGAAGTTGCACAATATAGGTTTATATACCCAATGCCAAATCTAAACGTCTAAGTCCGGTGTCAATGGTCACACTTGACAACATTGATGAACAAGAACAAAACATTACGGAAATATGAGGCAGGAAATCAATACTTAAGTGATATTTGCAGTGCTCCTTTTATAAAAAATTCATGGGTGCTTGACTTTTGCGATTACTACATCCACTGCAGAAGGAAACATTGACTCTGTCGCCTGCTCTCACCCTCGCCACTATAGCTTCTGGAGGCATTTTAAGAAATCAAACAGCAACAGTTATGAAACGTTTGACAAGATATAGGTTCCACGTGCGACTTTGAACGCACGCTGAGAACGGCAACGTGGTTCTATAAACGTTGAAGTAGGGCGCCTCGATTCACGCGCGTCTCCGCCGTACGGTAGCGATGGCATCGAGGCACCCGGCCTGGAGCTGTGGAACGCGGTAAATTTAAATTGAGTGGAGCGAACGTCCAGCGTGTTTACCTTGAAAAGAGTCAGTCAACGAAAGACGGTAGTCTTTCGTTGACATTTCCAACGAAAGGAGCATATACGGGGGGAGTTATTTATTACTGTATATATAAATAATTTAATATTATCTTAATTGCTCGACAGCTCAAATTGTAAAGCGAAGTGCCGCGGGAACTTGGAAACCATGGCAGCGCTAATATACCGGGGGCCCTATTCTCAACTGCGAGAATTCCCCGCGAATTCTCAATCTTGGCAGGAAGGGTATTCTGATTGGATTGCATGTATGTACTTCCCGCTGACGACAGAGTTGTGTGGGTATCTGTCATTTTGACGTTCCATGATGTTTAATGGCACCACTTCCAACCTTGACCGTTTTCGTCGCTACATAAGGTGCATAGTTCTTTGTCTGCATTGAATAAATAGACGAAATGTAACAATAATAGAACAATGTAGATGTATCCGCCGCTGGGGCTCAGTGGCTAAGACAGTGGCTAAGCGCGAGGACGCAGCTTCGATCCCGGCCGGGGTGACAACTTTTCAGGTAGATGCGAAAAGCGAAAGCACCTGTGTGTCGAGATTTCGGCACACGTTGAAGACCCTCGGGTGGTCAAAATTAACCCGGAGCCCTCCACAACAGCGCGTCTCGTGGCCCAGGTGTAGCTGCCGCGCTTTAAACAATAAAAATCAACCAATGTAGACTTGTTTTTGATATTCAAAAAAAGCATCACCTGGTGTTCACAGCCTCTTTACTGTTTGTGAAGGCGTGACGTATTGTAAACAGTTAGCGTGTACGTGAGCGTGACACACTGGCAACTTTAACCTGCGTGAAGGTCATGTGAGTTTACGCAAGAGCTGCCAAATGGCGTTTGCCATGGCCACGAAATGGGCCAAAAAATTCGATGACCTTCGGTGCCGTGAATTCATAATCGATTTGGAGCAGCCGCTGTTTTCTCGAAGCTACTAATTTCGAATCACTAGCGTGATCTGTATACACCTATGTATTCCTCCTCTTAAATCTGCATTTTCGTTTGTTAGGTGATTGTCCCTGGGCGAATGATGTACATTTGGCTGCAATACTGGATTTGCCACTGCTTCTGTTTTGTGTGAAAGTATGTACAAGTGTATGTAGGAGCATGTGCACATATATGTATGTGCATGTATTATTGTGCATGTATGCTATGTGTAAGCACATTGATGTGTATCTATGCATTACGGTTCTTACGATCGCTTTCTTTTGTTGTCCATATTGAATTAGTTTAAAACTGGGTTGCTATATATTACGTATTTATTGCATGAACCCGCTTCTAGAAGTGTTGCTATGGGCCCAGATGATGTGTGGCATCCCAAAATGCAATCCCTTTTTGGAAAATAAAGTTTAATTGGATTGAATTGTAAGAGGTGCTTTTCTCAGTACCTACTAGCAAAATAAATATTAAAATCGAAATACCCCCGTCTAACGACGACTATGGTTGAGACCCGAAGTTTTCTTGGATGGCAAAATTAAATGGTGAATTGCCAAATTCAAAGCCGATTCAATAAAAGTCAAAGCGTCAACGATCAATGTGCAAACCACCTGAGAGTCTAAGTCAAAGCGGGAACAATCAAAGTGCAAAGCCTCTGAGTGAAACTACAATCATCAACGAGCAAAGGGCATAGTCCCTGCGACTCAAAAACTAAACTCTGACGACAGCAAACAACTTCTGACGGAAAGTGTCTCCCCCCCTACCACCGCGCAGCCATCGCTGTCGTTAGACGAAGGGGATTTGATATTTTTTTGAAGACACAGTGCGCTAAAGACAAAAAGAATTGCTGAGCGAGTAGAATGCGATGATGGCGCATGATTAAAGAGAAGGGATTGATGGTTTATTTGTGCCCTTGGGGCCATGATTGCTTCCCATGCAAAAAACCAGAGATAATCGAAAACGTGTTCATAGATTGTTGGGACGGAGTCTTCCTATGGGACTTTTTACAGCGTACCTTGAAGAAAGACTTTCCTGTGGATATCATGGAATTAGCTTTTTAGCCGTAGGAAATGAAGTCCACACGACTTCATAGCGTTGCTATCCCTACACGGCTCGCATGGCCTGTCGGTACAATTATGTAGATGCGAGGCCAGGAGGGAGTATTTTTGCGAGAATGTTCGTTACATAGTCGAGGTGTTGAAAGCTGAGCCTAGTCCTCCCGAATGTGTGACTGTGCTTGAGAGTCTGGCGAGACTACCACCTTTCTAAACCTGACAAACTAGCAAGATATGTGCTATTGCCGTCTCACGTGGTTTAATTTTGTTGATGTTTTACATCTATGTATTGACCCAAACCACGCCATAAACAATAATGGTGCAATGGGATGATTGTAGGCTTCATAACGCGAAGGACCCAGGTTCGATTCCAACCAGGGGAAGCGTTTTTTTCTTCTTTTTTTCGTAGTCCGCATCATCGTGTGCCCTCCCGTTGTGTAAAGTTCACTTTCCTGCACTGCGTTTTCGTTAAGACGCCGCCATCAGTGAGACCACGAAAGCTTCGCCTTAATAATTTTGGCTCCTTTAAGCAGACGTTGAATAAAAATGTGTCAGAATGGCCGCAGCTATTCCCAGAACGCTGCTACTCTCTGTTATGCAAGGACGTTTTTCCTGAATTGTGCTTAGTGTTTTCTTTGTGATGAACAATGTCGACACGTAAGAAACACGCCACCTGTTGTGGTAGCTAGAAGTCTAGCCTATGTATACTGTAAAAAAGCGTTAATTCGAACCGCAATCGGAGCCGTTTCAGTTGGAGCTTATGAAAGTAAGAACTTACGAAATTGTAGAACAATAAGAACAGTGCGCTGTGATAGGGAAGAAGTGTGAATGCCAATAATTTGGTACCTGACAAAGTCTTTGGTTGCAGTCTGCGTTTTTTCCTTGAAAAGCAACAGCCTGCACTTGTGTACTAACAAAGGAGTGTGGCGGAAGGTCTCCTCTTAGCCTTCCTAGGCCAAACATACATCGCCCGCCGAACAGACGCGTTTTCGAGTACGAGCGCAGCTGAGACTTGTGAGCTGGTGGCGCCATTTGTCGCTAAACAGCAGCTACACGACGAGATTTACAAAGCCTCCGAGATAGGTGGCCTCGGAAGTCACATAGGCCTCCTGCGCTGGAGTTTTGGCGACATGCAGCGCCCCTAGCGGCCGACGCCTCTGGGTAGTGCAAAAGCAGACGACCCTCGCCGCCCTCCATGTGTTTTCAATTACAAGCCAGAGCGAAAGTTGGTTGTGGCGCTTTGTGGCGTGTTTAAATGACTGCATACTGTATGAAATAGCCCTTAAAGCAGCTGCAGAGGCTAAACAAAATAATATCCTCTAAAAGAAGCCGATTTGTCGGCTTTCTTTTGAGCGAGCTGTCGCGGTGGTCGCGGCGTGGGACAGTATCGCCAGGTCGGGTGGTTTAACTGTTTGACGACAGTTACAGTTTTTTTCTTCTTGCGTGCGGTCGACAAAGGAAAGTTTACGAGTAGCATAAACACGGAACGCTGCTCATCTTACATCATGAGGTAACTGCAAAAGGTTGCTTCATCGGGAGCTTTAAGCGGACGCAAGAACTGCGCAGCCGACTCAGCTGACACTGCTGGCCTGGCACCGCCTTTGAAACGAGTGGAAATTTTGTTTCGTATTTTCGCTAACTGAATGATTCTTGCGTAACGTTTTACGCCGCGCGATTTACGAACGGCAGGGTGCATGTATACTAGCGAGTAGGTGGGGCAATAGCGCCAATTAAATAAACAAATTAAGCGCTATTAAAGGACGCAAAACACGCACCAAATCACACGCCCGCTGCCTGCAGAGATGTGTACTTCTATAACATCACATAACACAGCATAACATAACACAGCCGCATACACGGCGCGGGGCCCCGAATATTTATAAACGATCATCACTGACTGTGTTGGTTTTCTAGTGCAGGGGTCGTCGAATCTGAACGCCGACACGACAGTTTTGACTTCAAATGGAGTTAGACAGCGAGACAAGAACAGAGAATTGGCGTCCTCCAGTTGAATTCCCCCCCACCCCCCCCCCGCCAGGTTATTGGCAAATATTATTAGAAATTCGCTGAATTTTTTTCTCTTTGCATTCAAAACCCCCCTCCTCCACCTCCCCCCTCCCGATTTGCCGTCCAGCCCTCCGCCATGTCGGCTGCATGGAACTCGGCCGTTGCTGACCCTCATTCTAGGCTATTAAGTGCGAACTGGGAATGTATGCTGCAAGAGCATAATTAAGTAAAGTGAGAGCAAACAAGGAAAGCGAGCGGCCTCTTAGTTCGCCCGACCACTTTGTTTTACGGCCACTAATTTCGGAAACGCAAAACAGATTTCACGCTTCTGACGGTCGCGGCATTTTGTCACTGAGACTCGCAACAAAACGGCAAGCTAACGCTGCACCATGTATTCGTAACGGCGACGCAAGCAAGCACTGCTTAATGAAAGTGCACGCATAGTGTGCAGGTACGCAAAAGAGCGGCGCACCGCAGCAGGCGAGCCTGCGGTCCGCTGGACTCGCTGGCTTTTTAAAGCGCGATCATCGCCGATTGCGTCTTTGACCGGCTGTTCTTGAGAAGTCTTTTTCACCTAGAGTATTAGTTTAAACTAGAAATTCCACTTTTTCACTTCGTACGACCATCGATCGGTGAACCTGCGAGTAGCAGACGCCGTCACGGTCCCGGTACTTTTGTCGGCGCTGTAAACGTGTTTAGCTCTGCAAAGCTTTTTCCCCTAATGCCAAGTTGATCGCTGAAATAGATCGGACGCGTTGGGGATGAGCTGGTGACCACGTCGCAAAATAATCGAGAGAGTCGAGCTCATTTTGCTTCTGTCAACACGGGATCCTATGGGACCCACGCAGCTTTGTACTACCCGGAAGTACTGCCACAGGTACTGCCCGGAAGCCACTTGCGCAGCGCCCCCTGGGCAGGAGGCCCCCTGCGCAGGAGGCCTATCACGCAGAGGAGGCAGTAGCTCCTTCTCTTTGGCCTCCGCGGCGGTTTATTTGCAGTCTGCATGATTTTGCCCGATTTTAAATGCTGGTCCCTTCTCAGGGCCCGGAGGTGACGCGGCTTCGTGTGCAAGCGCCGTGTGCGTTTCTTTACCTGTGTGCCAGGTGCCACGCACATGACGCGGTTCCGGATGGTTCGAATTATCCGTAGTTGAACTGACCGGGGTTCGAATTAATGGGATTTTTTATGTTGATACTTCAATGAGTCTTGGCCGGACCGATACGGATAGGTCATAATATTAATAAGTTAGAATTAGGAAATTTTCAATGAGTGGGCATCTACGGTACTTATTGTGGGAGTATTCTTCCGATAGTGCGTAATCTGTCCGCCGAATCCATCACACTTCACGCAGAGTCCTCTTCGGCTGTCTTAGGTGGCCAATTAAGTGTCCTAAGGCTGTACGTGATACTTTTGAGTCTCTTTTTTGTTGTTCTAAGTTTATATCGCTTTTCCTCGACATTGTTTTTAACTAAGTCTCTTCTCATTCAGTAGGCTGTAAGTTATACACCCGGGAATGAGGAAAATAGAACTTGAAATTTCTTCACTATGTAGCACGTTTGACTGCTATGCACTGATTTTCTTAACACATGGCTTTTTCTGCTTTGCCAAATGCATTCCTGAGAAGTTGTTTCACGGGGTAATATAACTACTATCGAAATAGAGAGTGCCCAAGGGCTGTTTTCTGGTCTGCTGCCCAAGCGCAACGCGGCGCGTTACGGGCGGAAGCAAGACTTTCTGAGGCACATAGCCCTAGGATGCGTACGTATTAAATGGCCTCAATGGCGGAGTTTGATAAACGACGCCGAGAGAAAGGCGGTAGAAATTGGGGCTGCAAGTCAAGGTTTGCGCACTGTTGGGTACGGGAAGGCCGACCCGAGCCGAGCTCCGTCGCCTCCGACATACGTGTGGTAGCGTGGTGTGAAGCGAGCGGCCAGCCGCTGTTGAAGCCGTGAAGAAGTCCAGAAGCCGTAGGCTAACGTAACTGTTTACTTCATAGGGAGAGATGAGCCGAAGCCAAAGAACAATGTCCCGACGGGCGAAGTTACATTACAGGACTCGAGCAGAGTAACAGCTATGATTCACTGCTCAAACAGGAATGAAACTACAGCGCTTGGGCAGGGTCTATTTATACCCAAAGCGCTAACGGTCAAAACAAGCGTTCCCTCTAGATTGTGCACACGCCACGAACGTCACAGACACACACAACACTCTCTCCAGAGTTCGTGAGCAGTCGGTAGCAGCGGCGCACGCTGAGTCCGACAGAGAGGAGGACTCCGCTGCGAACGCGGGGCTCTCGTGTCCTTGGGGCGCGTGTCGACGTGCCTCGCCTGGAACCACCGAAGTTTGAAACACGCCGAAAGCGAGGCGTCTAACCCAGGCTTGTCCAGACGTGAAAACATGAGACACCGACACGGTGGGGCTCGTTTAAAAGGCGCACGTAGTGGAGGCTTCACCCCACAGACGAGGAGTGATGAGACAAAGCCCAGCGACGGGCTCAGTCGTAACAGCACTCATTGTATGCCTCTGCGATCTTTCCCCGGAACAAACACACTTCGAAAGACAAGGTGTGGACGTCAAAGCGAAAATATCCAGTGCCCCGGTGTGCGCAAACACACGTGCGAGGGAAGCGCAAAAAAAAGAAACTCGAGGTTTGCATACATTCCCCACCTGCAAAGAATCTAAAAGCCGCAGCTTTTGGCGACGCACATCTGTTGTGCGGCAAAGACCCTCATTAAAGCACCTGGTTGTTCTAGTGGCAGCGCGGGGCTTTGTTCCGCGTCACTGCTATGCACAGCGCCCCCAATGAATAACGTTACGCCGACACACAGGCAAAGGACGCAGTGGCAGGGGAGGTCACAGGCGGGGGCGGGCAGCGGCGGCAGCCTGGGTTGTAATCGCGCACAAAGATATAATAGGCATACTCCCGATGGCGCCTTCAACGACCGGAAACTTTGTGAAGCAAGCAAAATGCCTCTCGGCCAGGGTACTATTAAAACAGGAAAATATCCGTGTCTGGCCCTTCCATGTTAGCGGTTCGTTTGCCCATCCGTGACTTCCGAATCTTCCACCATAGGTGTATGGATACCACCTCCTGGGGCCTCTGTGAGCCAGAAGCTCAGTCACAAGACATCGGCTACAAAAAACAGAGCTGGCACCAATAGCTCTACAAGTCATGTGCAGGAATTCCTGCCGCATTACTATCAAAGTCCTATTAAACCCGAGTTACCACCTTGGCAGTTTTCTACGTGGTCAATAACAACAATAGGGCCTGGAATCGGCAAGAAGTCAGCGATGCCTCTATCAGCCTTGACCTACTACACACTGTAGTGTATATATATCTCGCTGCTATTTCGGGTATACGTACGCGTATGCTGATGGGTCCGTGACTTCCGAATCTTCCGCCATAGGTGTATGGATACCACCTCCTGGGGCCTCTGTGAGCCAGAAGCTCAGTCACAAGACATCGGCTACAAAAACAGAGCTGGCACCAGGTAGAGCTGCGCTGCAGAATGTGGAGGACTGCCCTCCAAAACTTTGGGTAGTTTTTCTGGACTCCCGCTCTGCACTACTGGCGCTTCTCAAGCGAGGAAGTAATCAAGGCCAACTGATTCATGAAATCAACGCCATACAAACAGAGGCACTGTGAAACGGACACACTACTTTGTGGCAGTGGTTGCCCAGACACTGCGGCATAACGGGCAATGCAATATCCGATCGGCTCACGTGCAAGGGCTATTCCACCAGCTCAACAGCACAACTCCCTTTATCCAAGGAGGACGTCAACGGAATAGTCACAACTCTGGGATGGGGCATCCAATTGCAGCACTGGAGCAACCCGGACCTCCAGTACGCCCCCTTCACGCTGTCGAGCCGCAGTGTACGTTTCGTATAGCTCACGGTTTCTCCAGCTAAACAGAGTGTGCTATGCAACGCCTGCGTTTCAAAGCAACTTATACCAAAAGCTTTCTTTCAAAATCGGTCTATTGGCATCACCGCTGCGTCCCTTTCGCGGTGTACGAAAGGACACTGAAAACCTGTTCTGTGTTGGTCCACGTTTCAACTCGGCACGAATGACACCGTGGAGTTTACTATTGATAAGAAATCTAAGCATGAAGGACTTTTTAGGCCAATGGAACAGCGAAGACAATGCGATGTGGGGTTTTAAAGCTCGCGTGCATTTTCTTAGAGACTCTAGTCTCGACTCCATCTTCTAACTGTCTATGTCACTTTTTTATGAGTGCGTGTGTCCGTCTGGTGCATTTTCTTTCGTTTTAAAGCAAATCTTTCTACCTGTACCAGCAAACGGTTCTTTCGCGGCAAGCAGTACAGTAAACTCCCAACGTGGCGGAGGCGGCGGCGGGGAGGGAGGCGGAGGGAGGTTTTCACTCACGGAGCACACTGTAGACGGCGCGCCGAATTTACCTAGCGTCGTCCGCGCGCAGGTACCTGCTCGACGGCGGGCACGTTGGCGGTACGGCTTTGTCATCTGCTTTAGCGATGGTTGTTTTAGGCCTGTTCTAGCGCAGCTTCACGTCAATTGCGCGCTTCTTTCGCATGCCTTGATTAAATTGTTCGGCCGCACCTCCGGGGTAACCCGCACACGACGAAATTAAGTGGTCGTACCGCAGAGATGCGTCAAAGATTGATTTGCAGGGGTGGAAAACAAAATGTACCAACCACATACAGATATCTGGCCGCTAGAGAAACCCCACCTTTTGCGCACTGCTTGCCACGAATGAGACTCCGTTTTCTAAATTGGTGAATACCCATTCGGTTATGTTTTAAGAAGTATTAGAAAATGCGAAAAGAGCAACTAATTCCGATAAAAAGCGATTATAAAAGTTCCCTCAGCGTTCTCGTAATTCTCAAACTTACTAAACTAACTAGTTTAAATCGGTATAAATGGGAATCTCTAAGCTGACATGCCAAATCGTTTCGGGGTCTGCGCTTGTGTAGCGCGGTGTTGTATCCCCGAGCTAGCACATCGGGATGGCTAGGTACCACTGTCTCACTCTTCGAAAGACGCTCCTCTCCATTTTATTTAAGCCGGCCCACAACCGGGATAGATCGGCGGCGTCTGCCTCTCTAGCCTGGCCGTGGCCGACGCTCTTGTGTTCGGGACGTCGCCGTCGCGAATCTCAGGTAACGGCTGGCGGAATCCATGGTTTCACTTCTTGTAGAGCCACGTGTGTGAATTCAAGTGACATCGCATGGGCAATTCTCGTGGCTGTCGTTTAAAGCTTTGCTTTCCAACCACCTTCACAGCGTGGTGAATGAACACGGGCCTTGCGCGAAAAAGACACCACACATGACGGACGGGACTAGCGGGACGATCGGCTCGCATTGCGCTCGTCCCGTCCGTCGTGTGTGTGGTGTCTTTTTCGAGCAAGGCCCGTGTTCATTCAGCAAGATGCACTAACTCGCCCAACAACAAGTTCTTCACAGCGTGGATTGGAGCTTTTTTCTCTTTTCTTATTTGTATTAGTCATGTTAGCATTTAGCCCTCATCACATGTTCACCAACAATCAAAGTAGCAAGCCGAGTATTATGTAGGGCTGATCTCTTCAGTCTCATTAAAGAATTTTGTCTCTCTCTACGAGACAGCGCTCTGGCACTGATGTTTCCATCTCCCCTCGACAGGAGTGACTGGGCCTCCGTTGTCTTGTTGTCCGCGCATGTCCAACGCTGGCTAATACGAGCTGTCCTTCCCGGCGAGGACGGTAACATTATCCCAGGATTGCTAGCCGCGCAAGGACTCGGGCCCTGGGTCTTAGAGAGAGGACATGGGGGCGGGATCACCCACGAGGACCACGGTGCTCGCTGCGAGGGTGTGTGCAATGGCCCACTCTCTAAAGGCACTGCCACGGCGAGGCCATTGCGAGCCAGCAGTTGTTTTTTAGGGAGACAGAAGCGAACAACGCGCCTACGAAGCAAAATATTTTTCCGCAGCGTGTTTGTGTGAGGTGATATGGCCTTAAGCGTGTTCTGTACTCAGAGAAGAAGTTCGCGTTGAAAGCTTCTCGACCGCGCATGACTGTTTGGTCATTCGAGGCGCAGCCGCCAGATGAGGACCCTCAAAGACAGCCATTTCAATGTTTAGTGTGGAGCTTTGCGCAGAGAGCTGTCTCGGCTCGCGTGGTCCGGCTCGCGTGGTCGCGTGGTCCGAACAAAAGGAGTGTATTTTGAATGATTTTACTTAACACGCTCGCAGCTAGCGCATTCAAAATTAAATCTTCAGATTCGAACGAATGTTTGCTTTCTCTCGTTTTTAGTCGGAGGTGGGAGTCGCCAATGAAGTCTGTCAGTTAGCTCTCCTCAGATTCGAATGATTAATTTGCTTTTTTTGTTTTCAGCTGAAGGCCAGAGTCGTGGATGACGCCTTTCTGTTAGTGCAGGCCGGATCAGCTGCTTTCCGCAATAAATAAATAAATAAATAAATGAATAAGTAAATAAATAAATAAATAAATGTCTGTTTTTATGCCGAAACCGCTGACGTTTAAACTGTGTGACGAAGCAAAGCACGTTATCGTCTCCACCATTACGTTTACGGTTTCTGTAAGTTTGCTGTATATTTTGTAACACATGTGAATGAAGACAATCAATCAATCATCTGTTTATTTTGTAAGAGCAAACGAATCGCGCACAATAAATTTCATCGTAGACCTCACGCTACAAAAAAAAGAGAGTAAACAGAAGAAAATGCGCCCTACTTGACTCCCCTCTCGTTATGATGCGTTCTTTTTACTATCTAAATAAATACTTGAAAAATGTTCATGCTACAGTACACGTCTTCGTACATTTGATAAAACGTTACAAGGGAAGTCAATTACGGCCGGATTGCAAATATGTGCTCTTCCTTTAATTGCCACGCCGGGAAACGGTTGCACCGTCACCTTCCTATATAGTATACTTTAAGACAAACTCTATGCTCTGTCATAGCCGGGATCCGGGGTCTCGGTACTCACCGCATCGGACCAGGATTGAGGGACCAGGGCGACAATAATAAGCAAGAAGGTTTATATACAAGTAGGGTTATATGGTCAGGATACAGGGTCGAGTCCCAAACAATCACCTCGATTGTCACCTCGACAATCAATGACCTCGAGTCAATTCAAAATCGCTCTGCTCGATTTATACATTCGTTATATTCTTTTGAGATTAGTGTTTCATTCTTAACAGCCCAATCTGGATTACAGCCCCTTTCCCTTCGACGCCGAAAAGGCACCCTTTCCCTGTTTCACAAGCTGTTTCATTTGCCCCTCAACCATCCCCCATACGTCATCCCCCCGACGTACATTTCGCACCGCACCAGCCACCCCTCCAAGTTTCCCGTTACCGCGCCAGAACTGCTACCTTTTCCGCGTCCTTCTTTCCCCATGCCGCGAAGGACTGGAACGACCTCCCAAACCACGGCGTCACAATCACCTGCCAATCAGCCTTCAATAAAAATGTAACCAGTCATTTCTGTCAGTGGGAGTTTATGGCAATGACCTTATACCTACTATATTCGCTCCTATGTGGAATGTTTTTACACCTTGTATACCAGCCCATTATGTAGCAAATTTCCGTTATATCCTGTGTATCAACCTCTTATGTGGCAAATGGTCTTTATATTCTGTATATCCACCCCTTATGTAATACCCCCTTGTTGGGTCTTTAAGGAAATAAAATATGAACATGATGATGATGATGATCAATGGGATGCATGGCCTTAAATAAAGTTTCAGGTTGTTCTACGGGGTCTATGGCTGTAAGCGCACGAACCAATCAGAGCACGGGCACCGTGTAACCAGGGCCCCTGTGATGGGGCCCTCCGGGGCCGTTAACTGGGGACGCACGAACCAATCACAGCGCAGGCTCCGTGACTCCGGGCCATCGGTCCGAGGTTCTGCAAAAGTGGGCCCACGTTCCGTTTCCGGCGAAGGACGCGGAGAGGGTGTCGAACCTGACTGCCAGGCTCACCAGACGGGCGCGTTCCTTTTCGTTGTTTTGCAGTAGTCTCGGCCTTTTCACAGCGTTTGACCCCGTGTTTTGAGGAAAAACACTTGCTTGGCTTCCCAGGAGCTCTCCGACCGTGGAAGTTGTTGCTGGGTGCTTTGGGGCGATTCCACGAGTCTTACGAAATACACTTGCGATGCAGCACGTAAGGCTCCGATGTTTTGTTGTCTGGTCTCGGTCGCTACAGCTACCTCCAAGTGCTCCGCATCTACCTTTTGAAGCGTAAGCTACACTGGCCGAGGTTGAGCAGTTTCGCGTGGACCTTGAAGTGCTTTCTCGCGAAACTTTCAGAAGTGGTATAATGGTTATTTCGCACTGAAAAGGGACGCTTCCTGTTGCCTGTGAAGAAAAGCGAAAAACTTACCATGCTGCTCTGTCACGTTGAACCACAGCGCAAGAAATCAAGGCAGGGACAAAAGATAGAAGGGGAGCAAAGCACTTCGTTCGTCCTTCTATTTTTTGCCCGAGGGTTGATTGCTTCCGCTGTGGTTCAACATGCATCCCCAGATCGCCCAAATTTCCACGTTGCTATGTTGGGCCGAAACAGCGCGGCCTGAGACTTTTTATAGCCGACGAGGAGAATGTGCCCTCCCTCCTTTACCTCCTTTCTTTTCCTTCTCAGGAGAAGCACGGACAAATGGCCCTCCAGCCCCCCTTTTTTTCAAAGCGCGATGACGTCAGAACACAAGCCAGGGTTACCCCAGCGTTACTGAATAAGCTACGCTAGGTAACCAAATTTCCCCTCTAAACACCGTTGTCTTTCTACCCTCCCAGCGCCAGCTGTCCCGTCCGAAGGAGTGCGTAATGGGGAGACGAACCCCTGGCAGCACCAGTGTACGCCGAGAGGAGCGCCAGGGAAATAGCGCTGAGTTTATTATAGTCGGGAGTACGGTGGTGCGCCGTGTTTAGGTACGCCCTCGCGTGTAGCTTGTAATGGCGTTCATCTCAAGCACACAAAAAACGCACTGACACAGAAGACAAGGACAAGCGCTACTTCCAACTGAATTTTATTCAATACGGTGGAATACACACCAGCAAAAAGACAAGCGATATAGAAAAGGTTGCGGTTATAGGGAGATTAGAATAACGGAATCACTTGGCACTGTCCCACACGTGTTAGTCATTACCAGGACCAGTTCTTTTTTAAGAACGCTGCCTTCTTTTCCGACAAACCTACCGACGTTGTGCTGACACATTCGAAATCTCCTAGCTGCATTTTAGCTGGCTCCACTATCTCGCGCGTGCGCTGATCAGAGTCGTGAAACAGCATCACAGAGTTTCGAAAGTACGGCTCACAGCCCACACTAGGAGCATTCACCGCAGTGAGTTGACAGGCTCTCATCCTTTCTTTTCTGTACGTCATTCTGATGTTCCCGTAACCTGGAGTTGACACAGCCTTCCGCCTGTCCTACATATTACCTTCCACAAGCCAACGGAACACGGTACACAACTCCTCTATGGCATTCTACGTACTTGTTTTGGTGCCCAACGCTACAGCCAGTATTTTGTTTTTGTACTGGACATGTGTGTCCGAAAAGCCTCACGAGCTTGAGTGGTGCGGACATTATAACCTGAATGCCAGCTCTCTTCCCTATCTTCATCAGCCGATGTGCGATACCGTGCAAATGCGGCATAACCGCCGTCTTACGGCGCTCATTGCCGTCATGCCCACTGGTTTCAGCCGCTTTCATGGAATACCAACTAGCCCGAACCCAAGCCCTTCTTCCTGTAATGGCGTCGCCTGCCGACACGTGATCGTTCAAGCGATAAAGGCAGTTGGGCTCTTGAGACAGGCGCCCTGTTGCACACAATACACCCTGCCCTCGCGACACTAACCATTAATTTCCTGCTCATTTATTACCGTACACTATCTCAAATGTTACGACGAGCAGTCCGCAAAAACGTAATTTATTGTTTCTGCCTTCCAACGAAATATTGCTTCTCTCCATGGGAGAGCGACGGAACCTGAGACAGACGTCACAGCAAAGTATCACGGCCCCCTATCCCTAACGAACTTGTGTGTGACATGATCGCTGCAGGAATGTTGAGGTATGAATGAACAGACAGATATCTATTTTATTTGAACACCAAGGAAGTGTTTTTAGAGAAGCCATTAGATGAAACCCGAAATCCAAACGAAGATTGTTGCAATAATGCCAAAAAGTGCGCATAACAAACGTTACAGCTAGCTTCGAATTCTGAGTCTGCGTCGGTTTGGCAAGGACAACGCATCGCTACGCGAAGACTTCTTGAGTGAGCGGCCCGTAGAGGGGTGATTCCACCGCACGAAACCTCTTTGTCTGTTGTGCCTGGTGGAGTCATGCGTCCCCTGGTGTCATGCCAGCCATTTTTTGTGCATGTTCCAAATGCGAGAGGAGCTAAATTCTATTGTGGCGTCTCTTCTTAATACCAGCCATATCAGGGTATCTGCCTTGCAAACGCCGCAAACTGGTGTCAAGATACACCAGGGCCGACTGGAATAAAGCACGACAATGCTCAGGCGTGGTCAGGCGTTCCCCCTTCTTTATCGGCAACCGACAAACGGGGGACGCATGGCCGTTTTCCCTAAGAAATACGCCCTCCATTGTCTGTTTCGGGAATAGAGAAAAGAAAAGGTGGTATCGATTGTTTCCTTGGTTCTGTTACGGTCACATCAATGTTGGTGCGTTTGAATGCCTGGTCAGTGCATGCGGTACACAAAGCATGAGCACAGCGGAAAACAGTCGGAAAAGATGCTTCGATCAATGCGGTTCCGCCGACGAGGCCGTTGACCGCAGCTGAGGGCCGCTCAGCGTCAGCGGCAAGAACGTGATGCTCGACTGCGGAATGCGGTCGGGATGCGACGACGAGTGGCGTTTTTTGGATTTCAGCCACATCACAGCTGAAGGAGATATACATGGGCACCATGACGGCATTACCACATGACCTAAAGCTGTTGGCTGCTCGGGCCCCATCTGCACTGACTCATCTTACCAAGACCATAAGTAGAAGTCTTACTGCGACATCATCGCTACACAAAGGGCAAAACGAATTGTTTCGCGTCGGTCATGCTCTGCGACTGCATACGAACAGTAGCATGTTCAGTATACAACAGTTGGTGGAGCTTTAGGTCGAGGTAGACAGCAACGCGGGCTACGCGGACGACGTACGGTGAGCCGCAATAGGGCGCCTATAACATGTCGGCCCAGCGGCACCTCGCTTGGCTGAACAAATGCCGACCTGACCGGCAAATAACCCGATCACCATGGGCTACCGCTACACGCGACTCAAGACGTTGAGGTGAGTGCGACATATTGATTAAATATCCCACCTGCATCGACAAGCATGGAGAGGCCCTTCTTCCGCAAACAGAACGACAAACCGGAGCCATGTACATGGAGGCTGATAGTTGTGTTCTAGCCATGTTCTGCTGTATTTCGTTTCCGCGTTCAGTGAACGACCTCCTCACTATATTTCCCCATGAAGACGATGAAGTTGGGAGTGCAGCGTGGTGTATAGTCTTAGCTTCTGAGGAAGAAGAAACTGTTTGTGGCGCACAGCTTACGCGGCTCTTTGTCATGACAGGCCACGAAATTTTTCCTTTTCCTTCAAAGATTGAACGTGGCATTTATTCACCCGCCACACAACATCTTTGGTAGATATTGTGTTGTCCATCCTCATCCTGGACCACCAGCTTCGCCCCATTTTGGTTTCTGAAGTGATCCCTTCAAGGCGCTTGAATCGCGTCAGCCGCCATGGGCTCCAAAAAATACCACCGGCTGTAATAGCAAATCCGATGTAAATACACTTAAAAGTTACAACATTACGGCTGTAGAACAATGCGAGACTGTTCTGCTCAGCTACACACCAGAGACACAACTCACAGGAGTCCGGATGGCAAAAGCCGCTGCGAGGATCCAAAGTATCCTGGCTTACGGCTGAGGGAGAGAGATCGTCCAAGCCGTCTACCCCTCAGAACGCATCTCGGGCATCAAAGAAAGTCATCTTTCTCTCTCCTTCCTCCCCCCACCAGTTCCGGTGTGCCATGGACACGCCCATTCCGCAGCCCGGTGTCCCAGTGTGTGACCCGCCGACACCAGCTGACGTGACCAGCCGTGACCTGACCATATGACGATGCCGTTCCCTGCCTCAACTCTCCTGCGCGTTTCTAAGGTACGTGGACATTGCTTCGTTGCATACGGCGGTTGTCACTGTTCCGGAGCTACGGATCACTGAGCTCATCATTGTCGTCTGTGGAGGCCGTATTGTTCATTTTGTTGTCATCTTTCATTGTCACTGGAGTCCCACGGTCACTGCAGCTCAACTGGGACGATCGCTCTTTTGAGGGTGATCGTCGCAGTCATCGCCGTCATTGTCATCGCCGGGTGGCCATCTCGTGACTGATGCTACGGGATGACGACAACAGTAAAAAGTCGCACAGCGCTGTGCTCCACTCCTCCGACTGATGTGAAGATGTGTGCGACGTGTGGCGTTGCTCAGACCCTCTGATGGCCGAAGTGTAAATACATTGTTTCACCATCAGCCATTCTTCCTGGACAAGTGATAGGGTGCTTTCACTGAACCTGTACGTAACAGTGAAACATGTTTGGGGCCAAAATTTAAACGTGGCTTACTTCTTGCTGAAGTGGGGCAGACTTTTAGCGCAGTGAAGTAAGGGGCTTTCTAAAACCGTGTACTGAGACTACCAGATGTAGATCTTTTAAATTTTAGTGCTCTTAGCTTACTGGCTTTTTCTGTCACTTTATTTTCTAGAACAGAGTTTAACAGTGTACAGCTAGCACCCTTCCACTTTTGTGACATTTAGCGGACACACGGGTAGTGCTTGAAGATGCTTGGGGAGAAAATTACCGCTTTCACGCTTTCCACTTTGAGTATTCCTAAACAACTGCTGATTTAATAACTACTATATCTGTATTCCAAAGTGTAATGAAACAGAATCAGAGAATTTAATTGGACCCGTTATTTCCCTTTGAATACTGTTTACTGATCGTTAACAGTCCTTGTACAACAAAAAAACACGTATGCGTAAGATACGAGATCTGTAATTGAAGGTTTCAGAGAACGCCATGCCAGCAAGCTTATGACGACGTTAACTACGCCCAATGGGTAGTGACAGCCCTAAAAGTAAAGCACATTACACATTTCTGAATCCCGTATTAAGGTAAAGGACCCGGTAAGTGCAGATAGTCATAACAAAGAAAACATCATAGTGTATGTTGGTAGTGTCACGTTTTAAAGGTGCAAAATGGAACGTGCCCTGGGGTATGGGGGTATCACACAGCTAGCGACAGATCTACCTCACCACTACGACCCGTTTACGTGCTACTTGAACTTGTTGAATGAGATGGTTTAAGGGTGACGTCACTGGCACAGAAAATGCGCAGGGAAGAAAGAACAGGCACGGTGAAACATGCAGCCTAATAGGGATGAGTAATAGTCACCAGTAGCTAGGCACCTACATCGTCCTACAAGAGTAGTCAACCAGCAACTACTGCTCATCGTCTCTAGAGTTCGCAGAGCAAACCTGGCCAGTTGTATGAACTCTTTGTCTTCTTTTTTACATGTTTGTAAATCGTGTATTTGGATGGTCAGCCACTCACCGTTCGCTTTCCAGTCCAGTCGCTCGGATAATCTTTTTCCTTCCTTGAAGAAGGTTCTGTTTAGTAACAATTACGTCTTGTTTATTGCATTTTTTGTGTTTTTTTTCTTGCGTGCAAGGAATGTGTAGGCAGGATGAGAGAAAGTACGCCGGAGTTTATTTTAACGTCACAGCTCTCGTAGTTCTTGAGGAGTGCGTCACACAGTCGAGCCGGGTGCGCTTTGGAGTGCACGTGTCGCTATTTTAACCTGTATAGTGGGTTCGTACCCAGGAACATTCTGAAGGGTCTTCCGTTGTAGCGATAGATTCTTGGAGGTAACAAAAAAATATATTCTTCCGACGCTTCCGTTTTTTAAGACTCGCGATCATGGAAAATTGTGAATAGGAGAAACGCGATTGATGCGCACTGAGGCTTATTGCCGCGTTTTTAGCCGCCTGCATCGAAAACCAGAGCTCCAGAAAAGAGCCCTCAGAAGGAGCGACAAAAAACAGCGGTGATTCCGTACGTCCACGTGTCAGCCATGCCCTCACGAAGATTGTAAGCAAGGCAAATGTTCGGCTTGCATTCTGTGCACCTAAAAACTGGGCCGATTGTGCAAGCGTGTCAACGCTGAAACACCGAAGGCAAGCGCATGCGGACAAAAAGCATATGCCACGTTATGTTGACTGTGTGGCAAATGTCGTTTACGAAATTCTATTGTCGCCGTGTGGCCGCACTGACATCGGGCAGACAGGCCGCTGACTCAATGATCGCCTGGGGGAGCATGCCAATAATCTAAGGTCGTCATCAAGTACCACCTTGGCAACGCGTTGCGCTTCCTGAGACTTCGCTCCACTCTTCCATGACTGCGTGATTCTCGCGCGGTATCCAGTACGAAGAGAGCGGGAGATCTTTGAGGCGTTCAAAATCAAGAAGAAAGTAGGTGCTTGTATTAGTAAGCCGTCAGTTTCACTTCTAGAAAAGGAAATGCTGTATTTATCTTGAACAATTGGCTATGTATCGGCACGTGGCGGATTATGCTTTTTACGAGACATCGTTTTTTTTCGATGTGATATCTCTCTTTGGTGTTTATCGGTCCTTTTGTTGTTTTCCTTTCTCTATATATGTTTTCTGCAGCAATAAAGCGATTATTTCTTTGTCAGCGCCTGTGGTTTTGTCATCCCTTTCTTCATTCTGTCGTTTGCACTGTTTTTCGTAGAGATAATGCGAATTAGTGGAGCAGAAAAAAAGAATTACCCTAGTTTTAAGAGACAGAGAGAGAGAGACAACAGAAAGAGGAGTTGGAAAATTAGATAAAAGTCAGGATAATCAGAATAGCTTTAGCACGGAAGACGAGCCGTCTCCGAACTCAAGAAGTGGATGGAGTTGCACACGTGTCTATGGCAGTGGTCCAGTTGAGGCCAGTCTCACATTCTGAGGACAAGAATTCAAATGTATTAAAAGTATCGCGACAGAAGTAAATAGGTACTAATATCCCAAACCGGCCACCACGACCTTGACGGTCCATGCGGAAGGCTCTGTCGTTACATACAATCTGTGGCGGAGTACAACCAAGTTTCTTGTAGAAGGATGTTTTCAGGTGAAAGTGTAGCTGCTAAGGAATAAAGGTCCGAAGAAGAGGAACGAATCCAGCGGCAATTCAATCGTAAAACCTTGAGAGAATCCATGCTTAGTTGATGTTAGCCTCAGTCGCTGATCTGGTTAGGATGTCCTCGGGAGCGCTGGCGCGTAGCTGGGCTTTCTTATTTTTTGACTTCGCCGAAGGACCTGGTAGAGGTGACGTGCGTCTTTTGTTGGAAAAGGTTACAATCATGTCCTCTGTCGATATTTCATCTCACGAATCAGGAGGCAGCGGGACTGTGGAACAATAGATAAGTGAGCGGCTAGCATCCTGGGAAGCTATCGACGACGGTCGCTTCTCAGTAGAAGGCGTGTTCGGGGTTCTCTGACTGATGGAATGAAGAGCAGCTGGCGCCTATGCTGCACTCTGAGATGGCGGTAGTGCAAGCCCTGTTGCATCATTAGCCGGGGTGTTGGCATGATATGACGACGATGTTGGTATGGGGTGGCGTTACCAAAGAAGCTCTCATTGTCTGAGGAACTATAAAGCTCTGGGGAGGAGCGGCGGGGGCGTGAGGAAGGCTCAATGGGGGAAGAGTTGAGTTTAGATTTACCTGCGGCATGAAAGTGAGCATGCTCTGAAAAGATTAGAGGAGGTTATAAAGCTACGACGACTTCATTTTCATTTCAGCTTATATTGGCTGAAAGCATTCTGAAAATATACCTGACAAGCGTACAACCGCAGCCGGTATAGCTTTTGCAACAGCAGCATCCACAAGGGAAGGCAAGGAACGGTCCATAGCAGTTACCTAACGAGAGGCTACATCCGCATATCCGAAAACCTGTTCTGTAACGATGGATGTGGCTTCTTCCCGCGAACAGCGATGCGTTTCTAGAACCTCAAGCACACTAACTTCCTGAGCTTGTGCGGGGCAGTTGGAGTTGTCTGTTGGATGGCCCTGCTGACAAAGGCACCACTTTTCCTCGTCTGCATTACAGTCACAAGGTGAGTGCGCTCTCCTACACCAGCAGCAGCGAAGCGACGATTTACAACCCCTTAAGGAGTGACCAAAACGTCAATGCCTTGTGCACTGAAGAAGACGTGGGTTTAAACGGTAAACACGGAAAACTAGCTTCGAGCCCTTAATTTAGGTGGGGCAAGCGAGACCAGAAAATGTTGCAATTACTGATTCAGTGTGGACCTTGCTGTTGTTACCCTCTCGGCTACAGCGGTGAACCGCAATGACACCAGCATATGCAAATTTGTGGAGCACATCTGAGGCACTTAACTCTGCGCTGACAGGCCGTATGATGGCCTTTGAGCACGCAAGATGATGAGGGATAAATGCACTTACCGGAATGGAGCCAAACATGCGGCAGGCTAGAAGGTTTGAAAAAAAAGTTCCTGCGTTTTTGCAGCCGCCCCTTTCCATAGGGGTGATTTCCCGTGCAAGCCGAGTGAACTTCCCAAGCGTTGTAGCCCCCCACAAGGGCTAAGCGCCAGGCCGGGGAGTCGCTTGAACCTAATTAACCGGTTGGTACCCGGTACCACTGAGGCACACGAATGCACATGGTGCCTTCCACAGCCATGGTGGACGCTCAATTTACAACCGCCTGTGGCAGGACATGCTGCCAGACTATTTCACCCCCGGCAATGGCGCAACGCAGCATGGTGGCTGGGGGCCCCGCCAGATGTACAAGGGTCAGGGGCCCCTAGCAAGGGTAAAGGCAGCTTTCCAGACGCGAATTCCCCTTTCAAGGGTCCGTACTGGACCAGGGACGCCTTTACCCATTAAAGAAATCGGTGGGTGAAAGGCGCTACGCGGATTCAAATCCGGTACCTCCCGCATACGAGGCGAGTGCTGTACCTCTGAGCCATCGGTGCAGCGATGGCTCAGAGGTGCAGAATTCGGTTGCAAAACCGCAGGAACTTCTTTTTCCTGCATACTTCCCGCACACTAGGCGACTCTCGCCAAATTTCCGGACATCGATCACCGACTGGCAGTGCTCCGTGGCACCCTGCAGGGAAGACTGTACTGCCTCGGCATGGTTGAGCCGAATTGACGCGCCATTAGTCGGCTCCAGAGCTACAGCAACCATATTCACGCTACTACTTGATTAAAAATTCAGAGAGAGCTTCAGCGCAGAAAGGGAAGCCGACCAGGGCGATGCCCCCGGCCTGGAGTTGTATTCCCAAACCATATCCCGTAGGGGCCCAGGCCGACCCCACCCTCCCCCCAAGCTGCTACACAGCACCGTGACATGACTTCCTCTATGTGCGTGACTTCATGCGACGTGGATGTTTTCTCCCCCGCCCACCCCTTCCCCGCTTCCTCGTTTCGGTTGCTTTGCGGGCGGCCGATGGTTTCGCTCCGTGCGCGGGGCTGGCCTGCGGCGGTGGGGAAGCTGGCGCACATATGGTAGAAGCAAGGAAGTTTTATACAACCTCCTTGGGTAGAAGTTAACCTTTTGTACCTGAGCCCCTGAGCTCTCCGCGCTCTTCTTGCGCGCCTGCAAGTTGATGCTGACCTCCCATCATGTTCCTAGATAAGCGCTCGGCTCGGTGCTCTAAGTGCGTGCACTCGGATGGACGCTTTCACGTACGTGTCGCTATTATATACGTTCCGGAAAGCCAACACTTTCATTAAAGTGAAGACAAAAATTTGTTTTTGTCTTTTGTGGTCACGCTGCTTCGCGGCGGCCGATGGTTTCGCTCCGAGCGCGAGCCTGGCGTACGCGCTGGGAAGCTGAAGCTCGCTCTCCGTGCTCTCTTGCGTACCTGCAGTCGCTCGTCTCCCATGCTGTTCCTAGTTAAGCTAGCGCTCTGCGCGTTGCTCAAAGTGCGCGCGCAGATGGATGCTTTTGCACGTACATGTAGTTATGGTTTACGTTCCGGAAAGCAAGCACTCCCATTAAGGTGAAGACAAAAATGTTTTTCTGGTCTTAGGTGGTCCTTTGGACTCCGTGCCGAAGCGCAGAACGTTTGCTCTCACGCCGTTCAGTCGAAAGTACACGCGTATATCGGTCACTAGTCTGCTGCGAACATCAGCGAGCGTGTTTTTCGCCATACTCATTTGTGCCTCGCACTCGCGCAGAACTTCCCATCACAAGGTCCGTTCCCATAATTGTGTGCGCCACGCGCGTCCCCCGCGCATTCACGCGATTGTCGCGCAGCTTATAACTTCTGCTTCTTGGATGAGCACGAGCACCCGCTCGAGGTCGTCAGAGATGACCTCGCGTCAACAGATCATGAGTCTGTGTTCCGCGCGAACCTGCCTGACGACGTAGCCAGTCAACGCCTTCATGGACACGTAGAGCGGGTGCACCAAGACTGCCTGGATTGTCCAAAAGGTCCAGAAACGGGACGAACGGTATGTTTTTCGATACGACGCGTTGTAGTACGTGAAGCGGCATTTTGTAACTTGTGTTGTACAGTTTATATTTTTATTCGTGCTACTTCTTGTTTATATATTTGTATACTTTTTGTGCACGTGTGTCGGTTACAGTTGAGGCACGAACTGTGACGCAATGCGCGCGCATTAAAAGGCCAGACACCACAGAAATCTATATGTGGTAGCTAAAAAATGCGTCGCAGGCAACGGACACAAGCTGCTCATCTATCCTCATCAGTGGATCTCGAAAAGTTACATTTTTTGCTGCTATTTGGACTCCCAGATCACTATCACAAAAATAGTGCGACCAGGAGAGAACTGTTTTTTTTTTACTTAGTTTCATCTTTGCTGCGACTACCGTGGCCTCAAGGTCACGCGCAGCTACTCATTAGTCCCATCGAAAAGAATATACGTATCTTATGTTACAAAATCTGTCAGGGCATGAAGCACAAATTGTTAAAAATAACTAATCGACATTGGCAACAGTGTGAGTGGTAGCACGCCTGATTACTGATACCAAACTCCATCCTGATGGCTTCAGTGCAGAGACTGTGGTCAATAGCTTTGTACAGAAGACATATCAAATTCCTCGAGTAGGTACTTCAGAAGCTCTACAATCCAACTATTACATAGCCCTTGGTTTGTCTAAATTTTCGATATTGTTTCCCAAAATTCTTATGACCAACAGTGCAAATTATGAAGTATTCATGACCGAGTGTAAAACGTGTACGTTTGAGCTAGTGTCTTTCTTATCAACGTATCCCCCTTGCAAGAACAATTCACACCTTCCATTGCTGTTTACAAAATGTCAATGTTTTCCTTAGTGGCGCTGTTCCTGGTAAAAAATTAATGTAAGGAAGGTAATGTTAACGACATTCAATGTAATAGTGCTTATGAAAGTGCCAATATGTAGCAGCTCATGCAGCTGTACGTAATATTTCGCAAGGGCGGGACAGTTTGTAAATGTAGTCAAGGGTAATTGGCAGCCTTTCTTGTAATCCTTACCTGCAGCGCCGAATCCTGTTTTGAGGTGTGTATATAGTGAAAGAGCACCTAACTCAATTGTATACCCTTCTGTGGGTTGTAGAATGGCCTTTCAATGAGAGTTTTTGCTTTCCAGAACGTATATAATACCCACATGTACGTGAAAGAGTCCATCTGCACGCGCGCACTTAGAGCACCGAGCCGAGCGCTCACCTAGGAACACGATGGGAGGTCAGCATCAACTTGCAGGCGCGCAAGAAGAGCGCGGAGATCTGAGGGGCTCAGGTACAAAAGGTTAACTTCTACAACATGTGCGTCAGCTTCCCCACCGCCGCAGGCCAGCCCCGCGCACGGCGCGAAACCATCGGCCGCTCACAAAGCAGCCGAAACAAGGGGGGGGGGGGGGGAGAGGGGGGAGAAAAAATCAACGTCGCATGAAGTCGCGCACATACAGGAAGTGACGTCACGGTGCTGCGTCGCTTAGGGGGTGTGGTCGGCCTGGGCCCCTACGGGATATGGTTTGGGAATATGCGGCCGGGAGTACTGAGCGACATCGGCTGATCTGCTTTCCGCACCTATAATTTAGGAGAAGCGTCACCGTTAGAATAAACACTGCAAACACTGTGAAAATTGACCAGATATACAAAACGCTTGGCGAAACCCCGCAAGGGGAATCAGTAATTCGAAGCGAGGAACAAAGACACGTCAGCCAGTTGGCGCCGAGCGCTGTCCATGATCTCCCTTCCTCCTTTCCTTCCTCGACCTTCTTTGGCGTCGCTGCCTGGATTTTCCTTGACTAATGACGAACAAAAATGCGATAAAACCTGTTTAGGTTTCTTAGAACCATGCACCAGTACTGCTGAAAAATTTCTGACGAACTGGTTGTATAATATACCACGCACATGTACTTGTCTGTGTGGCACGTACAGAGAATCGGCATATACAAAATGACGAGTTCTTCACAGTGCACATCTTCGTCAAAAACATGCGTATACCTAAGTAGACTTCACACATCATCACCTTCTTCCCACAGCCGGACGGTGTGTCGTATTCTTCTAAATCCGATGTCGGGAATATTTAATGGATAACGAAATCATTAAAATGAGATATTCGATAGAGAAGATCCGATCAAAGAAGCCAGTTTCATACAGTTTGCTCATCAAAATAAATACTACTGTTTTTAGTGAGCGGACAGGCCAGCCCAAAACAAAACCAGTGTAGCGAGACCCTTTGTCTGCTTAGAGACAGAACTTAAAACATTCTTCGCCTTCGTAATTGCAGAATCACTTTGAAGAAGGAATACTCGCCGATCCGTTTTTGCTCATTTAAATTGATAATTTTGTTTCACGTTGGTTCTACACGTAGGAAACACGATTCTCGCATTTACGAGTGACCAAGTCCCCGGTCGTATGCAAATTTTATTAACTCCCAACTGCATACGCTAGCGAGGGAATGAGGAGCGCCCTGACTGTAGTGCCACCCAGTATTTTTATTTATTCAATACTGCAGGCTTGACAGCCCAAGCAGGCAGACCTTTATTTGCATTATCAATTTCCGATATTCTGCGCTCGGTGTCTTTTTTCTCGCTATTTTCACGTTTGTATATCTTCGGATTGTCCGAACATGCACCGGCTTTGAGGATGAGGTAAAATGTATAAAGTCGGAGGGTCCAGCTGCCTGTGCCGATAGCGACGCGCCGTGCTCGATTCTCTAATAGAGTTCCGTAGAGATGCCTGGTTGTGATTGCAGTTGTTTTTTGATGGAAACATTTCGCTACTCTCAGGGTCCCACCAGAACATGGCGCATACTCGTTGGCGGTATTGGGCAGAAGTGAATAAAGCCAACGTACACTATGCAGCTAAGCTAGCCGTCTTACTTGCTCACTTGCTTGCTTGATTGGTTGATTGTTTGCTCGTTTCATTGTTTGCTGGCTTTCGAAGTCAAATGGGTGACTTCTGCATTTGATGCCCTGGAAAGCTTCTCTACGCCCGGACCAATGCACACATGCACAATAGACAGGACTTGCAAGAGTTGTTTGAGCACTGTTGGAGTCATTCATTGCCTAATATCGATCGTATTCTAATTCGGAATCCGCCTGTGTTCATTTTTTTGTACACAATTTACTTTAACTTCCGTTCATGGCATTATTATGCTTGCGGTAATTTATTATTCTATCTAAACAGAAGACAAACAAGGTCGACTGGCTGTCATGTGGTCTGTTTTTTTTTTTGCGTTCGGCCAAATAAAACCGTAATTTAATTAGCCTCAGCCAAACTGGGCGGGACAAAGCAGACCTATATGCTCGCAATTCCGGCACACATAGCACAAAGGCATTGGCTCCAAGCAAGGCTCCCATCACGCGATATTCCGTTCCAACAGAACTAGTTGCTTCCACGCCGAAACTTTCGTAATTAAATTTCCCTCATTCGATTACCACACCGGTGTTGAGCACCCTGAAGTCGGGAACGCCGGCTGGCGGGCAACAAAAGGGCAGGAGGCAGCGGCCGTGCAAACGTTCTTGCCCAATTTATACTTTTGTTTCACTTTTTGGCTGCCATGTCCCGGCAGGCCGGGAGTTGGGGATGAATTAGGTGGCGAGAGAACAACACCAAAAGGCGTTATAAACAGGCCGCTATTGCTTTTTTGAGCTGTGGTGTGATTGTGTTAGTAGGGAATGCAGTACAGTTGCATCACAGCATCAGGCTTATAGCAAGGACAATATACATTAAGCTAACAATAACACGAGAATAACCTGATACTCGGTGCTGCATATCAACTTTCTTGCAGCTTGTAACACATTTCAAGCACCGGTACCTCACTATGGTGTACACCAGGGCGTAAATTGACTTAGAATATTTTTTTTTTGCCATCACGCAAGTAGCTGGGATTCAAAAACTCTGAAAATGGCCTTACAAACACCATCAAAAATATTATATTTAGGCAGCTTAACTAGGCATTTCTATGATTTTTGGAGATGGTAATTACACGGAGCTTGGCATAACATGTGACTGCTCTAATCTTGTAGAGAGAACGTCAACATTTTAAATTTCTCTAGTGTAAAATGACTAGAGAACAAATAGAGTGGCAGTTCCCACGCATACGTAGGAAAATACATTGCACGAAGCTTTCACGGTGGCATACGGCCTTCGTTGCTATAGCAAAACTCAAGCAGCCATGTATCTTTGTCTGCAAATACCGCTTATGCATTTATCTTTTGCCTCGAATACGCCTACTGTTTTCTTTTTGCTGAAGAAAGGTGACAAATATGAAGACTGTGTTAGAGCTTTGGAAAATTGTGCCTATATAAACTTCAAGGATACCACGAGGTTTCGGCCGGCTGTCTGTATTCAGGGACACCCACACAAATAGACCGACGCAAGGTCTTAGAATTAGGTCACCCAAGAAAGACTACGTCTTTAAAATTCACGGACGCTTGCACGCACGCGCAACACTTGAATGGCGTAGCTGTGGGAGTGTACCATTGGCGGACATATATTTAGGTTTCAGTATCATTGTTCATTTGCATGGTTGCGGTTCTAGTAATCATCGTCACATGCATCGAAGAGGCCGTCGCCTTCTTTGTGGTGAGTGGCGGATGCAAAGCCATCCTCTGCATTGTACACTTCCACCAGCTCAACTGGCGAAGCTCGCACTAATTCGCGCAAGGTTTAAAATATAGCGAACCTGCAGTATGTCTTACTGCGCGAGCCCTGAAGGACACATCCCCATGCATTAGTGGAAGTTTTAAATTGTTTATTTACATGTTCCGTCGTCGCCTTGCACTGTGATAGTAGTAGCCATCCTCATATTCTTCGATATCGTCATGCTCCTCATGATAAGCATTATATGCGTGGTAGCGCTTGGCGACAAAGCTGGAGGGTTTTTTTTTGCGAGAGCCACGGCGGTATCCGGGGGCTCGCCGATCGCCGCGAGGCACGCGCGCAGGAGTGCGTTGCATTTTCTTGGTATATTTTCCTGCAACAGCAAACTTACGGCTTGTACAAATCTGCTGTTAAGAATAGAGTATTTTCTTAGACAACGAACCCGCCACTGGTTATAGGTTTTTCCGCCGTTGGGCTCTGCCTCGCGAACCATGTTGATGCGGTAAAGCCTGATTGCGGGCACATGCAATTAGATTCGGGTTCGGACTTATGTTCCACGATGTTCGCGTACTTTTGCCTCGTTCGGCTGTTCTTCACGGAGAGTCCCTCTGCAGCGAAGGACGCTTGTGGGCAAAGCTAAAGAAATTAGCGACTCATGGCAGCCCACATGCTCATGGCAGACACATGGCAGGCCAAATGCTGGCCGGCCGGCCGCATCCACGATTAGCTTCGTAGCTAGCGACCTGCCCTTGCGCGCCGATGCCGCGCGTAAAACTCGTTTTACACCAAAGCTCGTTTTACACCTCTACCCCCCCGAACGGCTTCATCGCCCTGGGAGAAAACGCCAGGGCGTCAAGGCCTAAGACACCGAGCGCAGGCATCAGCAGCATAGAGCTCAGTATTCGCTTAAGGAAACCACAAAACAAGTATAGAAACCGCATTATGGATTAAAAGGCGCCTATGGACAATGGGACCGTCCATCCCACCATGCATTTCTAGTAAGGTTCATCTTTGGGGATTGTCTTTGAAAGCTAGGCAAGACTAGTGTCGCTAATTGAACAGTTCTTGCCCAATACGCCGAACGGACGCGTCATGCTAGGCGAGACCAAGCATTTGCCCCACCTTTGGACACACTTCTTCTGCTGAAATGCTTTTTCAGGAGTTATCTTTGATTCGCATTCGTACCGACATCAGTCGCACGCAGCCGCAGAGCCGAGAGGGCACGCTAAGCGTACCATAGTTGACTGAATAAAACGTATAAATATCCATACAGCGGCGCACATGAACCGTTGCAAGGTAAACAAATGTCACGTAATGCGAACCGACCAATGATTATGGCGGCGGCATGGAAAAATAGGACAAAACAGTGCCGATACTCTGCACCTTTATCTAGTAACACTAGTCGATAGCATGCCACAAGCAAGCGGAGACTACCAGAACCAATGCATACCCTCCTCGATCACAATTTTTAGTGGTTTACAACAGCTTTCCCGTACATCCACTTTCGCAGGGCAGGGATGGCGACCAGTTTTTTTTTGCTTGTTTTGGTTTTTTTGTTCTTCGCCACGCTAGTGCACTGTATTGCGCTGCTTTACCCATTTATCAAGCGTCGTCTGCTATTCGTCTGGCTTGCCGTCGATGTTACTGCGCCTGTTTTCTCAGTGCGTTGCTCTACTTATTTGTCGATTTACCATATGGAAAGTACACACATTCTGTGGGCCCGCCAGTGTGCCTTAGTTAATAGACTGAGCTTTGAATAGACTTAGAAAGATTGAGCTTTGTTCTTTGGCGCTCGCAAAAGTGCACCAAGAAAATAAGGCTCCTCCCCCGCGCTCAGATACCGTTATACCTCCGAGAATACTCTGTCCAGCGTTCATGGCATGAGAAACTGTTGAAATTCATTTTTGATACAGGACTTTATAGTTGCGTGTAGTGCCCCGCATCATTGGGGCTTTTTTTTCTGTGTCGTAGCTGTGTCCTGTTTTGTTCATTCCTTCTTTGTTACGTATGCCCTGTAGCAAAATGACGCAAGGAAAACTATATCGCGTGCTCTTCTCCTCGTGGGTTCACGTGCGTTCGCGCCTTAAGTGGGGAGTATAGAAGAGCTACAGACGCCAAGTTCGCGAAGCCGTTTGCCGCCGGTTCTAACGCGTGCGATCCGATTTTGGAGAAAGAGAGAGAGAAAAGCTGTTTTAAATATGTATACGCAGGCCTGCTTAGTCCTTCCATTCCAGAGGACATCTAGTGACGTCTTCAAGTTACTTCTTGATCTACGCCACCAGTTGCCTTTGTTCCTCGGTGGTGCTTGTTGCGGTCAGCCATCGTTTGTTGGGGTGTGTTTGTAGTGTTGTGTATGGTTGTGCAGTCCCAGAGGATATTATCTTGGTCTAGTATGACGTTACATGTGAAGCAAGAAGAGGGTGCATGGTGTGACAGGATGTTCCCATATCTTTTGTAGTCTGTCTAGAGGGCCCGAGGTGTCTGCGCTTGTTTTATTAGGGTTGCTTGGTGTCTTGCGAGCGTGTGAAGGGGCTGTGGTAGTTCCTTCCTTCCCGTGGAGCAGTCCTTCAATTTAGGTGCTGCGGCTTGTCGGGCCAGCTGATTAGCTTTCTCGTTATCTGCCATTCCTTCGTGCCCAGATATCTAGTGCACTGTTACAGCTCCCTTGATGCTGTTGCTGATGGCCGCAGCTATGGGTCGGGGCAGTTCCATGCATAGCAGTTTGTGACAGGTGACTTTTAGGTCCGTGTGTATGTACGTGTGCTTCGTGACGCTGGGTGTTCTGAAAATGGCAGCGGTGATGGCTGTGAGTTCAGCCCAGGTGGGGGATGCACGGCTGGTGCTCCAGTTATCCTTTGAGGTTAGCATGCTAAAGCCTGTGGACTAAACGATCTGGGCCTGCCAGTCATGGAGAGCTTTCAGCGGCAAGTTCGGAAATCCATGTGAGGTGCGACTTCCCAGTCTTCAGCGAAATCAAAGGGGCCGCCAGCTCTGCTGATTTTCAAGCCTTGCACCACTAGTGCAAGCTGCGCCATTTTTTAAAGGCGAAAACCTTACTTTCCTGGATTGGTGAAAGCAGGCACCCAGCGATCTTCCACAATATGCGCACCCGAACGTCGTCCGTAAAAGTGCCCGCAACAGCTACAAATTACATAAGGCGTTCGAAAGCATCCGACACGTTTTTGAACGGTATGTACACCAGACAAAAAAGATACAGAAACGTTGAACGCTCTTCTATCCATGGCATGATGCAGAAAAAATAAACACAAAGAAGACTTGGTGCGCTTTTTAATACACTGCACCAGAAAAAATAAAATAGGAAGAGAGACTGCTGGCGTAAGATATTTATATTTGCTTGCTGCGCGTTTCATACGCTGAGCATTACAAGAACAGCCCCAAAAGAAATGCACGTGCACAGAAATCGCACCTGCAGTTGGTTGACCGTCATGTTCAGTCGAGGCACTGTCTCAGCAGCATAGATATTGCCTAGGCAAGCAGTTGCTGCAGCGAGGTCGATGACGGTGTTATAGGATATTATTGACATCGGCAGAAGACTCGCCGATCAACCTAGCCAAAAATAAACGCTTCCGAGTCCTTATCTTATGAGAATTCGCTTAGGGATCCTGTGCAACTTGCTTGCTTCGAACATTCAGTGACCCCGATGATACATTGTGCGTACAGGGGAGAAAGGTCGGCAGCCGCCGCACACAGGCAATGTTCTGTGAGCTTGTTCCTATCGCTTCGCTGCGCGGGCAGTGGCTCAAAAAGATTTCCCGAAGATAACTACTCATCCGGCTTTTATCGAAGACCCTGGCCCTGCTTAACTGTCCAATACCCAACTTGCTCGAGGAAGCTCAAGAGGGAAACAATTCATGTGATATAACCGCATTCTTTGAACACGTGTTCGTTGACTCGTGGTCTTTTTGCTGTAAAAGTATTTGGTTCGTGCGGAAATGACGGCACTGCCACTTAATCTTGCCTACAGCGAGATATTTTACACAAATTCACGCCTTTCCTGCAAACGTTTGCACGTGCAGAAATGAGCTTCACGCACAAACAAAGGTCATCAACGCAAAGCCAATGTGGATAACGGTTCTGAATGTTTGAATGAACGGGAATGCTGAAAAATAAATAATGTTATTCGAGGAGGCAGCTTCAATTGCGTCGTGGTTAGTTATGTACGTTCATTTTCGCGTAGCTGTGAACAGGGTCCGGACGCGCCAGTAGAGTCTACGTGCTCATCGATAATATAGGTAGTGCTCCGTACGGTCCGTTTTGATTGGTACGACTGCTACATTTTATGCCAGCAGTCGCAGTTTGCACTGCGAGCGATTTGAAGCTGGCGAGTTTGCGAATTAAATTTAGCACTACCTGACGGAGCGCATTGTCCCTACCCAGCAATTTTCTGCACGCTGGCTCCCATTGTCGCCGGCTGCTATGAGCAGGTCGCTATCTATGAAGCTAGATGAAACGAGCCTTGCAGTTGCCGTGCAGTTGCGCTTATATAATGCCCCCTTTTGATTACAAACTGCCAAGAGCTCGTACTGGTCAATTTACCCGATCACCGAAGCACGTGCGCGCCAATGTTGATTTTGCGTGGGCCATCAAACAGGTGATTCTGGTTGTGTACCCCCGTAGATGTGGCGCTACCTGTGCTGGCGGGGTTTTAATTGAAACTTATAAAAGGCGATTCACCGGAGTGTTCTTCAAGCCTCTTATAAAACAATAAAACCGGATTCTTGATATGCTGTAGTTCAGCATACTTCTCAGTTAATTATTTCAATCAAAAATAGGAAGGATGAAAGTTTTGTCCTTGCAGAAAAACATGGAGTATTAAAAAGGCACCATGATATCGCGGTTTTGTGATGCTCCTGAATGTCTTATGGGCGGTTGTATGTTGTTACTGCATGATATTGCACTTGTTATTGCGGTATTTTCCGTCTTTCAAAGCACCGTGAATGTTCTGGGAAAAACAAAATTGCGGTGCATGCGCTCTTTTAAATGCAGTCTAATCAAACAAAGACATTTTGTTACGAGATATGGAATGAATGCATGCCAGAATTACTCGAATATCACCGAACAAAAACGAAAATAAAACAGTGTAAACAGAACGCAAAACTTTGTCGTACCCATATTCTTCTCTTAGTCGTTCACAGGTAGTCGCTTGTTTAACGACAAACGATGTAGCTGAATGGGCCATGTTAGCTTGATTAACAAAGATGGTTTCGATCGAAACGGGGCAGCGCAGGTGTTCGAAATTTAACATAGCAAAGGCACTGCACTGTGGCCTGGCTTGCGTACAAGCAATGTCACAACTCGGTTGTATGGGCCGAGCATAAAGCGACAGACAACCGATTTTTGTGAAGTGCATGTCCTGTAGGTCATATTGAGGCAAGCGTCATATAAAATCCAAATAAGGTGGTAGAAATAATTTAATAGGACACTAACATTTTTGAAAAAGGAAAGGTGGCGCTATGTAGTGTCGAAACGTGACACTATCGTACGCAAGCAAACTAGGGCTGGGCGACGGGCAAAACATTTAAGGCTAATTATTGGCAGGCTTTATTTGTTTATTCATCGATTAATCGGTTGCGTTTATTTGTGAAGCAATACGACGGTTTATTAAAATTATTAGTAATATTAGTCGAAAAAATTCTGTAGAAATTAAGAGAATTATTTACTAATACATAGCATTCTTACGCCGCTTGTCTTGGGTGTGAGTTTGTCCAGCCAAATTACTGGGTTTTTCTAAATCCTGTCCGACCAATTTTCTCCAGTTACCCTAATATAACGATTAGAAGTGGAACATTCGCGAAATCTGCATTATTGTGGAAATAGAAGGCGTCGCACGGCTCGCCATTTTCCGTATTTTTCTTTATATTTTTTCTATTTTTTTAGTGCTTCAAAACATCTTTCTACCAATTATCTCACGCTATTATAACGATTATACGTTGAACTTCAACAAATTCTGCATTATTGTGGAAATGCACGATTTTACAGTTTGCCACGTTTTTTTATATTTCTATTTTTTACTTTTTCAAAATTTCTTTCTTCCAATTATCCCATTTACCTTAATATAAAGATTGCAATTGGAAGGTTCCAGAAATTTGCCTTATTATGGAAATGCAGGGAGTTACACGGTTTGCCATTTTCCGTAATTTTTAATATTTTGCTCATTTTTTAGTTTTTCAAAATTTCGTCCGACCAATTATCTCCATTGACGTTATTACAACGACTACATTTGGGACTTACGCGAAATGTCCAATATTGTGGAAATGCAGGGCGTTACACGGTTCGCCATTTTCAGAAATTATTTTATATTTTTCTTAATTTTTTAGTATTTCAAAATTTCGTTCAACCAATTGTTTGCTTGTTTCTTTGTCTTTATTGGCATCTTGCACAACGTACATGACGCTGGGAGCGAGCAGTAAAAGCTGCCAGAAATCGACAGCTTGACAGAGCTGCAAGCCCCCAAACACTGGACAGCATTACAGCAACATCAAATCAAATACAACTTGTGTCTTGAGAAGAAAAGAAGGAGAGCAAAAGAAAAATGGACAAAATTAACTACCTACACAGTAAATACGCAGAAACCACAGAACCCTACATGTACTTCGGCATTATACAAACTGCACATGCTATCGTGCATTATACAAAGTACAACACAGTCAAAGACAGGGCTATACAGTGGAGAAAACAAAAAAGAAATAAATTTAAATGAAATGCAATTTTTGCGGGGTAATCAATACAAGGCAATCGATAGGGCAAAGGGTAGTCTTTTTGACATCAGATGTACCGACGCTCAACAAACAATTAGCGCATTCAACATTTTTAAAATACTGTCGTAGTTCTCGGAAAGTCGTTTCGGGGAGTCTAACATCCTGGCGATGGTGTTCATTTAAGAGTCTTGGAAGTTTGTTTCGTAGGGTTTGCAGTCCATATGTAGTTTTGTACGTTTGTAGAGAAAAGGGTTCAACATGCCTTGTTCGTTATGTTTTGGTGCTTTCTTGAAGATTTGCTAATTTAAAAAAAGGAGGAGGAGGAGTTGTTAAGCGTAGCCTGCTTTACTGCTTTACACAGTCGGTAATCGAACATTTTTGCAATGGGCATTATAATATGTTTAAGGAATAATTCTTGGGTAGGTGAACACGTAGCCAGGTTGATGCCCATACTAAGTGGCAATAATTAATTCTGGATAAAAACATAGTTGATTGATTGTAGGGTTTAACGCGCCGACGCAACGCAGGCGATGAGACGCGCCGTAGTGGAGGGCTCCGGATTAATTTTGACTACCTACGGATCCTTAACGTGCGCCGAAATCTCGTACATACGGGCGTTTTTGCTTTTAGCCTCCATCAGAAAAGCGGCCGACGCGGCCGGGATTCGAACCCCCGACCCCGGGCTCAGCAGCGCAACGCCTTAGCCACTGAGCCACCCAGGCGGGAGAAAAAAAACAAAGTATTACATACTAACAACACAATGTTACGCGGTAATATGTGCCGGTGGCGGTACATTAAGCCAACTTCCTGCGATAGCTTCGCGATAAGGAAGTTACGGGACGATCCCATGACAGGTTTTCGTGAAATATTACCCCAAAGTCTTAAAGATTGGTACAATCTCCACTGCGGTTGATCTTAAAGAGATTGTATTGGTTATTATTACGGTTTTATTTCTTGCCCGGGAAATTACGCTTTAGTATTAGCAACGTATATTTTCAAACCATTTGTTTGCGTCCATGCATCTAGTTACCTCCCTTTACGCTGTTATAACGAATACTGGTGGAACTTTCGCTGAATCCGTATTATTGTAGAAATGCCTTGCGTATACGTTTTGATATTTTCGGTCATTCTTTAACATTTTTCTTATTTTTGAATTTTCCAAATTTCTTACGACCAATTATCTCCATTCACGTTTTTACAAAGTTTACACTTGGAACTTTTGCGAAATCTGCATTGTGGAAATTCAGGGCATTGCACGGTTCCCCATTTTCCATATCTATTTTATGTTTTCGTGCTTTTCGGTTTTCCAAAATTTGGTTCAGCCAATTATCTCCATTTACGCTATTATAATGATTGCAGATGGAACTTTCGCGATATCCGCATTAATGTAGAAGTGCCATGCGTTATACGTTTTGGCATTTCCGGTAATTCTTTTTATTTTTGTTATTCTTAAGTTTTTCAAAATTGTTGCACCAATTATCTCCATTTACATTATCACAAAGATTACATTCTGAACTCTCGCGAAATGTGTATTATTGTGCAAATGCAGGGCATATACTGTGGCCATTTTCCGTAATATTTTATATTTTTTGTTTTTGTTTTTTCAAATTTTGTTCGACCACTTATCTCCATTTACACTATTGTAACGATTACAGATGGAACGTTTGTGAAATCTGCATTATTGTGGAAATGCCAAGCGATACACGTTTCGCCATTTTCCGTTATTTTTTATTTTCGTTCTTATTTTTTAGTTTTTCAAAATTTCGTCAAACCAAGTACCTGTACGTTATTGCAATGATTACATTTAGAACTTGGCGTTACACGGCTTGCCATTTTCCGTAATTATTTTACATTTTTCTTATTTTTTTTAGTGTTTCAAAATTCAGTTCCGCAAATTCTCTCCATTTACGCTATTTAACGATTACTGGTGCAACTTTCGCGAAATCTGCATTATTGCGGAAATGCAGAGCGTTCACGTTTCGCGATTTTCTGTAACTTTTTTATATTTTTCTTATGTTTTAGTTTCCACCAACTTTTTGCACCAACTCCCCAATCTTCGAGTGCACGCTAGCGCACATGCTTTGGTAGTCTGTTTATTCGCTTCCCGTGGCGGGAAGCGAATTGAACAGTTACCTGGAACAGAGGGCAGGCACGATTGGTTTTCTTCATGCTGCTTATATTGATGCTGCACTGTATTCTATAGGGTGTATGCACTGTTTACTCAGCCACATGGTGGAGGCGATTCCATTTGTGTCGTTGGAGAGTCGCGAGCAGTGGCGTGGATAAAGTGATTCGTTTCGCACTAACTCGATGTCATCCCTGAGCGTCCATTTTCTATTTCTTGCATTGCTTCAAGCGACCGTGGCTGGAGTCACAAAAATATTTCTACTACAGCTTGCGACAATATTGTATGTGGTGGTGGCATGAGCGACAAGCAGCTCATGTTACTATTTCACCAAAGGCCTGCTGTGCAGCTCTTATGAAGCGTGAGCGGCGTTGAGGAGCTCTGACAACAGTGTTCGGATCCTCAACATGGGCTTCCAACGAAGTTGAGCGATTATGCGTCGAGGTTTAAGCACTTCTGGGGTCTGTACGCATTACAATTAAGTATCGGCGGCGACAATTCGCTTACTTCGGGGCGACAAAGATTACTCCGATAGTTTCCAAGTGTTTTTTTGTTCTTCTGGTGTACGCGAAGCGGAAATTAGAAACAGAACAAGCAAGCTCACGGAGCAGGCTTGGTCATGTTGAAGGCGAATAAATAGTTGAAAGCCTAATTAGCAGTGGCCTTGTAGAGCACGTTCACTTCAAGACACTCAAAATAGCCTAGGTTGATGGTGTGGGCCCCAGGGGGTTTGTACAATCCGTAAAGTACACTGGGTGAAATAAATAGCAAATTTCAAGCAGTGCTTCAGGTATGAAGCATTTGACACGGCATGAGATGGCAGTGTCAACACCGCATCATTCTGACCTGCAATTAAATGTGCACCGCAGATTTGGTAGTGATTGGTCCCATCATCAATATCTTCTTTGTGAATTCATTGCATGCGGTCATTCCGTCTTCGAGGAGTACCCCAGTCTTTGCATTGAAACAGTCGAAAACCCGGCGTGTTTGCTTTCAGCGCGCGGCCTTTTCCAGGCCAGCGGTTGTAGCAAGCATCAACAGCGTAGACCGGCATCCCGAAGCGAAAACGAAACCCGCCACTCGTTGCAACAAGGCATTTGCAAACCCACGAATCCCACAGAAAACAACACCACCAGCAGAATTATTTTTTCCAACACAACGCCGCATACCACGTTTTGCATCGGAGAATACGTTGTCCGCGTGACAGCGCATAACATTACAACTGCAATGAGCACCTTTGTGAAGGTAGTCCCGACGTGCGGTCAAGGGGCCAGTGCATGCACCCTATATGCAATTGGGTCCTCTGTTTTTTAATAATATCTGAGTTTTTATGCCTTGAGCCAAGCCTGGTATTTGCCACACAGTGCTGTCCAAATTATTTCAAGTTCCATGTTATGTGGTAAAGTATGACCACATGAACAACTTATTCGAATACATCCACTGCAGCTGAGAAACCCAAAATGTTTCGCTCAGGAGGATAAAAGTTTTCTTATTAACAACCCAGGGTATTTTAGGCGCCTTTTATCAGGTTCACAGTTATCATAGAAAACATATCGGAACTGCAGAAATTCCTGCGCTACTGCTGGACTGTATGGCTTCGAAGACACGTTACCCAAGAAACAATATTTCTTAAAAATTTAAAAAATCATATCTGCCTCACATGTTCAAGCTTAATCAAGAAAATTAAGGTCATGAGGACAAATGAACTCCGCACCTAAGTATGCGTCAAACAAGAAAACAATGCTAGGCCTGCTGAAAATGTATCTCGCCTCTGGAGAAACTCCAGTGTGGCAGCTGCGGGCTCCGCATACTCCATGTTGAGTCCACAGCACACAAGTAGCACCAAGCAAGTTTCCTCCCTGAGGTTGGTCAGCTCCGTCAAGAGCACCTCTTGCTCGCAAAAAACAGCAGCGCGGCTGAGATGCTGCCAGGAAGCAATCGCAAATACTTATAGTAACCCTCACCTTCCATGTACGGAGTAGCAGCATTTAATTAAAAATAAATTCCATTCGACAATTTGCTATGAGGTGTGCTATAGTGCAAAATTCCGGATTAAACGCCAGCTGCACACACAAATGCGACCTCCTGGAAACCCTGCTTCCATTTACTCAGCCTAAAAAGGCAGCAAGATACCAAATATGACAGATGAAATACGCGTATGCATGGCGCAAACGACTATCAAAAATCGGTGACCGTGAAACCTAAATTTAGGAGAGTGTGGCCATTACAGCCAGGCTGCAGTAATGTCGCAGCCGGTCAGCCGAAGCAAACCTGCGCACAACCGATTCACATTTGCACCAGGTCCAGGGGAAGCGCACACAGCAGAGTTCGACCGGTTCCCCTGTTTGGCTGTAGGACGAACCATCTGGTCGGCCGCAATGTCACTTCCGGTTCATCGCGGTTTGCACGATCCGCCGGCAGGTCTACCGTTGTCTTCGACAGAGCTTTTTTAAACATTTCCAGCTGATTAATTAGACATTTCACAGTAATACTAGTAATGTCCTAGTTGCTCTGGTGATACGCAATGTGCGTCCAAAATAAATTTTGCAGAAGCACACTTTAAGTGTAGTCGGTCTTTGATTGGCCCACCTTGAGTTTTGGAACATGCACATGACATGTGCACAACCCTTTATATACTTCACCTTCATCAGAAACAGGTGTTACGGCCAAATATCCAACCTATGACCTTGTGCACAGCAGCAGTATGCCTCAGCCTCTGAGCTACTTGCAGGTCAACACATTATTCTTGGTGTCCTGAAGAAGGTGAACACTCAGCAATTCACTATTGAAGCAAGTCTCCAAAGCAAATATTAGAAATGTAAAAAAAATTGTGGGATTTAACGCGTCGCAGCTACACCTGGACTATGGGGAGCGCTTTAGTGCAGGGATTCATATTAAGTTTGACCACCGAGAGACCTTCCACACAGTCCTTTTTAATATAGTCACCGTTCACACGGTTTGTTTGAAAATTAGAAAGGATACTGTACGGTCATGGACAATCTAAGCTGGAACGACCCTACGGCAGCCACGAGATGCCAAGAGGGCAGAAAAAAAGGACAAAAACAAGGTAAATACCATCTCGTGCAACCAAAATATACTTGCGGGCTACCATTTATTTTGTTTGTGTCCTTAGTATTTTTCTTGTGCAAATACTAAATAAACTACCTCTGGGCAGGCATTACTGCACTTGTTGCTGGCTGTGTAGCTTGAGTGAAACAGTGCAACTTTCTCTGTCAAAAGGTCCGTAGCTGTGCACTGGGCTCTCCTCGTGAATCAACGTGAATGGGCAGGCCCTGAAATAGCTCTGGGGCTGTTGCTGCTTCAATTTCAATATCGTTGTTTCGGTCGTCAGAGTGCACTGATGTATCATTTGCTTCTTTGTGACACCTATACTTGTGGCTCATAAACGCGCCAGCTGGCCACAGGATGCTGACACAGCCTGAGAAAGGATGCACAACAAACTGTCCTATTCCTGAAGTTTTCGCTAATGTGTGAGATCGATCAACTTCATTAGTCCTGACTCGTGGCTTCCACATGATGGCATAGAACACAAGAAAGCATTATTGTCTGTTGGTCCACCCTGTTTCTTGTGGTGTCTGAAGATATTGCTCTAGAAGGTTTTGTATTTCCTGAAAATCACACTGCGTGAACTGATGGGACAGAGCGTAACCCCAAGGACACTGGTACGAAACGCAAAATGTTCAAAGTAGGTGAGTCACGCACGAAAGGTTTCCCTACACCAGCTGCAACTTTTTATCCTGCATTGATATCCAGAAATGACACTATGGTTAAAATGTAAAAATCACAGCCGCAATTGTTCCTCTGCATATATTCTGTACATTAGCACTTTTCTACACTTGAGGGACATTTAGCTGCGTAGTTGATTATTGCGCACCTGTACCCGTATGACCGCCACCTTTGTAAACACGTTAAAGAAATGTCTTGTACGGATTTCGATAGTGCGCTACGCCTTCGACGATTGAATTAGCTTTGCAAAATCAGAACTGCACCTTAGCCCCGCAATGCATCTGTGAGTGTAGCTTAAGAAGAAATAGCAAATACTTGCCGCAGCCTCTTAAGCGTGCTTCTCAAAGAACGTCATACTGCAATCAGAACTCACCAGGCATGCAGCCCTCGGACAGTTTCACTGGACTGCGGAAATACTCCAGAAAACTGCACGACAGCTTGAAATGGACACCAATTACAATCTACGGCTGTTCAGAACCGCAACCAACCAGAGATGTTCTCCCGTGCCAGATGCACTCCGCGCCATAAGCGTGTGATGCAGTACAGCTTGGCAAGTCATTTCACACCGGCGATGACTCGTGCGAGAAGGCAAAGCACGCAAATGTCGCGCTTGCACTATTGTAGCTCTCCACGATCAGCCTCGAGGGGAAATTCTTAACAGTTCAAGGAAAGATGTAAAAGCGAGATTACCTTCTCGAAGAGCACGACGGGTGTCTCGCGGCGACGTCTCAGTCACCACGCCGAGAAATAACCAAAAACGTGGCTCTGAATTGGTGGAGAGTATCAAGTTAGGATCAGCGGGCCCAGCGATGAAGTACTTCAGAGAAAGCAATGACATGACGCTTACCTGCTGTCACCCTATCTGTCTATCGATCTGTAACTCCGAACGGGCGAAAGATATAAAAAAACGCCGCAACAGCGGCGCGAACAGTCTTCTCCGGCGCACACTCCATGCCAGTCAAACAACACAAATAACATTCAAACCGTGCGCTATGGTTGAATGCGGTGCCGTGTGCACACAGAGCAACCAGCAATGGGGCACGGAAACGAGCGTCACCGCGATTGCAGGCCACATTTGCATTTTGTTTCTGTGGCGCGTTTTAAAAAAAACAATACTTTCAGGGGGTCTCCATCACGACCGCAGGTATCGCAATTACGTTCCGCCAACCTGTCTCAGTTAGCCAGATTGAATTTTGTTTTCCTCACTCTTTTTGGCGAATAATAGAAACTTCCTACCTTTTCTCAAATATGGGAACTACTTCCTTTTTTTACAAAGGCGTCGTGCCGGATTACGGACGCTCCCTACGTTTTTGAAAATACGAAAACAGTTTACTTTTTTTACGTAGGCTTTGTTCATAAAAATGCGGATTTTTTTTCACAGTGTGTAGAATAATAGAAAACAGCGACACCGAAACTTTTTAGAGCAAAGAATCGTGTAGTAGAGAAACGAATGGTTTAAAACAGCAAAAACCTACTGTTCCGGCGTGCTTTCCTACGACGATCCCGATATGTTTCACAATCCTAATTAAATTCCACCCGGGAAAGGACGTGCGAATATCGGTGTCATGTAACCAATCTCTGAATTTTGTTTCGAGTGTCCAGAGGCAAATAGCAAATCCAGCAAATCCAGTAAATAGCAAATAGCAAATCCAGTAATAGCAAAAATAAGCGCTTTGGGTGCAAGTACGAAGCATTAAATGAGAAAAAAGAAAAACACTCACCGTCGTTACTTGGGATCAGTTACGTCACGGCGCTCGCCTAATTAAATCAGCCTGATAACGCGGGTCAGGTTCCTTGCTACGTTTTTTGGCCAAAACACGGGCGATGTTTTATTACTTCTCGGTGCTTTTGTAGTAATTCCAGTGGCAACCAACTTGCCAACTCCGCTTTTGCTTGTTTGCATCGGAGCGCTTTTTTCAACCGGGAAATTAGCTCTTCGGTTTAATGTCTTGCGTTGATTTATTCTTTTTTCCATTCGTTACACGGTTCTTTTTCAGGAACCTAATTATATTTTTTTTCCGGGATAGTGTGGGTGAATATTTGTACTACGTCGTAAACGTGTATGAAATTTTTTGTTAGGAATTTATTACGCCTGGACAGGTTTTCTTCAGGCATAATATTAGTCCACCTCGCTTAATTTGGCGGAACGTAGGAAATTGTTCACTCGGTGAAGCCTCCCGTATTTTCCAGTTTAGCACTCGCTTGCGCAGATATCTATGCGCTACAGAGGGAGGGGAAGATGAGTGTGTGCGACGGGCCAGCATTAAGCATAAAGTCACGCTTTTAGGATTAACGTCATCAAGTGCTATCGTCGGCTCTACGTACAATGGAGTATGACGTTGCTTGGCATGTCATTAGGCTTAACGTTAGTGTAATGAAACGTCAAGTATAAACAATCGCCGTTAGGCCTAACGTCCCAATTTGAAGTCCAACGTCGTCAACCACATAAAACAGCACTCGTTGTAAACGTTGTACTTCAAGCTGCGGAAGCCGGATGACTTCGTTGGGCCTCAAGACTGACGTAAGACGTTGGTTTGTCCACACTGACGCATACCCTAATGTTGATTCTATTAAAATGCCAAAGTTTTATGTCCGCGCAGAGCAACCCGAACGCTGCGTAACGTATTGGTAAACGTTTTATAAGAAATCTGCGTCCCTACACAGTTTACTGGCCGAAACGGGAAACAGGATGTTGATGATGATCACTAAAGGGCAGGTAGAAGAAAATATGCTGATAGTGATGGTGGTGATAATGATGATAAATATTGCAGAACGCTTCCAGCAACTGATAAATAACATTTTTTTTCAATTCACTCAATTACTGAATTCCCAAAAGTCCTCAGGTACCATAGTAGTTTTTTGTTTGGTAGCTTCTTTACTAATCGCATGAAGGCGCTGGATTAGATACGGTTTTGTGATTTTGCTATATTTATTTTATTTTAGTATGTGTTTGGCGTTGTATTTATGGGCTAGTCACGTGGGCGCGCCGCATTAATTTTACATGTACGATTTATTCGTTGATGTTCAGCTTTGCTTTTACTTTCTTACATTCTTAATTGCACGAGGGCACTGGACCACGTAGATGTTCAGGATTTTTTTACTTCATTTTCCTCAACTATTTTTGGTACTTTTTTGCCTGTTTTTTCCTGTGTCGTACGATTTTGGCCAGACTTGGCTCTCAAACAATGATTCACCTACTTCTAAATGCCTTATTTACTATTAACTGTTTTTTCAAGCGTTTTTCTTAGACTAATCCGCATTTCTAGAATTAATTCGAATCATTGTCTTAGCTTGGAGATTAAACGTCTTAGTGCAGATAGACGGCATTGCACCATTGGAGGTGGGGTCTTCAGCAAAGAGTGTCATCATGACCACTCACCACTAGCACTCACACGAGTATAATTGCCGGAAATTCCTCGTCCTCCTAAGTGCTTAGAAATCCTCCCGTGTAATTTCAGGCTGTTCCAGGCAAATTTATGTAATTTCAGTTTGTTCAAACACACTTCCTAATATTCCGTGCCAATTTCAAATAGTTTCCAGGTATTTGTAGTTGTTCTAAAAGTGTAGCAATTACTAGTGATACCAAGTAATTTGAGTTTCATTCGAAGTGATTCTAAAAAATTGTTAATGTGTAATTAGGCTTCCCGCGTAGTTACCCGTTTCTTCTTGTTCTTTTTTTCTACTTTTCTTTTCTAGAAGAACAATGGCAACAGAGAGGGACAAAGAACAAGGACAAAGAACAAGAAGAAGGATGCGGAATATACGTTTATTGATTTCTATAAAAGGAAAATTGAACGCTGGGTCATCTTCATTGTTGTAGCGTGGACCATCCAGGTTGGGTGGCGTCCCTAATCCAGGATGACATGACACTCAACTGCTTTTTTGGCCAGGGCCACCAGGCCGCGATGGTCATCCAGAAGCTCGCTGAACAGCAGGGCATCCCACTGCTGCGTCGATGGCGGCATTACCTCCCGGAGTTCCTTCACACCCTCGCACTCCCAGACCATGTGGTATAGAGTCTTGGGGCGCCGCGGAATTTGCAGCCGTAACTGTACAGACTGGGCTGAACATGTGTAACTGTGAGGCGTGCGGGAAAGACTTCGTCTGAAGTTTTCATAACTGCATTGATTCTTTGGTGAGTTGTGGTTGAAGAGGTGGGTATTTCCTTCTACCCAATCAGAATAAGGAAAATGATCACTTTCTATTACTATACTCTCTAATGCGAAATTTATGCAGTGCGAACTCAAATCTTCTAGCTCACGGCGCAGATGTGCTCCGCCTCAGAAAGTGATCGCGTGATTAGAAAACGCGCGGCGGCCCGCGCTACCCTGCAGTTATGTCGCCGCTCATCGCTACTTCCGACCATGTTGTTGAAAATAATGTTAGAACCTCCTGGGTAAATGTCACGTGAGGCCACTGGTGACCGGTCAGGGTAGGCAGTGAGAGAGATGACGCCATAGCAGCGAGTGCCGCTCCTCCTCACACTTTCGCAAGGCGATCTGACGAGCGTCTCGTGCTGGCGCAGCGTACTCTCCTCCTCCTCTCACTTTCGCCCCACTCTCATCCCGCGTTTTCTTTCTGCCTTCGCTCGCTCGCTTACAACGCCGTCGCCGTCTCCATCGCCGCCGCCAAACCGCAGTAGCGGCGGCCAAAAGTTATGCGAAATAAAAGAAGGAAAAGACGATTGTGACGACAAAGATGATATTAACTCAAAGCAAACGGGGATTGTATTTAAGACATCACCGGGTCGAAATTAAGCTCGAACATTTGTTTTCGAACTAGCGTTGTCGTATTTCAGTCGCCAAAAAGTGCAGAAGTGTTTGCCATTGTCTTGCACTTACAAAGTTTTTGTAAGAGCACGTAACACTAAGGCTGTCGTCTTTGAATGGGCCGTGGGCGTCTGATGGCCAGTGTCATCATAACTGGCCAACCCACCTGCGTGGGCATCATGTTAGGCATTTATTTTGCCGTAACTTTAGGGGACCATGACGCGTGCACTAAAGATGTTCTACGCAACGTCAAACCCATTAAACTTGAAGCTGCGTGTTCCTGTTCACGACGTTAAAAACGAAAACCAAACATAAGGTATAACGTTCGTGAATTTCCGGCAAGTTCTCACAGCAGTTGTCATTGTTATGCAATCTACACAGCCTATGGGAACAAATTAGAGGTCCCGCGTTACATAAAGCCAACGGGAATAACGACTAAATTCTCTGGCCAGGCGGTTAGGCGACGTACATTTGGAAATGCCGCTTTTTCCACCAAATCAGCCAAGTAATTCGCGAGTGATGGTCACGCATTAAGAAAAGTAGCCATGACCTGCTCCATTTTTCAAAACCAGCGGAAAACCTGGATGATCCCTCCTATAGGTAGAATTCATTGCCCGGAATCAGTCTAACAACAAGGTAATGTTGATCCTCAATGTGTGCGCATTTCGGTCAGTGAACAAGCAGTAAGGGCTGAGTGTCTGGAGAAAAGCCGACTTCAAGGGATATCCTCGTCTTGATCACGGTTGGGCGGATTGCTCGGCTTTTCCTATATACAAGCACATTCGCCGTGGCTGTAATATCTATTGCTTGTTTTCTTTTTTTGTGCGCATAAAGGGTTCTCTCATCTCGGGCTCATCATTGGCACGCCCTGCTCATTTCGTCAGCTATTGCCATTTCCTGTATTGTCGCCGCTCAAAGACACAGTCTGCTTTCCGCTCGCTCCCCGTGTCCCGGAGTGTTTTCTATCCAGAATTTTCCTGTCGTCTAGCGTCGTCCTATTGCTTGCCCTAGTAATTCAGCCAGAGCAATTTCACGCTCACTGCCCGAAACGCCGGATCCAGGAGTTTTCAAGAAAGGTTTCGCTACTGGGGGAGGTAGGCTGCGGCCTACGAAACATCGTTCCCCAACTAGTCTTTCTTTTCTTTGCGAAGTCTAACAAACACACCAAACTCATTCAATGTTGCAGCGGGATACCGTCTTTTTTCACTCAGGCCAAACAATGAGAGCTTTCTTGGATGTTTTATAATCTTATTTGGTTTGTTCCTATTTCCCGCCTTGGTAAAGAGAGGGTGCGTGAGAAGAAAGCAGCCTGGTCGAGATGAAGCCAGGCGACTGTTTCAGTGGTGCTGGGGTCGACGCTTTGTGGCCGCGGGGACTCGAGAAAATGAAGACACTCTAAATAGAAAGATGGCGGCTTTGCGAAACCTGCTGCCGACAACGTTTCTGCTGCAGCCAGGAGATTGAATTCTGCTGAGGCTAGCCATTACAAAAAATGGACGAGTCAGCGATTCTCGCTGAAATGAGAACGAGAAACACTGCCGCGGGCGAAGTGCGTCGTTTTCTGTAGTAACAGATCCCCGGACATCCATGTGTACTCCATCCCTGACTCTGTTGCAACGGTGGAACATGTGACGAGAAACATTCCGCAGACAGCGTTCTCCTTAAGTGGACGGCCGGAAACGGCCGGCTGGAACTTTGTTGCGCTGCAGCAAGCGCAGTGAGCACCACTTTAGTACAGGAGTTCCTATTCAAGCGCACACCAGCAACCTGCCGGGAGTGACAATAAATTGAATTGAATCGAGCCCATGTCCACTGTGTTCATCGCGGAAGGAGCAAGAGGGAAGTTTAACAGGCAGACAGACAGACAGACAGACAGACAGACAGACAGACAGACAGACAGACAGACAGACAGACAGAAACTTAAATTTGCCGTTTAGGTTGCCCACGAAGGATTATCATCTATAAAACAGGTGCCTTCCCATAATTACGAACAAGATATGAGGCCCTTCCTAAAATATTCTTCGGCGGAGAGCTTCATGGCCCATGATTCGACGGAAACTTTCCGTGAGCTCGCAGTGACACAATCATGTCAAGCTCCCCGGCCCCTCCCCCGCCACATCAGTTGTTGGTACCTCCGCCCCCAATGAGAAGAAGAAGCAGAAAAAGTGTACGAAGTGGATAATGTGGCAGATGGTTGGTCCTTGAAATAACCGGTTTTTGTGACTAAATGACGTGGCCATTAGAGGATCAAGATGACCACTGGCTTTCCTCATTCTATTTTGCCCCTAATGGATACCAATGGGCCGAGGCAGGATGCTGGGCATAAATGCACGTATCTTCGTTTTGTGGCCCAGTCTACAACTAAGGCTGGAGTTGGAGCTCGTTGTTAAAGCTTACATAATTATGCCCGTGCTCTGATGTTCTCCCGTCGCCTTACGTATCCGGGGCTTATCTACGTATTCTTTACATCTGTATAAAGGTGCTCACTGTGACGCACAAGGTGGACAACACCAAATAAATTTCAGGTTCACGATGAGAATGTAAAGACAAGTGACACAAGGTTAAGACTTTGGCTACGTTCTACTTGTACAGAGCCGCAATGTACCGCGACCCACTCGTCGGGAAAACAGTTGAAAAAAGGTACAGAGAACGTAAAATAGCTATCGAAGGACTTTCCAACTGCAATGGTTAAGGCAAACAAAATTTAGAGACTAAACATTTTTGAAAAAACCGAACCTTCCTCTCGTAAACGAAAACGTAAGACACGCGAAGCTTGGTGGTAATCACGCGATGCGGAACGACAGCTGATGCTGAGCTTCATCCAATGCACCTTACAAGTACACTTACGTTTAATGTTGTTTCTAAATATAAAACCCATGCATTTACTTAAATATTATATTCAAATTTAACTTTAAAAAAATTTAGAAATTTTAGGCTGCTGCTATTTTGTGACGCGTATTGTACATAAATAGCGCCAACCTAAAATTTCGAAATTTCCTTTCAAGTTAAATTTGAAGGTAATATTTAAATAAATGCATGGATTTCATAATTAGAACCAACGTTAAAGGTAAGTGTACTTATAAGGTGCATTGGATGAAGCTCAGCATCAGCTGTCGTTGCGCATCGCGAGATTATCATCAAGCTTCGCGTGTCTTACGTTTTCGTTTAGGAGAGGAAGGTTCGATTTTTTCCCGAAAATGTTTAGTCTCCTAATTTTGTTTGCCTTAACAACCAAAGTTAAGGAGTCCTTCAATAGCTATTTTACGTTCTCTGTATCCTTTTTGAACTGTTTTCCCAAGGAGTGGGTTGCGGTATATTGTGGCCCAGTGCAAATTGTGAATAGTGTTTTAATTTTCTCGATATTTTCAATTTGTCAATTTTTTATGCTCACGATTTCTTGCCAGCATAACAGCGTGCTTTTCGACCGAAGGAATCACCCGTGGGCTTCACGTAGACCTGCGAATATGAATTGAAGTCGTCATAATCATAATCATCATCATCGCCATCGTCGTCATCGCCGTCGTCGTCGTCTGTCCTTAAGGACAGCTCTACTGTAGGGCGCTTAGAATAGAAACGTTGCACGTCAGTTATTTGAAGATTCGGTTGGAAAGTTTATCTGCCTTCCGCCTTTTCTTTTACAGCAAAGCTGTTTTACGGTAGGTTCTGATTAAAACTGCGCGCGTATATCGGGTAGCGCCAGCAAAGAACTGCCGGCACTCGCTCCAAAGCTTGTGCGAAATGTCACGCAAGCGCAATGTAATATGGATAGCTCGAAAAAAAAAAAACTTAAATCGGCAGCTAGGACGACGCCATTGTTGCACTGAGTCTAACTTACTTGCAACAGTTAGTTAGTCGCCACTAAAGTAGTAAACGATACAGAACTCCCGTCTGCTGTTTATACATAACCTTCCACCGAAGGAGTATGGTTACAGAAAATTCCTCTAACTCTTGTTTAATCACATCTATAAATAAATGTTATGAGATATAATGTAGCATTATTCTTAAAGAGAACCTGCAACACTTTCGATAAGCGCTTTCCCCCTTTCCTTCGCGTCTGGAAGCACTGTGAAAGCTCTAGTTATCGCCAGCACGGAGCGGCACTTCCTGACTTGGTCGTCGCACCAGATAGGCCTTCTATCTCTGCTTTGTTTTTGTGGCTTGTTTAAAGTTGCTATTGAAAGGCGTTCATTGCTGAAACTGACGGAAAAGCGGCCAACAGCCGCTACGTGGACTTAGTGACGTAATTAGAGCCGTCCAAGAACGTCAATACCGGGAAAGAGAAAAAATCTCTTGAGCGAGTTCGCAAGTTAGTTATCTGATGGGCATAGAGCATTAAATTTTAATTGAGGTACTTTTCAACCTCCTAATTTAACTACTGGGTGTGTTGGGTGACCACATTCTGCAAGCACTGAAGATTTCACTAAGAGTTGAAAAGAGTGTTCTAGAGTACCTTTAAGTAAGGCATGTCTATGTATCACCATACATATCTTAGTACAAATTCTGAACAGAAGATCGGGCGTGTTGGTACAATATTATGACAAAGAATAGCGCCAAAAAACGACGAAACACAAGAAAGAGCGAACAAAAAGATGCAGTGCTGACTTACGACTGAATCTATTTAACCAAAGCAAGTGAGTTTTATGGCTCGCATTCAGCTGGAAAGAACAGTAACGAAGGCAAAGAGTGACAGGTGAATAAAAACGATTGGGAACATCAGCACGTGTGAGGGTTGTGTGAGGTTATTGAAGTGTTGCAGAAGTGTGTGGCACCTTTGGTTGTAACGTGTGAGGTGCCGGAAGAGTCGTCCATCCGGTGTGTGGATTTGAAGTTACTTTATAGCGCCGGGGCATTTGTGCTGGTCGTTTGAGCCACGCAAGATAAAAGCCTTGCTACCTTATGACTCAGCGCACTCAAAACATATTAGATAGGACTGGTAAGGTCTCGCTTCACATACGCTTTGCGGAAGTCATTGGTTCGAGTTCCTAAAAGCAACGGGTTAGCAGTATACACATCACATATGCTATCAGCTGTGCCAGAGTGTATGCTCCGAAGTATAAAAGCTACTGAAAATTTTAGGGAACCGACTCCTTCTGAGAAAAATAAGGGCTGTGGTTTTCCCAGAACCTGAAGAAGATTGCACAGAGTTGCGACGTCCAGTTTCTCTTTTCAACCCCTGAGAAACTTTACAGGTCATGCAGAGCAGTGAACGACCATACTGCAAAAAGTATCACAGGAGAAACAATGCACCGACGCCTGTTCATGCCGTGTGCCCATGGAGTCGTGTACTCCACACCGCTGTCATACAGCAAGGCGAATGTTGGTCAGGTGGCTGAACTTGCACTTCAGTGAGCACCAGGAAAACCTGCCGACCACAGTTCGCAGCCATCCATCAATGCATTGTCGTGATGGGTTGCAAAGGGGTGCATTCGCACCCGACGGCCACATGCAGTAAAAGTAGATTGAAATTGAGAAAATAACGTATTGAACGTATTGTTATAGTAATATATAGAATGAACGTTTTCCCTCTGCCATGGCATTGCTTGTGAGCAGCTGAAGAAGGAGGATATGGGCAAAGGTGGCACAGATTTACAGCGTCCACACCACCGTTTTGGCTGTGGTTATACTGTTTCTCCCGTACAGCTGTTCCTTGTAATAGGGCCAGTTCAGTGCTTGTAGTGGGAGCTGCATACTTCGACATAGTGCCGCGAATCATGCATTGGGTTTGTTCATTTATGTTTTGCTTTTACCGCCCGGCTGCGCCAGTCTGTGTTATCTGTGTGCCAAGGGAAGCGCGTGTTCCATTATTTTATTTCTATGCCGCAAGTGTTATCTTTCTCTTTTGATAGGGAGAGCGTTTCCAACTAACGCCAACAGGCTAGAATAATCTTCTGATCTACAATGTTCTGGATGGAAATAGACGTTTCGAGAAACACTCGCGCCGAAAGATAAATGCGTGCAGAGCCGACGCCGCGGTATTCGACTTCCCGACGCTCGCTTGCGGACGTCACTTTGTGGACTGCTGCTTCGCCGCCTGTGTATTTTTTGAGGTGTTAGAGGAGCACAAGTTCGCCCAAATAAACTTGTTTTCCTTGAAGACAACTCCGTTGTCTTTGGCTTCGTGACAATGTACGTATTTCGTCGGACCCTACAACATATTGTCGTTGGGTTCGAATGGCGGGAGGAAATAGGGGAGATATAACGTTCATTTTTTTCTGGGTTTGTGCGCGTCACCTAAAGGGACTCTGCGACCTTTATGATAAACGCTTTCACTCTTTCCATCGCGTCTGGAAGCACTGCGAAAGCTACAGTAATCGACCGCACAGAGTGGCGCTGCATGATTTGCTCGTCGTTGCAGATGCGCCTTCACTTTCTGCTTTGTTTTTGTGGCTTCCTCTTTAAATTGGATATTGCATGCGCTCATTGCAGCAACGAAAGGAAAGCCGGCCAATAGCCGGTACACCGCTGTACTGACATAATTCCAGCTGTCGAAGAGAGCCAAGGCTGAGAAAGAGAAAAAGATCTCTTGAGCAATACAAAAGATGTTTCCAATGGGCATAGAGCAATAATTTTTGACTGAGGTACTTTTCGACTCCCGACTCTAAGTACTGAATGTGTTGGTTGATTACGTTCTGCAAGCATTTAAGATTTCTATAAAAAGTTGAGGAAAGTGTTGCAGGGTGTCCTTATTTTTTGTGATTTGCGTAACCATCGTGTTTCCGCATTGATTTAGCTTCTAGCATTGCACGCAGAATAAAAAGGAAGCGAAAACACACACCGAAACGCACTGAGTAGAGAAAAACATTCACTTAGAAAATGTATCAGTAACGCTCGCCTGACGTGTCTGAGCAAATCGAACATTGCGCGAGCGGGCCGTATATATTTGACGAAAAATTAGCCACTGGTGCTAAAGAAGCTAAGTTTAAGGTGCGGAGTACCTTAGGACCGCACATTGTCTGTCCGCGTCCGTGCGAATAGCATTTACAATCGCAAAAAGTCACACAGGCACCGGCAGGATTCAAGCCTGTGTCTGGTAGACCAGGCAGAGTTAGTGTCAGTCGTCCTACCCATTCGTCTACGACCGTGAGTCAGTACCCGAAAGTCAAATGGCTTACTCCCTCGCCTGTAACGGTGCGGAGTACATTAGGTCCTCCCAATGCCCGTCCGCGTCCATTCGTGCGCACACCACCATTAAGCGAAAATCAAGCGAAATTCGATTTGAGCCCGTGAGTTGCAGTTTTGTTTAGGAGATAATCAAGCTGCAACTCACGGCTGAAGTCGGATGGCGGTCAGGGCACAAATTGAATGTCACTCGGGGCGCAACTTGTGTGTCATTTCGAGGCCTCGTTCTCCGCACCCTCGCCATCATCCACGGAGTGGATATGCTGCCATTTTTTACCCTGCATTTTTCAGAAAATTTTGTCTTACAAGCTCTCAGCCGTCTTTAAATATAGCTGAATACGGGCGAAAACCACCAATCCCGTGTAAACTTTCCCTTGTTAGCTTCTATGGGAATAGTGAGGATAGAGAGGTAAAAACAGCACGGTTAAGGAGCTGACACAAACGCAGCGCCAGGCTTGTGTCAACTCACTCTTCATGAAATTTTTAGCGCTGTTTAGCACCCACCAGCCCATTCGTTCCCCATCATAAGAGTTTTTTCAGCCGTTCATGAATGTAACGAAACATGAAAAAGAATGGGAAATATTGTTCTAAGCTATCACTCCCTCACGTTAACGTTTTATTAACCGGAGCTCCTAATGCCTTGTGTCTGTCGCACGTACTGGTCTGCGGCTGAGTTATGTCAGAATAAAGACCTGCGAAATTTGTGGTTCGTTCCCATAAAAATATATTACGGTGTTAATTTTTATTCAATAACAGCATGATAAAACAAAAAATAGTCACTGTATTTAAATTTTTAGATGAGTTACTGGGAGGTGTGAAGGAACAAAGCATGGTTTTGCGGCGAAATTCGACTAGTTTATTTGAAGTGCTAATCCCAGCATAGACATATGCTACGTTTTAGCGCCAAGTGCTGTGCGTAAGAAAATGAACGTTCGTAAGCAAGCCGCGAAAAAGATGGCTGCGGCATAGCTCCGCTGACGTTGGATACACAAAGCAACAAGCTTTGCTTTGTCTGGTTGAGTCTTGGTTCCGCTTGGTTAACCTTTGATTTAGCTGTATTGCCGACCACGTCTCAAAGCGGTTCGGTTCCATTCAACGCTCACCGAAGGAGGCCCGGCGAACGCGGCGTTCATTCATGGCGAACGCACCGTTCGTCTTCGTTGGGCGCGAGACGAGTCACGTTGCCCGAAACGACCCAGCGCCGCATGCATGGGAGGCTGCGGGGGTGGTTAGCTGCCTCGGCCGCAGCGGCGGTGGTGACCGCTGTCGGCGCCAGCAGGCCTGGCAATCACGCGACGCGCTTCGAGGGGTGTGTTACCGGGGGTGTGTCTCCGGTCAAAAGGTCATTTGCGCATCCTCCACAAATTCCCTGGATGAAATCATTGAAGCTTTGGTTTAAAAATGGGACCCCTCTTGTGGCGCAAAACACATTTTCGGAAACGCGACAGAGAGAAGAGAGAAAGAGAGACTAAACATATTTATTGTTTCTTAGTAAAGAGTCTTTAGGGTGGCCTCCTCATTGCAGGAGTCCATTGGCACGGGCAGCGTCTTCTGCCCTCTCCACCAACTTGCGCTGTACGTCGAGGGAACAGCTGGCCAAATCGCTCCCCCAAAGCTCATAAGTGTGGAATGGATTGGGCGGGTCAACGAGCCGAGACACGTCTGAACGCTATGCCGTGCACCGAAAAACTACGGCTCCGTTTAATTACACGCTCGTGGCGTTTATGGCTCCTTGCGCACCGGCGGCGCGTGGCCCGCACTCATTGCTTGCCGCTCAGCCCCAGCGCCATCGCTCTGACGACCCGAGCCGCTGGGGCGCTGCCACAACATCAACGATTTTGGCGAATGTTCATTTGTTCAGACATTCCGCATACATTTCGGCGCACCCTGCATCGATCGGCCAGACTGGTCGGAGTTTTAGGGCATGCAAAGGGAGCGCAATAGTGCTCGTGAACAGCTGCTATATGGGGTAAATTTTGCTGCTCTCTGTGCTCGGTGCGCATGAGCCCTATGGCTGCAGGAACAGGTAATCTGGCCGCAGTGGTATAAGGAGCAGAGGGTGAGGGACGTGAAGGACGATTTTCACAAACTATCACTGGCCTATAAAAGCGAACGCGTCAGCATTCCAAAAAAGCACTCACACGTCATCGTCATCATCATCATCACCAGCCTGTCTACGCCCACTGCAGGGCAAAGGCCTCTCCCATTATTCTCCAATTACCTCGGTCCTGTGCCAACTGTGACCAATTTATCCCCGCAACCTTCTTGATCTCATCTGCCCATGTAACTTTCTGCCGCCCCCTGCAGCGCTTGCCTTCTCTAGGGATCCACTCTGTTACCCTTAATGACCAGCGGTTATCTTGCCTTCGCATTACATGCCCTGCCCAAGTCGATTTCTTCTTCTTAATTTCTACTAATATGTCTTTAACACCAGTTTGCTCCCTGACCCACTCCGCTCTCTTCTTGTCCCTTAATGTTACACCTATCATTTTCCGCTCCATTGCTCGCTGAGTCGTTCTCAATTTAAGTTGAACCCTCTTAGTGAGCCTCCAAGTTTCTGCCCCGTAGGTGAGTACCGGTAAGATGCAGCTGTCATACACTTTCTTCTTCAACGACAATGGTAGGCTGCTATTCATTATCTGATAATGTCTGCCATATGCACCCCACCCCATTCTGATCCTTCTAATTATCTCTGCCTCATGGTTGGGATCTGGGGTCACAACCTGGCCTAAGTATATATATTCGCTTACCACTTCCACTGCCTCGCCATCTATCTCAAACTGCTGTGCTGTCCCGAGGTTATTGATCATTACTTTAGTTTTCTGCATATTAATTTTCAGGCCCACGGTTCTACTCTGTTCGCCCAGTGCGGAAAGCATGCTTTGCAATTCGTCCCCCGAGTTACTTAGCAAGGCAACGTCGTCAGCAAATCTGAGGTTACTGAGGTATTCTCCATTAACCCTTACTCCCACCTGTTCCCAATCCAACGTTCTGAATACTTCTTGTAAGCATGCTGTGAATAACATTGGAGAGATTGTGTCGCCTTGTCTGACACCCTTCCTTATAGGTATTTTACTGCTCTCCTTATGGAGGATGATGGTAGCTGTAGACCCATTATAGATATCCTCTAGTATTCTTACATAATGCTCATCTACCCCCTGGTTCCGTAATGCCTGAATGACTGCTAGGGTTTCGACCGAGTCAAATGCTTTCTCATAATCTATGAAGGCTATATATAGGGGTTGAGTATACTCAGCGCACTTCTCTATCACCTGATTGATCGTGTGAATATGGTCCATTGTTGAATAACCTTTACGGAACCCTGCTTGTTCTTTAGGTTGACTGAAATCTAAGGTTGCAGAGATTCGGTTAGCGATTACCTTGGTAAATACCTTGTAAACGACTGACAGTAAGCTGATCGGCCTGTAGTTTTTCAAGTCCTTCATGTCGCCTTTCTTATGGATTAGGATGATGTTCGCGTTCTTCCAAGATTCCGGTACCATTGCGGTCATTAGGCATTGCGTATACAGGTTTCCCAGTTTTTCAAATACAATTTCTCCGCCATCCTTCAAGAGGTCTGCTGTTATCTGATCCTCACCAGGTGCTTTGCCCCCTTTCATTTCTTTCAAAGCCTTCCTTACTTCTTCGGTGGTTACTGGTGGGATGTCTATCTCCTCTGAACTACTGTCTCGTTCGGCATTATCCTGTATGTCCGGGCTACTGTACAGATCCCTATAGAACTCCTCGGCCACTGTGACAATTTTATCCCTATTTGTGATGACATTGCCTTGCTTATCCTTAAGTGCATACATCTGATTTTTCCCCACGCCAAGACGTCTCTTTACTGCTTTCAGGCTACCTCCGTTCTTTACAGCGTATTCGATCCTCTCCATATTATACTTCCGTATGTCAGCTGTCTTGCGCTTATTGATTAACTTCGAGAGCTCTGCTAGTTCTATTCTGTCAGCTGCGGTAGAGATTCTCATGGTTTGCCGTTTCCTGATTAGATCTTTCGTCTCCTGTGAAAGTTTACCAGTATCCTGTCTAGCCATAGTGCCCCCGACTTCTACTGCACACTCGGTGAGAATGCGTGTAAGGTTATCCCTGGCTTCCTGTGTCGTAAGCTCGGCTTCCTCGTTAAGGGCGGAATATCGGTTCTGCAGCGCGATCCTGAATTCTTCTACTTTACGTCTTACTGTTTGCTCATTTATCGGCTTCTTTCGTACTAGCTTGTTGCGGTCCCTCCTCAACTCTAGCCTAATTCGAGATCTTACCATACGGTGGTCACTACACCTTACCCTTCCGAGCACTTCCACATCCTGCATGACGCCAGGGTTATCGCATAATATGAAGTCTATTTCATTTTTGTGCTCCCCATTCGGGCTCCTCCAGGTCCACTTCCGACTCTCCCGTTTACAGAAGAAGGTATTCATTATGCGTAGGTTATTCCGTTCTGCAAACTCAACTAGTAGGTCCCCCCTGCTATTTCTACAGCCCAGACCATAGTTCCCAACTGCCTTGTCTCCAGCCTGATTCTTGCCTACTTTAGCATTGAAGTCCCCCATAACTACGGTATACTGTGTTTTTACTTTAGCCATTGCCGATTCCACATCTTCATAGAAGCGTTCCACTACTTGGTCGTCGTGGCTGGATGTGGGCGCGTAGCCCTGCACCACCTTGAGCTTGTACCTCTTATTGAGCCTAATTACAAGAGCTGCTACCCTTTCGTTAATGCTGTAGTATTCGTCTATGTTGCCAGCTATGCTTTTATTCACTAGAAATCCCACTCCCAGTTCTCTTCGGTCCTCTAGACCACGGTAACATAAGACGTGTCCATTTTTCAGCACCGTGAAGGCTTCGCCTGCCCTCCTAACCTCGCTAAGCCCTATTACATCCCATTTAATGCCCTCTAATTCCTCGAATAACACCTCGAGACTTGCTTCGCTAGATATGGTTCGCACGTTAAATGTTGCCAGGTTTAGATTCCATTGGCGACACGTATGAAGTCGCTATTTTCAAGAGATAATCGGGTGGGTCATTAGCACACTGGGAAGTCGATGGCTTTTTTGATATGTCATACCATTACTGTACGGCCCGACATTACATTGAGGAGCCATATGTGGAAATCAAAACTTTGGATGAACTTATCGAAAATTCATGCGCTAACAAAATATTTCTTTACTTGTCCCTGTCTCTCCTGTAAACTTTCTGGGTGCACTACTTTTAAATGGAAATTGCACAAACGAGATTGTACACCAGCTTTTGGAAGAAGAAAAGATTAAATGTTGGAACATGATCTTTTAAACGTAAAAAAGAAGGTATTTTGGCTGTATTGTTTTGTTCAGTAAACTCTACTTCGCAGCCACGTGCCATCGGCGCTTTTTTCTGTGCAAAAAAAAAGAACTACAATAATCAAGCATAAAATACTGCAGTAACTAGTAGCACCCACATCGCACTGTCTAAATGGCACCACGTGATATACGGGTGCAGCCGATTCTAGTGCCATGAGAGAGAGAGAGAATCAACTTTTATTGAGCCCAATGAGGTATTGGCTAGTGCACGCAGGCACCGGATGGGGTGGAACCCTCTTCTCGGGTCCCATATGCGTCTAGCAGCTCCTGGCCCCTGGCTGCCAGCGCGAGCTGGATCGTCAGGTCGGGGCTAGACAACAAGGTCTCCCATCGCTCTCGGGGGTCGGGTGTGGGAATAGGGGTGGGGGGCGGGCGGATCTTAAGAGACTCGCACTCGGCTAGGACGTGTGCCAGAGTGCCTTGTCTCTCCTTGCAGAACGGGCAAGTACTCTCGTACCTGTCAGGGTACATCTTGTTTAGAAGTGTGGGATGCGCTAGCGACCCCGCCTGTATTCTTCGGATTACGGTCTGCTGTTTTCGGCTCAATTGTGGGTGAGGCCTGGGAAATCTGCATCTACGCTCTCTATACATTTCAGTTATTTCTCTATAGCTCGTGACGGGGCGCAGCTGCGCCGGCTCGTCCTCGGCCCGGACGGATAACTCTCGGGCGTGGTGGTCGGCGAGTTCGTTTCCTTCCACCTTCGAGTGAGCCGGCACCCACACGAGCTCTAAGGCTCGCCTCGGGGGCCTTCGCTTGGACAATATCGCATGTGCCGCGGGGGACACCCTCCCTTTTCGGAAGCTGGCGTACGCCTTCTTAGAGTCTGTTACTATAGTGCCGGCCCTCGGATGTGTTAGCGCGAGGGCCACGGCAACTTCCTCTGCTTCGATCGATTGGGTCGTGCGGACCGATGCGCAGGTCACCAGGGTGTCTATGGTGGTGACCGCCGCCGTAGCCTTGGTTCCGTACTTGGGAAGCGCCGCGTCCGCGTAGAGGACGTCGGGGTCCTCTTCGAGCTGGCGGGACAGCGCCCTGGCCCTTGCGGATCGCCTCCCTTCGTTTTTCCCGGGCTGCATGTTCCTGGGAAGGGGTTTGGTCTTTACGACGTCCCTCCACTCGGTAGGTAATGTCTCGGTGTCTGGTTGTGGTTCGATGCTCCAGCCCACCTTGCGCAAGACGGCCCGTCCGTGTTCGGTCTGACTTAGTCGGATTCTTTGGTTAGAGAGGTGGGCCTCCACCATTTCGTCCACCGTGTTGTGCCTACCCATGCACAGAAGTTTCTGCGTGGACGAATGCACGGGCACTCCCAGGGCGAGTTTGGTCGCCTTTCTGACCACCGTGTCCAGGGCCTCACGGTCCGCCCTCGTCAGCTGGAGGTACGGGGCAGAGTAAGTGATGCGGGACACGATGAACGCCTGCACCAATTTGAGGGCGTCGTCTTCCTTGATTCCTCGGTTCCTGTTGGTGACTCTTTTGATCATGCTCGAGATCTGCTCGGAGACGGTCTTGATCTTGTGTCTGGCCGCGGTGGCCTTGCCGTCGTCGCGCAGCAACAGGCCCAGGATGCGGACCTGCTGTGTGGGCTCGATCTTCGTGCCGTCAATCGTGACGATTACGTTCGGTGGCGGTTCCTTCTTGGGCCTACCAGGCTGCACCATCAACAGCTCCGACTTCTGCGGGGCACAGCTCAGCCCGCAGGTCGTGGCGTACTCATGGACGGTGGTCGCCGCCCTCTGCAGGGTTTCTTCCACCCAGGCTTCAGAACCCGCTCGGGACGTCCACACCGTAATGTCGTCGGCGTAGAACGCGTGGTCCACGCCTTCGATCTCTTGGAGTAACCTGGGCAGGGGCAGGAGGGCCAGGTTGAAGAGCAGCGGAGACAATACCGACCCTTGCGGAGTGCCCCTGTCTCCGAGCTCGATTGGGTCGGACCGTTCCTCTCCTATCCTTATGGTCGCCGTACGCTTGGTCAGAAAGTTCTGGACGTAGCCGTACGTCCTGCGTCCGCAGCCCGTCTTGCGGAGGTTCTCGAGCACGCTTCCGTGGGACACGTTGTCGAAGGCCCCCTTGAGGTCCAACGCAAGTATCCCGCGGGGCGAGTGTCTTGTGGCCTTCTTGAACACCAGTTCGTTTAGCTGGAGGAGGACGTCTTGGGTGCACAGGTGCTGGCGGAACCCGTACATAGTAGCCGGCATCTGGTTCGTCTCGTCCAGGAACCCTTGGAGTCTTCGGAGAACCATGCGTTCCACGACCTTGCCCACGCAAGACGTGAGCGAGATCGGGCGCATGTTCTCTATTGTCGGCGGTTTGCCCGGCTTGGGAATGAATCTCACTTCTGCTTCCTTCCATTCCGCGGGTAGTTCTGAGCGTTCCCAGGCCAGGTTGATGTGGTCCAGGAGCTCGGCCGTCGCCGCGTCGCTCATGTTGTTCAGGAGTCGGTAGGTAATGGCGTCCATGAGAGGCACCGAATTAAGCTGGAAAAAGTTCGAAGAGAATAATTCACTTTTTCTGAATCCTTTAAAGTATGTCCATTCTTTTATTTTAATACTGCAACCTGGGAAAGGCTTCATTGACTATGACAACCAGAAGTTCCAAAATGAAAACAAGAAGTTCCCATGAAAACACAACAACGGGCCTCTGGTTTTGTACCGACGCCAAAGTCGCACATTGTGCTGGAAACTCAAAAAAATATCGACGATGAGAATAAAGCATACGGTGGTTCCTTTACAGCAGCGCTGGTATTTAAAAAGAAGGAATGTGCTGACAGCAACCATGAGAATGGCGCCCGTTTGTCCTAGAAATGTGGTTGGGGTGCGCTGTCTCGGCGCCGCCTTTCAGCCTGTGTAAACAGATGCGTGAAGCCACTATTCATTGTGAACAACGCATGCATTGCCACAGCGGCAAGCTAGTTAACATACCGTTTGTTTGTTTGGTCATTTTGCCATGGCGCAGCAGAACGGAAACTTCTGAGAAGCTGAAGGGGGACATTGCAGAGACGTTACCGCTTAAAAAGAAAACAGAGAGAAGCACAAAATTATCAAAGCCGACGTCGTTCCACCGGCAGAGTTTACGCGCAAAACAAGGCTTCTATGCGAGACGCTGCCGATGGATGTTGAAACAGATAAACAAGAAAGAATAACAAAATAGCAGAACTTGACAAGCCAGATGTTTTCCATTCTATCAAGTTTTATGTTATGACGCTGTGAAACGCAGTCCTTTTTTCTTAGTTCTTGGGGTATTTGTGCCAAAATAACAGCTATCTCTCTCTCGCTCTCTCTCTCATGCCAGCGCCATGGTAGTCCCCTGTAGGGGGGGGGGGTGGGGGTGGAATATTCACATAAATGTTTGCGCCCAAGTGCCATTCCAATTTCTTTCTCAAGAATCGGTGTTGTGACTATCCTCGTAATTCACATAAATGTTTCTTTCTTTCCTCTAGTTCCAGGAGTTTTGGTACGTGCCGTATAGGTTTCTCGTACAGCCGGCAGGCTCGTTTCGGGATACGAAGGCCTGAACGTTTTTGTTCTCTTACTTGCGCATGAGATAGAGCTGTCCTCCTCCGTTCGTTTAATAAGATATTCGTGGGAGCTTTGTAGAAGTGCGGGACCGGGTATTAGGCGGACAGCTTCCACTGCGAGGATTAGTTAGTCCCTCATCATGATGGTAATGGACGACTCCCTCAAGCAGGCCGCCTTCATCTCGAGCAGTGTGTATTATGCATGCAGTTTCTTTTTGCCTGCTTATCTATTTTTCGTTTCCTTTCTTGCACTGGTCTTAGAGTCTTCTACAGGATAAGGGAGACGGGATTACAGCCTAATAGCGGCAAATCCCTTGTTCCTAAAGCGGTGGGTCTTCTTCCTAGTGCTCAATGGCGTCTACTGATAACTAAGGTCTTCAGCCCATCCCTTTCGGGGAAGGTCTTTCATAGCACCTTCGCCATTTTGTCTTTTCTGGACGGACAGTTTTAGTGCCCGTACGTCTTTGTGATGAACGTCCAGGGTATCGCTGTAATCGAGAGTTTTTTTTTTCTTTGGGGAAGTAAGTTTAGTGCCGGTTCTCGGTGGGCTGGTTGGCGCTCGTTAACTCCGTGGCCTTTCCTCCTTTCTTGTCCACCGAAATTATGCTGCCATCTTTGCGTATGAGAGTAGCCATTCTTTATGAGCATGCGGATAAATATACGTTTATTTTTAGCCCTTATGCATTTACTTTCTTACCTTCTTAGAGCCTTATCCTCACCCTCCCAGGAACGTATTTCGTCAAGCCTGCATTTTTCAGCATCTTTCGTGAAGCCTCTTATAAGTTCCACTTTAAATATTTCTTCCGCGATGGTTCAAGCGCAGCAGATGGTGAAGTAGTAGTAGCGGAAGTAGTAACCGTTATTGTAGAGAGCAGACGGCTTGTTTTGTGCTCCAGGTGGATGACATCGTTTTTGCGGGATGCCTTGGACCCTGGCCGTCGGCCTTGCCCTGTCCACCAGCCATAGTTGGTCCTCAGGGCTGGGATTGCCAGCATGTCCTCCTACTGCTCCCTGCTTGATTGAGTAATGTGTAGTACATCCGTATCCAAACACTCCCACGTCATGTGGTACAGGGTGTTTTAAAGCGAGCGGTGCTTGCATTCAAAAGAGTAGTTGTGTAGCTGTGATGACGTAGAAAGCTGAAAGTTTGTTCCTACAATTTTATTCGCACGTACTAGGGTTCCATGCGGGAATGAATGTGTTTCCAGTCGCCTGACTACTACCGCTTGTTCTCTGATCAGTTTTGGGTAGGATGGGCTCCTGGTCATTCCCAGTTGGCAATGCTCCGTTATATCCCTGAATGGTTTGGCCATTCGGATGAGTGAGCGGTCTTCCGGCGGGTATGCCCAGAGAGCGTGTGCTCGAGCCGAAGCGTCCACCTCCCCGTTTCCTGCCACGTACCCGTGTCCCGTGTCCAGACAATGTAAATTTCAGGCGGGTTCTTGTTCTTTCTTCTTTCGTCACAAGAAAAAAAAAAAGATCTGAGCTAGGAGAGAGAAAGAGAGTGGAACAATATTAGATTAAACGATGATTAAGGCCTTCTGGTTTGTCTAGACAAGTTGCGTTGAATGAATGAGTGAAGGTTTGGGCTCAGCTAAGGAAGCCTTAACTACAGAACAAAAAGATATGTGACCGCTACGGAACCGTCTCCCGCCCCTAAGAAGGACAGAGAAAACATTCTTTGTTTTTCGCCAGCTATCTATCTATCTATCTATCTATCTATCTATCTATCTATCTATCTATCTATCTATATGTGGGTGTGTGTGTGTGTGTGTAGGGAGAAAGGAAACTTCGAACAAGAAAGAAACCACGGTTGTTTGAACGTTTCAGCAAAGATACTTGCTGTCGTCAGAGCCAGGCAAGTCTCTTTGCTGAAACGTTGGCAACAATCGTGGTTTCTGCCTTGTTCAAAGTTTTGGTTTGTTATATATATATATATATAAATATATATATATATATATATATATATATATATATATATATATATATATATATATATATATATATATATATATATATATATATATATATATAGTAAGGCAATGAGGGGCTCGTTGAGGAAATACAGAAAGATAGGTCGGCAGTCTACAACGCCAAAGGAGGCATAGGGGTGTGGTTAGGCTCTTTTTTTTACTACGGTTAATCAAGTTAACATTTTTTTACTATACAGAAGAAAGAAAGAAAGAAAGAAAGAAAAACACGCGCCCAGAGTGGGGACCGAACCCACGCCTTTTGATTAGATCTCGAATGCCTTACCAATTCGGCTATCTGGGCGACTGTGTTCTCCTTTACTTTCTGGGCTATTTATATTTACTAGAAGTGTACCTGACGCTTGAGGGTGGTAGCCAGCGCCACTCTGACTACACGGGGAGAAGGGGACCTTCTTTTCAACCCCCGGGGCGTGACTAGAACGTCTACAGCCTGTCATGAGCGTGTAACTGGCGGGAAGCCCTCTTATGCTACCTAGGCATCAAGGCTGCCAGAACCGAGACCCTCGCTAGGCTTTCGCAGAATAATATAGTATGGAAATGAGGGGCTCGTTGAGGAAATACAGAAAGATAGGTCGGCAGTCTACAACGCCAAAGGAGGCATAGGGGTGTGGTTAGGCTCTTTTTTTTACTACGGTTAATCAAGTTAACATTTTTTTAATATACAGAACAAAGAAAGAAAAACACGCGCCCAGAGTGGGGACCGAACCCACGCCTTTCGATTAGATCTCGAATGCCTTACCAATTCGGCTATCTGGGCGACTGTGTTCTCCTTCACTTTCTGGGCTATTTATATTTACTAGAAGGGTACCTGACCAGCGCCACTCTGTACCTAGGTACCTAGCCAGCGCCACTCTGATAAGGCATTCGAGATCTAATCGAAAGGCGTGGGTTCGGTCCCCACTCTGGGCGCGTGTTTTTCGTTCTTTCTTTCTTTCTTCTGTATAGTAAAAAAATGTTAACTTGATTAACCGTAGTAAAAAAAAAGAGCCTAACAACACCCCTATGCCTCCTTTGGCGTTGTAGACTGCCGACCTATCTTGCTGTATATATATATATATATATATAAAGCGATTCAGAATGGGAAATGAGGGGCTCGTTGAAATTACACAGAAATAAGGATTAACAGTCAAGAATGCCAAGGAAAGCAAAGGGGAGGATGCGGTAGGTCACTGAAACAAAGAAAGAATTTTGGAAGACGGAAAGAAAGCGGAGAGAAAATGACCGCCGGGCGGGGGTGAGGTTTCGGAAATCAGTTGGCGTTATATTCTCTAGAAGAATGATTTCTCGGTCCTTACATAGTGGGGTGGGGGTGTAGTAGCGGTCAGCTTTCATTCTATTCTATAGTTATGGCTTCCTTAGCTCAGCACAGAATGAGCCCAAACCTTCACTCAACGCCATTTCTCCAATTAAAATCGCCGGCGTTAATCATCGTTGAATCTAATAATGTTTATCTCTCTTTTATGGGAGAAAAAAGAGAGAAAAAAGACCAAGAACCCACCTGAAGTCTAAATTATCTGGACACGGGGCACGGGTACGTGGCAGGAAACGGGGATGAGGACGATTTTAAAAACTACGTGTGAACGTGCGTGGTTAGGGTTCAAGGTTGCCCTCAGCGCTTATGCTTATAATTTCTTTGCCAAAATAGCAGCGGTATCATTCTCCTCCGTTGTAATGTCAACGGTGGGATGGTAACGTTGGCGTGGTATATTTTAACGGGTCCACTTTGCAACTTTACATGAACCACGCACGCTCGTCAGCAGAGATGTGCGCCCGTAGCGGTAAACACTGTCTAGCGAAAAACATTGCTTGCCCAACAAAACTGAAGACAACAGAAGTATTCAGAGCCTTTGAAGTTTAAACGGAAGGTCGCAAATTTCCGGCTGGCTGTAAGGCCCACATATCGTCATAAAGTCTCCTGAACGAAGAAGAACGGGTACGTTTCAAGCGGAGGATATAAACCAAACAAACAAGCCACCAAGCGTGCGCCGCCATCGCTTTTAGCTACACAACTCGAACGGCCCCCCCGCTGTTCTATATACCCCACATTCTGTCTAAAAAAGATAGCTCCTACCGGCTGCGGGGCCGAAGGCAATCTCGCGGCAATATCGCGCACATGAGCGATCGGGGGCGGCATAATTTTCGTTTGCTCCTCTCTCAACCTCTTTCCCCCGTCTTTTCGCTTTTTCTTACATCGACATCCAGAAGGCCCCGTTTCTAAACATGCCTGCATGCAAATAGTTTGGACGCCGAAAACTTGCGTAGAATGTTTGCGAAACTGGGGCAAGACTGACACCGGCGAGAAAATATGGGCGGAGACCCATACGTCTGCATGAGGATGAGGAGGAAGTTCGAATTGTGATGCAGACATAATGAGGAAGGGACGAACGGTCAGCATCACTACTTAAGTAGAAAAGCTTAAGGACCAGGGTGGCTAAAAGGTGAAATGGCTAAAACGCCGGCGTTGCATGACAATGACTTGAGCAAAAAAAAAAGCAATTTAATAGCAGTAATTGAAGGACAAGGCTTCCAGAAAGTAGTTCTGAAAGAGTGAGTAGGTAGGCCGGTAGCCGCAGGCCTTGAGGTCTACGTAGTAATATTATGGCTCTCCGATGAACGTTTGGGGAGATGAGACCTGGTATTCGAGGATGCATTGTTTTGATGGTGGTCCATTACCGGCGGCTATTGCTGTGGGCGGGGCGTGCTTCGGGTATTGTGGGAAAGCCTCCACCCCAGCGTCTTAGAAACACAGCTGACGAAACCATCGGTGCGGCGGCTGATGATACTGCAACGTGATTCGCAGGAGGCCCAAGTGGCAGTAACGGTGACAACGACCCAGGCTAATCCTCTAATCCTGGCATTATGAGTGGGTGTGTGTGGTAGAAATGCCTCCCACACAAACCCCTTCTCTTGATGTCGGGGCTGGTATTAAAATGCCTCTTATATGATCGCTTTCCCACGAGGGCTCCTCCGCATTTTGGGAGTAATGCCTCCAACAACTTTCCTAGGCCAATTGCGCCATCCTCTGTTTATGCAAGTGGGCATACGGGAGCAGACGCGGAGAAATAAAGGGTTTATGAACCTTCTCCTTATTCACAACCACCATGCCCCTAAAGTGGCAGGTTCATGCAGCGCAAAACATTCAAATAGGTATCTCGCAATCCCAAGATGAAAAATCTTGTGTTGCTTCAGAAAAGGTATGTGGTAAGGAGTAAATACCTTCTTTTGGAAGAGAGAAAAAATTTAAAAAGGAAAGTGAGATGCCCATGGAACCGGAGAGAAAATAAGACCTTGCAAGCAAGTTACGTTGTGTACGGCCTTCACTGGCTGCTCGCCTATAAATTCCCTTGGCGTACGTGTAATTTTATGCCAAAAAAATTCGCCGTCCTTTGCCCACGCATACTGGCGTGCTTCGTTGTATAGTGACAGGCTGACGCGCCTTCCTTCGTTGGCAGCGCATCGATTACTTCCCGACGTGATTGGCCTCAGCGCGCACTCGTAAACCGCGCTGTTCGTGCTCTTTGACACGCCTCTCTTCTGAAACTGCCGCGGAATTTCGTCCAAACTATGGTTTCAACGTTACGTGCGAGCTGAGCTCAGCCAGAAATCTATCACCGATGTAAAACCAGCATTCACTCGACGGGGTTGTTTACAACCATGGTTAGAACACTGGAACGACGTGCAGCGAGGCAGCGGCTTTCCCTTGTACTCTATCCTATAATAATGGCCGATAAAGGGCCCAACCATCTTTCAAAAGACGGGTGTCATTGCAAAATCTCCTGTGAAGTATCTAATTAAATGCGCAGAATTAGGGCGTTATTACATGTGTGTGGGTTCACGCGTGCATGTCAGACTTGTATTTGGACAGTAAATGCAACGTTCGTGATAGTAAAACAACACTGAGCTAAGTATTAGAGTATTTTTGTACTTGACTGGTGCGCGTATATTGAGCAGCATGGAATTGAGTTCGCTGGACCTTTTGACGTGCGTAAATTCATTGAGGCCTACGGGCGAAAAACAATTGCTGGAACAAGGCGAAGTTCACGTTTGCTGATATTAAGACTTTTTATTGCTAAATTATGTATAACAAGCGGTACCTATATTCACCAAAAGAAAGGACACAACTATGAAGTTTCGGGTGCGCTATAAGTGCGTAAGCACAGATCTGTTATTAGTAAAGGCCGGATTTCTAGGCATTCAAAAAGCGCGTTTTAGGCGCCTGAAATAAGCCGGCAAAACAACGCTTCACGCATTCAACGTCGTCAATATAGACCCTAAAGATATAGTTAAATGTAAATAGTTTCAAACGAAGACTCGCACTATATCTACGATAGCTAAACTAACAACGTTATTCTTTACGACGAAAAAAAGACGCCAAGTTGAACATAGGCATTTTATTATCCCATACAACTGCTGGACTAGGGACGATACAATGGTCGAATTCAACAAGCGCAGTGCTCACATTCGTGTTCAATAGCCACTTCCGTTTTCTCGAGCTTCCCAAATAGTGAAACAGGCATTAAATTGCATACTTGAGTGCTTGAAATACTGATTAAGAAAGCGCTACTTCCTTTCTGGCTGATTCAATTAATTGTAATTAATTATGGCAGAACAGAAACAAACACAAAGAATAAACTGGAGAGATAGCGATTTATCAAGAAATTTACAAGTTCTTGCGTAAAGGCTGTTAGGTGCAACTCTGGCAATTTTCACATGTACATTGATATTATCCGAATGTTTTGCACAAGACGTCCCCAAAAGCCCAAATACATGAAGAAGGGCTTGCGTTCGGGCTAGTTGGTATAACGTTCATCTTAGGCGCACAAAAAACCTAGGTACACAGAAGTCAAGGACAAGCCCAAGTACACTTACACACATTTAAAAGCGTTTTCAAAAAGTTTTTAGGAGCCGGACTTTTTTTTTGTAGAAAACGTGTCTTAAAGCCCGTAGGGAATGTGAATTGTAAAGAAGATGCAGCTGCGCTGTGATGTTTCGGCGCTTGTTTTTCAAAACTACAGGAATTATCTGCTAACCAAGGCGTGTTTAATGCTCAACCATTGCGTTGAAAACAGAGTTTGATTCGAGAATATTTCTACAAACGAGGATGTGACTGCACATGCCTGAAGAAATATGTTGAGAAACCATGGGGAACGTAGCCGAAGAATCACTGTGAAAATATTGCAAACAATAGCAACTACCATCATCTACAGATTTTTGGATTCAAAATTGCACGTCTTGTCACTGCGTCTCATTCCAGTGCTGTTGGGGGTTGATGGGTTGATTTCCGGCAGTTGATCGAAACCAATAGAGCTCCGAACAGTCAATGTTAGCTGCTGGGTAACATGAATAACGATATTAAACTGCACTCGAACGCGAAAGGTGAGGCTCAAAGTGCTCACACAGGCGCCGATTGTGAAAATAGGCATTAAAAGGGACCTATAGGCATCTAGGCAGGAACGCCAAAACAGGCATTTACAGGCACTACAAAAACAGCGTTAAAGACCTTCTTAACCATTAATTTATGCCCATATATCAGAGGTGCGCCATACGAGCGCAAGGAACAAAACAGGCATTTGCCTAAAAACCGGTCTCTACTTAATAGGCTTCTCCCGATACACCCTGATCTTTACATTTTTTTGCAATTTCCTTGTGTTCTGCTGAGACAGCTACGTTCCATTTAAACATTTCTTTTAAGATATCTGCGTTTACTTTGTGCGTTGTTCCAGCCCATGGCGAGACAAGGGCTAACAATCAACGCACCTCGCTTGCCACGCGGCGTCATCCTTTTCCACACGGCGCACTTCCATTCAAGGGCCTGCGAGCCATCTTCCCGTCATGACGTCACGCTCTATCCCTGCGCAGACACGGCTCCAAAATATTGAAATCTGGTTGATAACTGCACGGCACGCGAAACATTTATTGCTAGGTCCAAAGACGTAATGAAGGATCGTGACACGCCATTTTCAACAGCGAAGCTGTTCAGCAAATCGCAAGTTTTTGTGTCCCCAGTTAAAGCTACCAAGAAATTGCAGAGCGCGAGCATGTGAGGGCGAGGGCGGGCGTCGCGGCGACCGCCCGGCAGTTAACAAAACTAAGAAAAGTCTGAGCGCTTGTGTGTGTGCGTGATGCGAGACGACCGCCCAGCGACTCCGGCGCAAGTTGGTCAAGCCAGGCATACTCACTGATGGGGTTGGCCAAGATTGCGGCGACCTCCCGGCAGTTACAAAAACAGGAAAGTGCCGAATGCTGGTGTGTACGTGCATCGGGGCGACCGCCCAGCGTGCCGGCGCGCGTTGGAGGGTCTTGACCAGGTTGTCGTGCTGGTGAGACTTGGTCTTGGTCGCGTCCAGTAGGTGTCTTAGCAAGTTCCACGTCTTGCCACAGTGCATTTGCCCATCCGCCGCGCTGCAGGCTTCGTTCCACTGCTACACGCATAGGGCCCTGCTGTGCGACTCGATCACGTGGTAAAGTTCCGCGATCTTCTTGCGCAGTTTTCTGTTCGTCCGCTGCGTCTTCCATCTCACCGTGATCGACTGCTTGGCCTCGATTAGGTGGGCCAAGCGGCTGTCCACTCTGTCGACGCGCGCGTCCGTTTCGATTTCCCTTGTGGCCTCCCTCGTCTTCTGCACGATCTCGTTGGCCCACTGGTCGATGTCCGTGATTTCGCCTTGATCTTCAGGCAGCAGTCGTCGGAAGGCGTCCCAGTCCGTGAACTGGTGTTTCCGCGGACTTTTGTCGATCTCTTCGTTGGCCCCAAGCAGTGCGGTGACCTCCACGATGTAGTGGTCGCTACCCAGCTCGTGTCCCTTATTCCGCCACCCGAACTCCGCCGTGCCTCCGCTCCTGCCCCTGGCGAACGTGAGATCTGGCGTGATGTCCCGGGCGACCGAGTTCCCCGTTCTCGTGGGGAACGCGGGGTCGGTGATTAGGCTCAGCCCCAGGTCTGTGGCGTCTTGCATTAGGTCTCTGCCCTTTGCCAGCGTTCTGGGGTAGCCCCAGGCCCGGTTCTGCGCGTCAAAGTCCCCGCAGATTACCAACCTATTACCGGGCCCCACCGTTTTGCTCCCCTTGTGTAGCAACGCCTTGAATTTCTGTCTGCCGTACGACGGGCTGCTGTAGACGTTCGTCAGGAATGGGCTCTCCGTCTTCTTTTTCTTCCCCGTGATTACCTCCACCATTGTGTGCTCTATCGTGCTCTTGCTTAGTAGTTCATGCTCGACGTATGTAATGCCCCTTTGGACCACAGTGCAAACCCCCCAACTTGGCCTACTGGCCGCAGTTTGCGAGCTGGGCGGGCTGGCGTGGGTCCGGTATCCCGGGAGTCTGGCCTCTTCGGTGCGGGTCTCTTGCAGCATGATTACGTCTGGCTTTCTCGGTACTTGTTGTAGGTGCTGCTGTAGTACCGCCTTCTTTGCGGCGAAGCCGTTGCAATTCCAGTGCCAGACCAGGAGGCACCTCGTCGTTACTGCTATGGTTGCTGTTGCTGTGGGTGTCCCATCCATGCTTGTTGGAGGTTGGCCATTTGCGTCACTAGATTTTTCACTGTCGTAGCCAGCTGCTGGCACGTTCTCTCGAGCGAGGTGAACCGGTCGTCTATCGACTTGGTGAACGTCGTTCGGACGTACTCTTCGAAGTTGTCGAGCCTCTTCTCCATCCGGTCGAGCCTGTCTTCGAGGTTGTCCATCCTCTCGCTGAGTTTACGCTCTTTTAGGTTCTCGATTGCCCTTTTCTTGGGCGCGGGGCCCGCTGCCGCCGCCCTCGGGTTTGTTTCTGCTTCCAGTTCCATCTCTACTTGTTGTGCCGGTTGTGGTGTCTGCTGTTGTTGTGGCTGCGTTTGTATCCGCTGCATTATGGCCGCCGTTGTCTTTATTTCTTCCACTTCCCTGCTGATTCTGTCAACCGTCGCCTCCAGTTCGGTGTTTCTCCGCCCGAGTTGCTCGGTCAGTTCTCTTAGCGCCTTCATCGAATCGCTTTCTTCCTGGGTTTTCCCGCCGCTTTGCTTTGGCGGCACCACTTGCTGCTGTTGCTGCTTCGTTGGGGCTGCTGCTGCGGCTGCGGCTGCCCTTTCTTGGCGGCTCCCGACTTTGTCGCGTTGGCCCAGCTGACTCGGTCTCTGGATTGCGAGCGGGTATGGCGTTGGCGGCTCGCGCTCTGGCTTCCCTTCCTGGTCTGGCTTCGCGGGCGCGACTCATGGAGGCGGCTGCCGCCGGCTGCGCCGTCAAGTGGCGGAAACTCGCCGGGCGCCAGCTGGTGCTGCGCCTACTGCTCCGCCATCTTGCACTCCCATTTCCTTTAGGTTACCACGTACGGGGTCTTGTACCTGTTCTTGCAGCTTCTGCTGCCGGTCGGGTGCTGCCGTCCGCAGAGTTCGCACTTGGTTTGAAAAAAAAAATATTAATTCGCAAGATACGGTTAAAGGGACCAATAGCTCAGTGGTATAGATGATTATGTTTATCTTGCGAGGACTGAGACACGAGGGTAATGGCGGGAGAGGTGGGCACTTTTCCGCTCGCGTTGCTTGAGGATACTTTTTTAGTGTTCTAACAGGGTGAGGCCCTAATCATTCGCACTTAAAAACACCTTATCTGAGTAAGACTAATTGGTCAAAAGAATTACAAGCATGTAAAGAAAGCTGACGGAAGCTATGTAAATGTTAACTAGCTTTTAAACCAGGCACCGGCTTTCATAAATAGCGTAATGAATTTACATATTTTTATGTAACAAGTTACTAGCATTATTGAACATATTTAGACAAAAGAGGGAGCCAAAGAAGCTAAACGAGCTAGAAATTCTGAAATGCGTTCAGAGACGAGAGTGTGTGGAAGTCTTCGTATAGAATATCCTGACTACAGAATTAAAGCCTGGGAGAAATTCAGTTTTTGTTGGCCATGAAGCTTCGAGCGGGTGCTTCCGATGCATTCAGTCTTCTCTGCGAGCACTACAATGGGCTGCTTTATTTTTTTTATATCTATCATTTTCTACTCACGTCACCCTCGGATTTTCCATGCCGCTGCTGGATTGCGGGGAATTCGCCGTAACCGTATCCTGCTCGGTTTCTGTGCGCGCAGGGCCTCCTCACCAGATACGGCATAGAGATGGATTACGCTCGCAGCTTGTGCGTCACTCGTACGGCGCAGCGTGCACTAGCGGTGATGGTTTTAAGTTTCGGGGAAGTTTAGAACTGCTAAGGTGCGGCTGCGTCGTAGGAACGTCGCCGCCCTTTATCCTACTAAGGCAGCTGTGTGATACGCACCGGAAAGTTGACCCCATTCGAGCAAATTGTGAAGACGCAATTCGAAGTACATGTGGCCGTTGTAGGGCCAGCGACTGGCACGCGGGGTACGGTGACATTGACTTTTACGCACAGGTTCTTGTTCCTTTCTCTGGTTCGGTTCATTTCGAGCCCTAATAAAGGAAACGCTTCGCTTCACATTGCCAATGTTTTTGACAACAACAACAACAAAAGAAATTCCCCGCATTTCCCTGAGGGGAAGAATGTGAAAGCGCGAATGCACGAGTTGAATTTGCGCGGTTCGGTAATGTTCGCGAAAGAGAGATCACACACACACACACACACAACTACAAAGAAAGAAAGATGCATTTATTCACAGACACCTATTTGTGTTGTCGTTGTACTTGATTGCTAGAGCGGATCTCAGCTTTGAAATTTCGTGTCAGTACTCCTTTAAGCGGGTGCATTAGCCCTTCTCACGCCCGATTCCTGGCCAATCCCCCACGTGGGTATGTGCCATGTCAGCGGCCAGGCAGCGTGCGCCCATCTCCCCCCGTTGCCAAGGAAGACGAGGAGATTCCTGGCCAATCCCCCACGTGGGTTTGTGATGCGGACATCGCCGGTGGACGCAGGTTCAGGGTCGCTTAAGAAGTGCATTGCACTTAAAAAAGTGCGTTGTGGTGAAGTGGCCGGCTGAAGGGTCAGTGCGGAACTTTGTTTTCTTTGAATCATGCCGACTTGTCGGGTTTGGTTGGCTACGGAGAGGACAGGTAGCGGTACGTCAAGTAAAAATGCGCAATACTTAGCGGAAACCTCCATAAGTTTCCAGAGTCGGCAGATTTTAATTTTGTAAAATATCTGTTGCTGCACTACCCCTGCCTCGACGGAGAACTTCAGATGACCCAAAGTAATCTGCATCTACACTTCTTTGTACCTAGTTCGTGTTGCTTGCAAGTGGGAGCAAACAGCCGCGAAGTGGATAGCGAAAGGCACATACTACTTTTTGAAATAGTAGCGCCGTAGCCGTCCACTTTGGTGTGTCACTTTGCACAGGCGATTTCTCGGTTCATTAAATTTCACTTACATTCAATAACATCTGAGGTTATGGTCTTAAACTCTATATAGTCGCTGAAAGATGTGGAAGCCTAGAACGGGGTTAACAGGCGACTACTGTGTTTAAAATTTGTTGCTGGGAGGTTCTAATTGCAAGAGCTTCAAATTTAATGGTGAATGAAGAATTTCTCAAACTTATCCCCATGTTTGGCTCTAACGACACTCTTACTTATTTGATATACGTCGAAGTTAGCGTCCGCCATTATGTCAGCGGGTGCGTCTGTGTGTGATTGAGACTTTTCGTGAGTGTGGGTGTAGGAATAACGGTTTTTTTGTGGTTGTAGCCGACAACTTCGATTTTATGACAGAAAACTACAAATCCTGTAATAAAAACTAACGGGAGAGGGTTACCCGCAAGCAATGCAGGTTTTCGCAGCGCACTGTTAACTGTTCAGCTGTTGTGCTACAAAAAAGCGCAAATAAAACTAAGCGACGCCTGTATATTAATCACTTGGACAAAAAAGAAAAAAAAAAGAACTGGCATTGCTTACACTTCGCGTTATGGCCCGGGAACAACTACTGAAATTCGTCTGAGTACTCTCTTCCTCGAAAGGCACTCAGTGTTTTCGTAGATAAATGGGACCGAAGACCTGACCGTAGATGCCGCGGCGTACGAATCGATGAATCCAGATTTTTTTCTGTGCTCGTTTTTCTTTAATTTTTTGCCAACCGCAACCATCTCACCATCGTTCCTTGATTCTTCTTGAGCAAGCAAACTGCGAAAAGCAGAGGGTCATTGTATCTGCTGGCTGTAAACAATTGTTACGGTCTACGCTGGGCTGTTCTTCTTCGAGTTTTCTCTGGGAGAACGTGAGAGGCATTCCAATGGTTGCGCTTCTGCTGACGGGGTGAATTGCTTCCGGGTCACGTGCTGTCGGTGTCGCTTTCTGACTCTTCATTAGGGCAGTAGGCTACAAAGACAAGTCTTGGAAGTTGGGAACAATATTAACAAGTCTGGTGGTTCGCCTCCCTGCAACTCAACCCGTCAGAACATTTTGCGATCCTCCAGTTATCAATCTTCCCAACCTTTCTCTCCAAAAATCGACAGACTTTATTAAAAATCTTTGATTAAATGAGTCAGAGGCATTCACGTAATCATTTGTCCTTGAAGTGCGTCGCAACGGTGATGAAGCAAGTTCTTTCAGCTAAACCATTGATTCAATGTATGAAAAACTGCGACATTTTCTGTATCTGCATTGTGAAGCAAGGGATCAGCAGTGGCGATATCGGTTGAATGATTACAAGCACCCCTTATCACTTTCAAGATTTCTTTTAATGTAGCGATGACGAGATGCCTAATGGCCAGTATGTTATAGTATAGCATAGCACGTATAGTGTAGTACACTATACTAAAATATTGTATGGGCTTGTTCCGCGCAAAGGACGCCCTATAGAATATGCAGGAGCGCAAAAGCAATCTTGTATTTTTAAGGCGACCCGCTTATCTTGGCCCGTGATGCGGTAAAAGTTCCTCTGGAGTCCGAAATATGGCTGCCTCCCCCAACCACACGCAGCGCTCTGTATTTTTTAAAAGCGGAGCTTTTTGGGCTGCCCTCCCATAGATTTCTCATGCCCGTGGTCCAAAACTACCGGCGTGGTAAGAGAAAAGAAAATCCCGTTTGGGTTTACGTAGAAATTAAACCAGGGTCTCCAAATTGCAGCCGAATACTTTACCACAGCGCTGTTTCGGTTCGGTGGCAGTATCAGAAGGAGCGTTAGTTTACTAATTGTCGCGTGAAAAATGAACTTAACTAAACGTGAATATTCAACAAGTCTGCGGCCATCACAGAAAACTATGATTCTTTTTTATCAGAAATAAGGGAAGATGAAATTGGGTCACTCATGATAGGTTTTTATTTATACATTGCAAATAACGTTTAGAGAATGTAAGAATAATTTACGCAATGTATAAGGATGTAACAAGCTTAAATAGTTTAAAATAAGTGTTTTTAAATTCAACTTGAAATGAGCACGTAAAACTTGGCCCCTCAACGCTGAAAACGGGCTGCTATGGCTGTGTTCAAAGTGCGTGGGATGTGAAAAGATTCTTAAGTGCCCGGTGCTGTGTAACGGCTCTGCACGACCACCCCATACATATGCATCCCTCCCCCCCGCACACACACAAACAGACACATACACCTGCGGGTATATATAGCTTCGCTAGTCCCCAACCTTCGCAGGGTGGAATGACTCAGGTTTTCTCTTGAGATTTCAGATACATTAGCCGCCTCCTTTAAATGGGCGAGGTGCACGCGGTAAGCCAGAAATTTAGTATGACAAGTAAAACTCCGATAATACCGTTTGCAACGTGCGGGAGCCGACAGAGTTGCACCAAAATGAGCGTTAATCAAGGTTTTTTACCCGTTATTTTCTCCTTCAAAATTCGATCAATTCGTCTTTTCTCTCTATAATGCGGACACCATTAGATGCCAGAAATATTTATCATACAATTTCTTTCAAGCCCTTATTAGTCGATTTGATGACGCATTTTGAAGACCTGGTGTGCCCAATCTCGTTGCGGAAATTGTCACATTGTTCTAGGGATTCTTTTGCGTTGAAAACAGTCGAAATCTGTGCACAGTGGTTGTGTACTACCGTATTAATCTGGCATAAAGTAACGTATACTGTCCCCTCCCCTTATTTCTGAATTCGTAATGCTGATTCATCCCAGTTGGCCCAGGGCTCAAGAAAGTGGCAATGTTCACGCCTGATCCACGTGGTACGCAAAACAGGCTTCCAGATGCTCACGCCGCGGCTAATCCAGGCCAGATGCGCAGTGCTCTGTAGTGTCGCGTGCGTCGCATGCTGGGAAAAGTGGAGATTCATCCTCACCTACCTTAAACTTAAAAATTCGCGTAAGCGCTTCCTTGACGCGGAGATGGTAGAGCACTCCCTCGGACATTTGGTTGAGGCCGCGTGGAAAGCCGCATTTGCGATGCGGGTCAATGCCACGACGATGTCGATAACTGAGGTAGGGATCCTGCCACTCTTGCATTTGTGCAGTCCATACAGTTTTAGAGATGAGGGCATTACTGTATACGCAGAGAAATAAAGCTGAATCGTGTTGTTTAGAGAATGGCCTGCGCTGCGATTGCATTGTGCCTAATTGCCTTGTGTTCTAGAATGACCGTGAAGCCACTGAAGGATGATGTGATGGCCTGCGCGCAATGTCGAGGTTTTAGGAGTTTGCAGGGCCACTTGACGATGTGTCATGGCATTCGGTGTGTTGTGACATGGTTTTGGAGTAGGAGTAAGTTTATCTGTGAGTGAGTGAGTGAGTGAGTGAGTGAGTGAGTGAGTGAGTGAGTGAGTGAGTGAGTGAGTGAGTGAGTGAGTGAGTGAGTGAGTGAGTGAGTGAGTGAGTGAGTGAGTGAGTGAGTGAGTGAGTGAGTGAGTGAGTGAGTGAGTGAGTGAGTGAGTGAGTGAGTGAGTGAGTGAGTGAGTGAGTGAGTGAGTGAGTGAGTGAGTGAGTGAGGGAGGGAGGGAGGGAGTGCGTGAGTGAGTGATTGGGAAAGAAAACACAAGCCAACTTGGAACTTGCGAAAGAGGGAAGGAAGACGGTAGTGACTGAGGGCACGCGTTGCTTGCTGAAACGAACCTCGTCCTTCATAGAGTCCGTGGCAAGGTGGCGAGCACAGTTATGTATTAACGAAGGAGTATTTATTACTCGGAGCAATGGGATAGTTCAAAGAGATATTTGTGAGCATCTTTATATGAAGTCAAGGATGAGTAGATCATGTTCAGTGTTTATTCGGCAGGCTTGCACACGTTCTTACTCTTCGCCCTAGAAAAATACATAGAAAAGTTGCGTTTTCTTTGCACAATCACCTCGCAGATTTGGTGATGTCAGTTGTGACGGCATCTACGTTTTTCAGGAGGGAAGGGTGTAATAGATGGTGAGCATGTTTAATGTGCACCACCTATACGTGATATAAACCACTGAACTCAGAACTACGTGGCTGATGTAACATTAGGCGGCACTGCAAATCAGATTGACGTCACTGCTGTAGTTTGTGAGGTGTTTGTGGATAGCGGCTGGTATTTTCTCTTGTTCCAAGCTTCACAAATAAACCCTGGCTCCAGGCCCTCTGCTCAACAGTTCTATAAAAGCTATTTCAGTGGAGCTGTACAATGCAGCCTCAGATTGGTATGCGATTAATATACTTTCCGGTCCTGTTAAATGACGGCGAAGTGATTACAGCTTTTCCTAGGTGTTGATCATCTCCGGTTCGATAACCTTAACAATACACGCGTGAACTGCTCAGATGTGACATAAGACGGCCATTTTCGGGGGGAGTACCCCTTAAAATAGGATCCTTAAAACGTTGCTCTCTTCGCGCTTCGCTGGGCCCAACGGGAATAGGCTCCGGGGACTGATTATGATAGATGAACGGAATCTCGCTCCGTCTACGTTCTTTTTCAGGCATAATACCTCAGAGCTCGCTCGTGGTTTTTCCGCTTCTCATTCGTCTTGGTTTACACGGGGCTGCAGACATGTGGGCCTGTACGAGAATAAAAAGACAATAGCTACACAGGCATTGCCTTTTCCATTAGCGGCGCCTGAGCAGGGACAAAACGCAATGGATGCCTTTCCTTTCCAGTGTTGAGATTACTATGTGCCTTCGCGAGTTCTTGCGCTACTATAAAGCTGGCTAAAAGCGAGTCCGACCGAACTCTTACATGAGCTGAACCTACATGCTGTGATTGTAAAGATGCATTTCGGAAAAGCATCAGCCCCAATTATACGCTACTAGTGTATTCTACGTGACACAAGAAAAGCAGAAACACGGAAGAATTGCGGCTAGGTTTCGATGCACATCGACTATTTAATACTAGTTTTTGCCTTGGTTCTTTCAATGACGCTACTGACGTACATAGTAGGAAAACAGTTGGGCTATACAAAAGTTCGGACATGAAAAATGTTGCAGGATGACCGTACTTGTACACCACTAATAAAATATTTTGGTGTTCTTTGTAATAGTGGAATCATGTATTCTGCAAGTTTTCTAGGTTTCGCATCCTTCGAATCAGAAAAAAGATTCCCCATCTCTGATACAAATCTCCCATCTTGCGGTACTGTCTGAAAACTTAGACATTTAAAAAGTGCAACCTTAAAGGTTACAGGGGCGTCGCCAGAAGGGTGCTGGTAAGCCGCGCCGGTTTCATCCCGTATGGTCTAGCTTGATGCCTTGATTGATGATTGATTGTAGGGTATAATGCGTCGACGCAATGCAGGCGATGAGGCGCGCCGTAGTTTTGTGCTCCGGATTAATTGTGACCACCTGCGGATCTTTAACGTGGCCTAAATCTCGTACACATGAGAGTTTTTGCTTTTCACCTCCTGCAGAAAAGCTTGCTGCTCTAATGTGTGGGTTAAAATTGGCAGGATTATTATTCTGACATGCCAACCCAGCCAATGAAGCAAACTTAAAATGTGCTTCCGTAGTCTTTTTAACATACATCCTGTCCGATCCTAGGAATCAATATTCCGGCTTCTTCCGAATCTTTTCTAATAGCGATAGCGTCTGGACGTCCAAAACATAGAGCCCAGTGAGCCAAGCCTGTTACGGAATTTTCTCCCGTTTACAGTTTGTAATAATAATTTTAGAAATATCCAAATAAATATCGCATGCTTTTACGAGTAATGAAGCAATAAAAATAGTTAGAATGTATCATTTTTTTTTTTTTGACGAACACTTTTGGTCAAAAGATTTACGTTACAAATCGCAAACTTGTTCTCAATCATCCGCCGATTTACACCTCTTTCTTTTCTCTTAAAAATACATATGAATTTGTTCTATAGTTACCATGAACGTTTCTTCTCCTGGAGTCATCTTTTATCCCTAGGCAGGCCGGAGCAAACGAACAACTAAAGATTTCGACATTATAAAACAAGCGAACTCTGTCAACAACAAAAACTGCCCCCCCCCAAACAACACACACACACACACACACACACACACACACACACACACACACACACACACACACACACACACACACACACACACACACACACACACACACACACACACACACACACACACACACACACACACACACGCACGCACACACACACACGCACACGAACACGCACACTCACACGCAAACTCTCACACACACACACACACACACACACACACAAACACAAACACACACACGGTACATGTTCTATGTCCTCACGTTGAGGCGAATGCGATGAACGACTGCTTTTTCGCGCTTTCCCAGGCCACACGGCATTCGCAAAGTGCAGGCGGGATCAATCCTGTCTAATGGCTGATAATTTTTTGTTCCGTTCGTCCATATTGAAAGTTGTGACAGCCGCACCACGAAGTACGAAATTCTCGCGGCGTCACTTCGAGGGAAAGTAATCGGGATGATTACACTAGATTAGGTGTGGGCAGCGCAAGCTGTTTTGTCGGCCACCACATTCCCATTCACCCCACAATGTCCAGGTAGCCACTGTAACACTACCTCGTGAAGCATGCTGGTAGCCTGTGTATGCAGGGTGTGTATTTCGTGGGCCAGTTGTTGAAGCGCCTCCCGTGCCCCTCACAATGTCACGCGAGGTGTGGTGGCTGTATTGATTCTCACCTACGAACGTGACACAATGCTGACGTTATAAAACACGTTGAGAACTGCAAAAATGTGCATGAACGCTGCCAAAGTCTTATGCTGGCAGCAACTTGGTGTAGTCTCGTCGCGCACAAAAACGTATATAAAAAAACTATCGGGGCGCCTATGCTGTATGTTTTGGTGTGAAAATGCGTGAGCATCACTTCTCTTTCATTTATGTCCCCTAGTTATGTCTCTAACTATATTGTCTCTGGGTTTTGTACTGTTAAGTTTAGCGTGCTTACTGTATTTTGTCGCCAAACATGCAGCACCACTAACAGACCATAATTCAACCATTTTATTATTGCCAATTTTACCGTGTGTTTTTTCTTCTTCTACTTGTTGTTCTGCCCTTTTTTCTTCATCTATCTGTATTTATGCTATGTTATGGCCTTCCAGAGTCACTCTTGCCAGGCCTATGGTCAAGCGCAATGTCAGGGAACTTTATCGTTCAGCTGAACAACGAGCCAAGGAACGTAAACTCACTGTACGTCAAGCTGCGGATGCCGGTTGAAGATGTTAGACCCCACAGTGAGGCGTTGTAGGCATAACGTCGGACCATAGCGTCATACCCGTGCCCACCTCTTCTTTTTCTCATTTTACATCTTTTTTTTTACCACCGGCCACTTCTTGCCCAATAAAGATTTATTATACATCATCAAGTTTTTTTTGTTTAGATACGTCTAGCGTACCAGCCAATGGGGGCAACAGGAGGACGCATACACTCGTTGACAGTCCGACACGTACCCACGTTCACAACCAATGCATACCCGCGTCCACAGCTAATTGGAATGGCCGTGTCTAGAGTGCCGTCCGATGGTATTATAAGCACTCCACTATATCGACGTCCACCGGCGTTTGGGGGCAAAATTGCAGAGTCTGGCAGTACATCACTCTAGATAACGTAAAGCTGGGCACCCTAACCTAAACATAACATAAGATAACCTAACTCACACAAAGAAATCATTTAAAACACCAAAACTAACTTAAGGCATAAAAATTACACCTCAATTAAATAACAAAAAAAACCGAGGCAACAGGCGGTCTCGAACCACCGACTTGTGGATCAAGAAGCTAGGACGGATCCTCTACACTACAAAGACAGACCCCTTCGGCGGTGCTAGCCTAGTTTTAAATATTCGAATGTCGCCGGACGGCACACTAGCCATGCCTCCAACAATCAGCTATAGTGCCATCGGACGGCACTCTAGACACTGCGAATTGTAATTTTGCGCTTACATTACTGGTATTACGAAACTCCAAGCACACCGCGTTTTTCGCCAACTGAGCCATGTCGGGCATGAGCGAGGCTCACCACTAAAAGTTTCCCGTGCGTGCCACTACACCGCCTGCCAAATTCCGCGCCACACACGAATAACGCACGTTATTTGCGCGAAGTAAAACAAGTAAGAGTTAAATTAAAAGCGAACTACTAAATTCCAATGGTGCATCGGGAAGGGGCGAAAAATACCTTTACGGCACACTTGCGTCAATACTGGGAAATATTGTGACCGCGCTAGAATTTGAGAGTTTAACCGTGTCATAATTCCTTGCAATCCATTAAAATTCTGCATATTATTTCGGTACATTACGGTTTCTTTTATTCGACGCTGAAAACTGGCATTTTAAAAAGTGTTTATTTATAACACCCCGTAAGATGAGATTCACGGCGGCAGAGGCTGGAATCTGCATTGCTTAGACGAGTGGCTGAGGAGTATGGCGGTAGTCGCGCGGAGCAGCCCCTTCTGCACTTGTTAGGGGCCGAAACATTTTATCTGCCCAGAATTTCTCTCTTCGTGGGTTCACTAGGAGTCCTCACTTTTATCCACGAGTTCGCAGCAGTCCCCGAAAGACTATATAAAGAGAGCTATTGGCCGACCGGAGTGGCAGTGATGCTGGCTCAAGAGCCGGCTTGGCTCTAAGTCGGAGCTTACGATCGAGAGAGAGAGAGACTAAACATGTTTATTGTTTCCTATTAAAGAGTATTCAGGGTGGCCATTGGTCACCCATTGGCCACCCATTGGCCACCCATTGGCCACCCAATGGCCTAGGGTGGCCATTGGCCACCCTTTTAGGAGTCCATTGGCACGGGCCGCGTCTTCTGCCCTCTCCACCAACTTGCGCTGGACGTCAAGGGAAGAGCTGGCCAAGGCGCCCTCCCAAAGCTCATAGGTGTGGAAGGGATTGGGCGGGTCAAGTGGGCTTTGTGTACAGCCGCAGACCATGTGAAAAAGTGTTCCAAACGCCCCGCAGAAGTGGAACAAACGGGGATACAGGGTGGGGACTATGTAGTGGTTTCTGCTAGGGTGGGGGTAAGTATTAGTTCGCCGGGCGCGAAGTATTCTGTCGTGGCCCTTGGGTAGTTGTTTGTGCGGTGGGGCGTACGTTTGTCTTTGTAGCCGATAGTGCGTGGTAATCTCATGAAACGAGACTAGAGGAAGCGGACGCAGATCTTCTTTTTCAGGTGCTCGGCCGGTCAATTCTCGAGCTGTGAGATGGGCAATCTCGTTCCCTGAGTGTCCAATGTGCGCAGGCGCCCAGATTATCTTGGCGGGTCTTCTTAGTGGCTTCTGTTGAAGTATCTTAAGTGCAGTTTTGTGTATTCTCCCGCTGGAAAAGTTGCGACAAGCCTGTTGAGAGTCAGTAATTACGGTCTCAACCTGAGTTTGGGTAAGCGCCAAGGCAATGGCCGCTTCCTCGGCGAGTAGAGGGTTGGCTCGGCACAGCTTGTCTAAACCCTCAGCCCATTCCAGTACAATTCTATTCAGGGAAAAGGCACTTAATTCAATTCCATTTCATTTCTCCGAGCGCTGACGGCATTTCATTCCCATTACATTCCGGCGTCGCGAAAAAATTGAATCAATCCGGAGTCATTCCATTTCCGAATTGTCTACTTTGCAACATTGGTGCGTTCTCTCGAAATTTACTTCCACTTTTCCTGTGAATAATTAATGGACAGGTCTTTTTTTACGCTGCGTTTTCATCGTCTTCCCGACTACGACTTCTCCACCGCGTCTTGGGAGGGGAATCTAATTTCTTCTCGCTCATTTGAGACTCAAAGCGACATTGTGTAGCGCCCACAATCGTTCCTCAGGGCGCGATAATTAGGCCGAATGAGTTCCCCTTAAGACTGAACTTTAAATTACGGCGAGCGTGCAGAGGAAAAGGTTCAACGCCCGTCGCGAGGCACGTAAATGACTTCGGGGGGACACTCTGAGGACAGTTTGGAGCTCCTGGGCCGGAGGAGCAGCACAGGGGAAGAAGGATTTAATGGAAGTCAGCATCCAGGATCGATATAACGAAAACTCCGGGAGTGCAGCTTAGAGATAATGAGATAAAGACTAACTTCGAAGAGCTTAAGAAGAATGCAGTGATTAGTGTATGTGAATGTAGTAAAATATTGGTAGAACATGGTAAACATTATAGAAAGAAAACTGACAACTGGCTTGCTTTTAGATTTATTTTCAGCTGTCTACGTTTTTATAGCTGTGTTGCGTCTCCGTGAAACTAAAGTATGTACTTAGAACGTGCTCAACATTTTCACCTGCGCTGCAGGTAAATGATATAGCAGTGTAGCAACATGCAGCATTCTACCGTTATACTAGTCCCTTGCGCAGGCGGCATTGACGCGCCTGCGCTCTATGACGGTGTCGTCCGGCGTTCCTACTCCTCCATTTATGAAGGGTGCAGAGGGCCCCATGCGTTGATCAATTGGCGTCTTTGTTGAGCGAGTCCAGTGCCAGAGAGGAGGTTTCAAATGTCACCCAACAGATGGTGCAAGCGACGCTTCGTTAGCGTGGGGTATAAGCACTGATCAACTGCTTATAGCTAGGTTTGGGTGTCTTGTCGTCTGGTTTCCCTGCCCCAAGTTGCAGTAACTGCAGAGCCACTGTAACATATCGATGTCATAAATGCTCGTAGCCTGGATGCTCTGGTCAAGACTCTCCGGTGTAAATTCTTTTCTCTGGTGAGCATTGCAAGAATGCAATGGAATGCAATGGAATGCAAGGAAGGCAAGAATGAAAATGTGAATAATTTGTTATGGTTGAGGATTTGTAAGGAGCCAAGAGTGTCCTACGCCAGACGCAAATGTTAAAACAAACCAAGTGCATCTCGAAAACGCAGCGAAAAGAAGCTCGTTTGCAGGTAATTTTCTTATATGACATTTATTAGAACTCTTGTTATTTTGAACGTGCGATGTAAACGGATTGAATAATCTGAGATGGAGGTAGGCCAAAACGCGCCATCATTGCGATCGGAGCAGCTTTGCCGCTGGTTACGCAAGCCCATCAATCCCAAAGAAGGGTGGCCACCAACAGGGTGAAATACGGCCAGCCGAATTCCCCTAGCACCGGTTTATCAGAACGCGAGGCATTTGCAGACAAGCGAGTAATAGTACCAGGCATGCAGTGTAGACTGCACGCGTTTGCACTGTACCCCGGTCACGACAGCAGGCGTCGCGCAACCAGATTGCGCGGTAGTATGTTTTGGCCACGGCTCTCATGGTCTGCAAACCTAAGCTGACGAATGTATGGTGTTTGTCAACATTTTATACGACATTCAAGCAATTTTTCGTTTCAGCAAAGAATTCGAAGCAAGAGTTCAAGTGTGACCAAATTTTCGCAAGGACAGTATGAAGAGAAGGATGCCATCATAAAACGTTTCAGTCTGATTTGATGAGTGAGCTTATATTTCTAACTTTTAGCGGCCTGTTACTTTTGGCATAGCCCATAAACGTTTGACAAAGACTGTAAATGCGCCGTGCGCGGTGCTAGCAAATGGAGTTGTCGTCAGCAGCTCGTTGGGCTGGAAACGTTTAGATATAATATCCATATAAACTTCAAAATAGGTGTATTGATTTTGTGGCAAGGATTTAGTTGAGCGAAGGGTAGTTTTTGGCTTTTATATAGACCCTCTTAATAACGCGAGTTTACAGCGTCATACGTATGTTTTCGGACCGATGCAGTTGTTTCATAAGCTACAAATGCAAACCAGGACTTGTGCATTCCTTTGCTCAACTGTCATCTGAGAAAGCTGCCCCAAACTAAAAAACGGGGCGCGGTGGCTTAGTTGCGACATTGCGGACTTCGAGGACGGGTGAGGATTGTTAGGATAGAAACAAAGAACCAGAAATACATACCTTCGAAAGATGCCGTCTAATAAAATAATGAGTGTATTAGACTAATCTTCTACCATTCGGCACTCTTTTTTGTGCGTTCTTTGTGCTGTATACCAATCTTTTATCCTCACACAATCACACCAGTCCTTGCTTCAGCTTGGGTGCGTCCCCATGCAAACCCCAAGTAGCCTCGTCTTCACGACGTGCCATGCAATAGAGAAATGGAGAGCGAAAATTCTCCGAGTTTATTTGCATTCCTGTCTTTCAAATATTCGCGGGCCGACCCAGAATGCCTGGCACGCATCTGCGTTAAACGAGCTTGAAAGGAAACACAGAATAAACACTTTAAAGGAAGCTCATAATACTACATATTCGGGCCGTATGAAAGGCGAGAAAGGGTGCTCCTGACTCGACTTCGAGTTTTGTTTATTCCTTCATTTTTCTATCTTAACCTACGGCGGAAACAGCGTGACATATTTCAGCCGCTGCGGCTCCCGTTCCAGGCGCTTCGTTGTTTGGCAAGCCGCACTGCGGCTGCTTATGGCGCCAGGCATGAACCCGTTATGAACCGCGCGAATGGGATGGGACGGAGTGCGATTCGTGCCATGCCCTTTAAGCCTTGGAAACCTTGCGCAAAGTTTGTTCTTTTTTTTAATACAATGGGGTGACTATAAAAAGGGTAATTTGAGTTCTTTCGTCGGCGGTGGGCTCGCCTGCACCCTACTTATATACCGCATGACTCGTAGACCCAGTTTCGGATCTCACGGGCTCGTATTTTTTTTTTTTTTTAGTATATCTTGCTTCTTCGCTTAAACGCTTTTGTATGTTGTTTCGGCCTGCATCCCTAGAATTACACAACTTTCCTGCGAGCCATTCGGGGGCACATCTGCGTATGTCAGTCTCGCGCGCTAGAAGCTAATCTTTCATTTTTGTTTGTCGTTATATATGCGTGCATTATTTTCTAGCAAATCTTGTAGTGACTGACTTGGGCCCTCTATGGTGGGGTACGCCGAAACGCCTTGCAGCAAAGCCATTTTCAACGGGCTTTAATGACCATGACGATGATAATTCGGATGATGAAGATGTCCTTGAAGTGTACCGCACGTACCCACACTGGGGATTGGCAGGGAAAAGGTGTTCACTCGGTCCCCGTCGGAGCTTATTGATTGAATGTTAGAGCTCACCATTCGCAGCTGGCGCGGGTGCCCGTACAAGTGTTGCGTTATATTGCCGGGGTGTTATTGCTGGTGATTACCGCCAAGCTCCTGAGCTTATTTTATAGTTTTTAAAAATTTCGTGCCACAAATTATCTCAATTTACGTTATTCTAACCATTACATTTGGAACTTTCACGAAATATGCATTATTGTGGAACTGCAGGGCATTAGACGGTTCGCCATTTTCAGGGATTATTTTTATTTTTATTGTTTTTTTTTTTGTTTTTCAAAGTTTTGTTCGACCATCTATCTCAATTTAAGCTATTAGAACGATTAAAGGAAAGCGCCATTATTGCCGAAATGCAGGGCGTTAAACGCTTCGCTATTTTCCATTTTTAATATTTCTCTTATTTTTTTCTTTTTAAAACTTTCGTGCGACCAGTCGTCTCCATGTACGCCATTATAGCGATTACAGGTGGAACTTCCGCGATGTCTGCATTTTTGTGGTAATGCAGGGCGTTACATGGTCCTGGCTGTGGGGGTACTCGGCAAAGAATGCTACGGATTAATAAAGCAAGGCGCACGGAAGCAAAAACCCACATGACAAAAGCAGAAAAACAGATTTTCGTTCCCCGTCGTAGTTTCAATACCTGGTACAAGGTACGGTATTGTCATGAATATCATGAATTGCGCACTCTAAAGGTCTTCCGACAACACCTTATACTGCTTATACCTCGTAACGAATCCCCTAAGCAATGCATGGCATCGAAACACTACACGCACAGAAAGGTTCTGGAATGGTGTGCTGGGCTATCTAGGTATCTTACATGCTTCATGGTCCATTCCACATTTCGCGAATAGGATGTTAGCCAGCTGGAAGCACGTAGGACGTGCTGGGATTCATCTTAGCAAAGGTGACTTGATGTGTTACCATCGAAACAACATTTCCGTGGTGGTAGTGGGGAAAGCTCTAGTTCTCTCCAGCGAAAGTCCCTTCGTGGTCGGAAGCGGGAGCCGCCCTCAGTCCAGGCCACCTGTGGTGGCTTGTGTCTTGCGTGCCAGGTCCACTAACTGTCGCTGGTCCTCTGGGTCCGAGACAGGCAGCCTGCCTTCTAACTGCTAAAGCGTGCATCCCTTGTTCGAGTCCCTGACAGTGCTTGTGTAATTATTCTAAAGCTATTATCCTCATGTAAAAACACGGCGTGCTAAATCGACAGTCCGAATGAGTGTTTCCCAGCCACAGTCAGGGTGCTAGAAGCGCAGCTTGTTTTTTTGCAGCAATAAATGCAACTAATTTAAAGAATCGTGACTTACAGAATTTCTCCGTTTAGCGGACAACTTTGCGTTCAGGAGCAGAAATGTAACGATATTTTCGGTGACGTAAAAGCCCCAGGCATGCCCTAAAGATCTTATCTACGTGGGAAGGCCCTAAGGATTCGCACATACAGAAAGCACGACAGCACTTTCCAACCTCCATGACGTATCTACAGAAGCTACACAAACTAACTGGCGCAGTGCACGTGGTTTATAACCGGCAGAGTCTCAGCGCTGAGATTCCGTAACCTTGAGGGTACAAGCTAGGCATTTCCTGTGCGCACACAGCGCCATCTACTGCTTTGATTGGCACACTCATGCTATACTTTTATAGAACTGGTGAAAAGGGCTTGGTCGTTAGGCCTAGCAGCTGAAGGGTAAGGTCGTGGGTTTTGGAGCGAACGCCCCAAGGTGCAAGCTGCAATAACAATGCATTTCCCCTTATTTCTGATTATTCGTAAGCGTAGAATGTTGTCTTAGCACAATCCTGCACATATTTGTTTAAATAAAGGCAGTTTGGCATGAATAAATCGAATGCGAGAAATAAGGACGGGATGAACAGAAGGAGAACACCACACAGCGCAGGCTAACACCCTGAGTTTATTTTCTAAGCGCATATATATATAACATCCCTTCGGCACGCCGGAACAAACAGAAAAAGACAAGAAAGCCAACACATTCACTGTACACGCAAGCAGCCGCAGACCGGCCAATTGTGTTCAAGAAAGGCGATTCCTTGAAAGATACAGAGATCGAATCAATGCTTATACACTCGCCACCCGCACGCGCAATTTCCCATGCATCTATTATCTCCCGAGGGAGAAACATAGAGTTTCATACTAGTGTATACTGAGGGAAATCTGGTGCCACCGTCTAGGGAAGCCGGGCTTCAGCGAGCGTTCTTCTATGTACCGGGCAAGCACGTTCCACTTGTCCTTGGCACGGCTCATGAACAGGCTGAAAAGTTGCCTCTGGCTACAAAAAAAAAATGGAAGAATATTACTGTAAAAGATAATTCAAGTTTGTTTTGTTATTGTAAAATTGAGACTACGGTAACATTTATCTCCCAGTTAATATTTCCAAGCTTGAAAAGAAAAACAATGCTATCTTTTTTTGTTAATTTTGGCTTCGAAACAAAAAAGGAGCCATGTGGCTAGCCAAGTCAAGTAGGCGAGAAACGTCGCTAGCTGCAATGGCGGCGCCGACGACGGCCCGCGATTGCAGCGCCAGGTTTCCCTCTAGTATATATTAGTGTGAAACTCTTGGTGAAAAAGTCACGGCCCTTGGCGAGCACAACGGTTTTCCTTAAAATGGGGAAGCATTTGCAATCACGGCAATGTTTGTGATGATGCCATTAGTAGAATTACTGACGTTATTTCTTTGTTCCCGAAGCCTATAGTTTATACATCTGCCGATTTGGCCGATGTATACATTTTTGCCCTTAAGAGGAGTCTTATAAACCATACGCTTCGCGAACTTCTGAGAAACTTCGCCATCGCAAGAAACTCGTGTGTCACCCGGAGCTGAAAGCCGGACTCGAAGGCGCACACTCTTTCCGCTGCTACGGAGCCCACGGCGTGAAAACGGTGATTTTACTTTTCACGTGGTTAAAAATTCGGCCGCTACATTCATTTCACCTTTCAGATTAAGCTCAATAAAAATGCTCTCTCTCTCTCTCTCTCTCTCTCTCTCTCTCTCTCTCTCTCTCTCTCTCTCAGAAAATGTTTCTTTTAGAACTTCTTTTGCGGATCGAGAACCCGCAGTGGCTTTATTTTTGTTTCCGCGCCCCTCTTCAGCCTGACATTCTTTTCACGAACTTAGAAGTCGTGTTTATTCTGCGGCCCCGCAGCCATGTTTGAGCACAAAGGGAGGCACCGCAGTTTGCTCTGGGGCCAGTTCCGTTCGCGATATGCGGGCTCAGCGGACTCTGTCAATAAACATGAGCTGACAGCGGGGTCGCAATATGTTTGCCGTCGGGGTGTCTGTGTGAACCCGCAGCGTGATACTTATTTTGAACTTGTATATTTTGCTCGTACGTGCCTCCCATTTCTTCCTTTTCTTTAGGAGTGCCTTTACACAGCAGGTGCCAATGCCATACAAAGGGTCATATCATTACCCGTATAAGCTCTCTTGTTGATTATAATTAAACCTGGATGTAAAGAACCTCTATGTTATGAATTCGTGGATTTAACGAGGTTTTCGAATACCCTATTGCCAGCCGCATTACAACCCGTGTGTTTTCAACCTCTATCTAACGAAGGCGCTGCGACGGCTAACCTTGATGTAAGACATTCTCTACGCTGAAGTGCCATTTCTTTTGGCACTTTTCCTGAAACTCCGGTGGAGAAATGCCCTAATTTAGTGAATTTCGCCCGCAACGCAAACTACCCTGCGTTTCCCTGTGTGATTGTGCTGTCGGTGAGGGGCTGGTCCTGCTTGTCGACATGTGGTCGCGCGTCTCCACTGCAATCTGTGGTGTCGGTTCCTCAGTGACGAATTGTGCTGCCAGAAAAAAAAAAAGTTTTGTCTTTCCAACACAAGCTCGCAATTTTAAACTTCGTCTCCACCGGCGAGGAAGAAGAACGTAGCTGCCCGATACAATATACTAGCTGGTACCATCTCATAAATTTTCAGTGCGAAAAAAGCTCATCGAGTTCATGAAAACGTTATCTTTCAGCATAAGTTTGGTCCTTGGAACGCGTTAAGGCACCGAAAAGTGTCAAGAGGCAAAAGTTCCGAGATTACCTTACCAGAAAAAATCAGAGAAAGCAGATACTAGGGAAAAACGTTGAAAGACTTTGTTGATATTAAGTTATGTTTGGGAATACGGGGTAAGTGGCATTGCTTCTTTGTAGTGCCGTGCAGTGACTAAGCTAGTGGGAAAGCAGCAGGTGCAAATTATGCCGTTTTTCTCTGTGAAATAAATTCTTGAAGGGTGAGTTCACCGTGACTGTTGTCTAGCATTTTCGTTTCGTTTCTGTCATATTCACGCGAACCCTAACTGAAAAACCTGCATGTAACCAAAACCTGCACACAACAAAAAATTGCTCATTTTGTCAACTTTGTTATATCCAGGTTTAACTTTACTAGCGAGAATGAAGTCATTTTTTCAGTTTAGAAAACGGATATTTTAACACTTACAAGTGGGATAAAAATGAAGCATGATGAGGTATTACCAGGATGCCACAGACACAAGCTCTTGGGCTGACTTCTCTGAAGCGGGCTCTTACGAGAGTATAGCGGCGCGCTATGTATTTAGCAACACGCAGGACTGGGGAGCACAAAACATGGAGGGTAACGTCTGTCTCACCACAGACGTATCCACCGTGATACCTCCTCTTAATGGCACATAAGGCGATGCACCGTGTCACCCTAAAAAAAGCCCCCTTCGTCGCCTTACTAAACCATGCATAAATATGAAAGCAGGAATGTTTTGCGAAGGAAGCGAATAATAGGAACTTACTTTACGAACTAAAAGGTACGAATTTGGATCGTGTAATCATGATAAACTCACAAGGGCATAAGTGTTATTCAACAAATTTGCGGAGCGCTCCGATGCAGATTTCTTCAATGTGAGCAAAATATGTCCATTTGTGTCACAAAGCGGGTCCAAATGAGCCTTGCTTGTTTGGTGAAGCGTGTGTGCGTCAAGCTGCACTTAAATTCGTATTTGTAATGTGCTTCGTAACAACAGCCTTATAAAGTGATATAAACATGACGATCTATAATAACTTATTTATCCCAACCCCCCCAAGTCTCATACGCGTTACCCAAGGTCAGAATACACAGGTACTTCCTGTGAGTTTTTCATTGTGATGTCTCATTCCCGCTATAGCAGGTTTTCACCTGTAGCCCTATGCACAAACTCCTGTACCGTTTGGCCGACAGCTTCCGGTCGACAGCTTCCGGTCGGTAGCAATGACATATTTCCGCGACGGTTAACCAGTACTGCTGGTTATCCTCAGGACGCGGGTTCGATCTTAGCCCTGGTGGCTGTTTTTAAATTCGAGATAAAACGAACACCTATTTGTCGAGATTTCGGTGTACATTAAAGCACCCCAGGTGCTCAAAAGTGACCCGGAGTTATCCACTATGGTGCGCCTGGCAGCCGTGGTGTAGCTCCGGCGCGTTCAACTGATAAATTTCGAAATTTTTGCGTTTACACGGACGCTCCATGAGCACGGCTTACAGCGGGCAGATTGCACCAACGAACAATAAAAGTAAGCCTAATAGCGCTATCGCGTTCAACAACAAAAAATGTTCAGCACACGCCCAGGACCCCGCCACCCTCCTAGCTGACAACATCTTTGGGGGACGCGTCACGTGTCATTACTCGCTCACCCAGCTGTCTGCAACCGGCCCAATCCAGCCCCTGCAGACTTCTTTCAGAACGCACCTGGCGACAGTCTGGCACAGATCTTCAAGCCCCGGCGCTAAGACCCGCAGGTGTCGCCGCACGCTCAGCGGTAATGTAAAACCGCTACACTCGGCTTCCAAACAGGTGGCCTTTGTCAGCCGCTCACAGTCCAATATTAGCAGTTGTTCATTGTTAAATTGAAAGCAGAAGGGAGAAAACAATGCAAAGTGCTCCAATTACTTGGCTCTGGAGTTACAGACCCACGACATGTCACTGGAAATCGCTACAATTCTTCTTTCTTCTGTAACTATCCTTGTCATACGCACAATGAAACTCCAGTGCCCCTAATTATTTTTGGACGTTTTGTTGGTCGCTTTTCTCGCTTCATTTATAATGGTAAACAATCACAGCAACAAGAGTCACGTTTTATTGCTCCAGCCTTTGTGCAGACAGCGTGATTAAATGGCTTGTTATCGCTGCGCCACAGATGACTTGAAAGCAGAACCCGCGTGAAAGCAGCAAGTGCAGAATTCGCTTGTAAACAAATAATATTAGCAATTACTTTCAGAAGTTACTTGTGCTCAGGTGGCTACGCTAATAAGCCCATTTTTTTCCCTAGTCAACGCCTGCTTGTCGGTGCTCGCAAAGAAGCTCCAGTGTTCAGGATTTGCTTGCATGACACGCAGTGATAGTTTAGTGAGGAAGCCAATCAGATCTAGCACACGTACATTACTACCGACCCCCCCCCCCCCGAACATACACAGGCACGGACACGCCCACGGCCGGTCACGCATGTACTCACGCACGCACGCACAAACATAACCAAACATGCACGTACGCTCCCAGACATACGCACACACCCACATGCGCATGCGCATGTTCGGATTCACAAGGATGGTTTTTACTGGTTAACACGGTCGCGGCTTTTGCCAACTAGTAGCGGAAAAGGGCAACACACTTGGCATACATAAAACTACCACTAAGCGACTTACCGCATGTGTACTTCATTTCAAAACGTGCGTACAGCACGCAGGAGGCTGCACGGCTGTAGACAAAGCCGCTTAACCAGTGCCTGTAACTGACCGTGGCAGTATACGGTGGCCGGCTTAGGAAAAGCGACAATGGTTCTTGGCACCTTGCGGTTTCACCTATCGGGCGGGTGGTGAGAGCTGTATGAACGTTTCTTGTAGCTTTTCTTCGGCAGACCTCCGTAAAATGTCACGGTGATGTAGATACTCTGGTTGGGTGGCTTTGTTCACACTGCAGCCGTGCAGCGTCCTCCAGCTACACGAAGCTTATGCGATGAAGTATAGGCATTTGGCTCATCAGCTGCACATTCAGTTTTAGTCTTTTCGGGTTCTTACTGTTGTTGCCTTTATTATTTGCTACATGTGGCAACTGCAAGCTACGACCGAGTGGTCCTTTATCGTAAAATTTGAATTGACATCAAAAGCGTGGGATTTTGTCGGTGTGCGCACTAGGTGTGGGTCCGGGTATTCAGTTTGTTTTATTGTGCGGCAAAACACCAGGCATGTCATGAAAGTGTTTTGTCATTAATAGGATAGGGAAGCCACCACTAAAGCAGCCCTCCCCTGTGTAGGGACCGGCTCAAAGGCAATATAAACATACTATACGAAACTTCCTTAAATGAGAAAGTTGTTGTCGTAACGGCAGATTGGTGTAGCGCATTGTGATGCTTTGAAAGGCATTAGCAATAAGAGCAATAACTACGATAACATTAAAATCGAACAACTCTTCCACAGTATAAAAAATAATCATGCAAACAATAGCGGCATAATAACTAAAGTACGACTACACGTCACAAAGGTTCATTTTTAGAACGACCTTCCAATGTTCGGCGATTTCTGCTGTGCCGTATAGCTTGCACCACGGGGGTTCGTGTGGGCGCGTAGGAAGTCTCAACCGCAGAATTCAGGAGACGGTGATCTCGCCCCCTTTTGTGCGGTGGCATAGGCATCCTTATTTCGTGTAAAGGAGTTCATGTGACCCGAAACCAAGCAAAGCGAGCGTGGCTGGACACGTGTCATATGTTTCGGGAATCTACTAAGAGTACTATGTGGGTAGTTAAAGGGGCCAGAAAAAAAAAGTACAAGTTTAGTTCTATCGATAGATTGCCACGTTGGTGTAACCATCATATCAACACTGGACACCACTCACTCGCATTCAATAAAACATGTGTTTAAGAAAAGATACGCACACGACAATGCAAGATCCCACCATATATCTCTCCAAAAACCCTATACCGATTGCCCCTTTCTCACTGTTCTAGGCCTCACAATCCATAAGAACACCTCGGCTGCCCACACAATCCTACCTTTCCACAAAACCCCGACACAACTCCTCCATCTAGTACACCGAGTGGCTAATACACGTGCTAGACTTAAGGAGAAGGGTACCAGGTGGCTTTTACAGGCACTTCTCGTAAGTACAAGTGCCTATGGCACACCATACTTCTTTCTCAATCGGAAAAAATAAATAAGCTGGGCATTCTCATTCGACAAGCCTAGAAAACCGCTCTTTGCCTCCCGCTTAACAAATTGACGAAGAAACATTTACAGCTGGGCATCCTCAACACGTGGTCTCAACTCTATGAAGAGCATCGCACAACTCTACTGCGTCGACTCGCCCTCAGAACCACCAAACCGCAACTCCTCCCATCACTCGGATATCAAGCGCAAGCACCGCAATACAAGCAACGACTCCTCCCACCGCGCATTCGTCAACTCAAAATAGCCTTAATACCGCTCAACATGTACCCACTTCACACTCCAGTCGCAGACTAGCCCGCACGAGATACCTTCAAGCAACATACGGCCACCATGACACTACGATGTACACTGACGCCTCCCCATAGAGACAACACATGCATGCGGAGCACCTGTGCCTGACAACCAGGAATTAGAAGTCACTGCTACCACCACCTTGACTACAAATTCCGAGACAGCTGAAGAAGTCACATCAGCACTGGCCCTCGCCACACATCAGGAGTCCATCACAATAACCACGGACTCTCAAACAGCTTGCCGTAATTACCTTGTTGGCCGCATGTCCTCTAAAGTATTCCAGGTTGTCCGACGACTACCTGAACTCTCCTTTGCCAACATCGTATGGACCCCCGGCAACACGGGCCTTCGAGGAAACGAAGCGGCACAAGCCGCTGCCTGAGAGTTGACCCCCGACTAACGACACGTTGTCTTCTCCCTCATCCCCACCTAGCGTTTCTCTCCCCACCTTTACAGACATTTTCTACCCTATCGATCATCCAGCGGAAAATCCCTACCACCCACCCATAAGTGTGCCGACACCAAGCTAGTACTTTTCGAAAACTGCATACCAACATATACCCCCTCAGCACCCTTTTCCACACTCTTTCCCACACAATGCACCGCTACATGGTAACACTTCTAACAATTAGGTGCACTCTTTCACATCGTAGTTGCATGCCCAAAAACGCCAACTCCCTCACCCCCCCCCCCTGCTTCTACTCCAAGCAGTGGTCACAGCAGTGCGTGGAGCTGCTGACCAGCTCGGCCCTAGCCGTCCTACGTATGCTGGTGGAAATGTCCCATGTTGCAATCAAGCACCAAAAAGCAAAAAGCCATCAATTCAATAGCGCACTTTTTTCGAGACGCGGCCTCGAGATTTTATCTAAGAAATGTGCTGTAATGGCCTTCACCTGGAGTGATGTCTCCAGCTATCAATTTTCAGCGACAGGGGTCCCCATACCCTTGGTCGGCTCACACCGACTCCTGGTCGTAACACTTAGCAGGTCAATGACGTGGTCCCCACGAATTCGTCTCGTGAAGGAGTAGTAGTAGTAGTAAAGTCCTTTATTGGGAAGTGACGGCCGGTTGGCCAGAGGGGGGAAATGGGAATTGCAGGGAGGGATGATTAACACTTCTTGAATCTCAAAGGGCCGTGGAGGCAGCTTCCATTGAGGATCTAATTGTCCAGTTTGAGGGTCCGAGTGGGTTGTAGCCCCGGCTCAAACTACTCAAGCCAGACCGCCTTCAAGCGAAAAAGTGCCTAGCACGGCGAGGAATCGGGGGTCATGGTATGGGAGGTTATCTGGTGAAGAACCATTTGGGAGTGCATTTCCGAGAATATATCAAAGGTCTGAGAATGCAGTGCAGTGCAGTGCCAGAATAAATGTTTTAGGTCCGCGATAGAAGTCGCTGAACAGTACGGACAATGTTGGGGTGGTGACTTCTCAGGGTGAATCCATTTGGATATGGTGTGAAGGAGAGAGGAGAAGCTGGGCTCCTTTGGTCAGGGTCCACGCGTGCTGAACAGCGGTTCAGGAGGCAGTTCTGTTGGGGCCCTCCTTCGTCAGTACACAGCACTCTGCGAAGAACTGCTCAGGTAAAGCCTCTCAGCAATCGGCCCATTTTCCAATCCAACACAAAGCTGTTACAAAGTATGCAGGCCCGAGCCCTGCGGTTCTGTTTTGCCCTTCCGAAGAATACTTCTACGCTGGGGACCCTCCGAGAGTCCAGGCGCTTCTCACCCAGTGTACTGGTCAAAGAAGAGTATCTTCGCACACATCTGCGGCTGAGTAGGGCTCCTGGACACCCGTTGAGCTCTAGCTCAACTTAGAGCTCTAGCTCCCCCTTAGAGGTACAGGAAACGCTGCCACAGTTGAGTCCCAAGTGCCCAGCGCCGCTTCATCTGATGCTCTCCCCCTGGTGAATTGTCACCACAATATAAGGCTCCAGCAGTAAATCCAGGTTGCCGACTCCAGCCCTGAAGTGCTTTGCTCTACAGCACATTTGGGACGGCTACTCTAACCACAAGCATATTTACACCGATGCCTCGGTGACGGCCACATCATCTACGGTGGGAATCTGAATTCCATCGGCGCGGAACCCAATTGTGGTCAGGTTAAGACACAAACAACGTCGACTACCTCAGAACGGGCTGCTTTGCGCACTGCTTTGCAGTACATTCTGTGGCAAGAAGCTTCTGTGAGAGCGGTTTTCACAGATTCACGGGCAGTCCTTCAGCAGCTAGCCTAACTTCCGCGGGAAAAACTGGCCCACCAAATACAGATACACACTCCGCACACACAGGCTACAAGCTTGCTTCACGACGTGGTGCTACGGCTACCTGGACAATGTGAGGCGATTGGGAATATAGCGGCAAACGAAACAGCTTGCGCAGCCTACAACCAATCTAGCGTCATCCTCCCAATTCCCTTCTCTCGACGTGATGCCGTGACGTTTGCATACTCTGTCGCGCGGTAATTAACACCGGAAATATATACGGACCTACAAAAAAATTATCAGTCATTGTATACAATTGATGCTGCGTGCACTTTCCGTGTGCCATGTGGGCTGGGAAAGCGCGACAAAGCAACTCTTCAGCGCATTCACCTCTACGTCGCTTTTAAAAACCACTACTTGCACAAGACGTGTCGAGTTGCCTGCCCTTACGGACACGCTAGCAGTGTACGCGAGAACATGGAACATGTACTGGGTCTGTGTCTCCGCTTTCACATTCCACAGGTAATCATGAAGACAACTTTGGGACTGCGTGATGATACACCACTGAAACTTTTCGACGTGATCTGTGCATGGCAGTAAACTGCCATGGAAATATGGAATACAAGGGATTTGGTGTCATTTCTCCGTGAGTCAGGCCTGGACTAAACACTGTAAAGGTTTGCTTTAACTTTACTACTGTGAGTGCACTCTGTGTGTATTGATGCGTATGTCAGTCCAGCGTAGTGTTTGTACTGCACTTCACGGTTCTATCCGTAGGATTCACCGGTGTTGGGAAGAGTTCAGAAGGTTATTTGTTCTCTCAACGAATCAATAGCCGCTTTCAATATAGCGTTCTTTGAGGCGCAATCATATTTTTAAGGAGTAGCCACAGTTGAGCCTCTTCCACCAGAATCCGTTGTTACCCCTTAAGGAACTCGGCTAAGAACGGATAACTAGAACAACAAGCATTCGGGTTGTGCTAAACGCATCGCAGCCCAAGTTATTCCGCACCCCGCTACACTTGATCGTGACTCCGCACATTCGGGTGTTTGTTTCACATTCTCAGTAGTAAGCATTCAGGAGCTGAGAACGTAGGCGCCAGTGGGCTTAAGAATTCGGAGTTCATTTGGAAGTTATGGGACAGGTCCGCCGACATCGCCGAAGGACCGGTTGATGACAAAGCCATTCCGAAGCGAAATCTATACCTGCCTTATATCCCCCTGGGAAGACGATGTGGCCCCGAGGACTGTGTGGCACTGCCAACTTATGCATCACTGAGAGAAGTGCCGTTCATTGGGCGCCGTGCTGTGGGCAGCACATTACACTGTGGTGTACATACCCTAGTACTGCCCATGGCGAGTACAGACGAGAACATACGAGGCCCGCTTTGAATAGCAAAGCTGCGGTCTTAGCTGAACCCGTTCTGATGTGGTACAGCAAAGTTGCGTAGCAAGGTCTGGCGCCTTTTTCTGATCTTGCTTCTGTAGACGGGGCTGGCGGGTTCACAGTTAAGTGGCCTTATTAGTAACCCTAAGGAATGCTCGGGCGGAGCAATTGGCGGTACATCTTGCCAGGCTAACCCCACCTGACCTAAAAAAAAACACCATCTCCACCACCAGGTCTGAGACTTAGGACATTAAATTCCTCTAGTCCCTGCGCTAAAACACCTGCAACTGAGGAGCCAACATTGATATTACAGATAAAACTAGATAACGGGGCATTGTAAAGTACAAGCACGCTGCGCCAACTTCAGTGGACGTCGAGTGTTCTTTTTTGGTTTTGCACACAAATATTGCCTGAAAGTTGGTACACTTTTAAGCCATACAACATTGTCATGGCTGGTTTGTCATGAGTTTTATGGAATGCTCTATTGAAATGTGGAGGTGGGGGTGGAGGGTTTCTGGTATATTTGTTGGGGTACATTTGTTGTAGCCACCCGCTAGATGTATGAGGGTCCCAGGCGCTCCACAGAAGCGGCAAAGTGACCAAAATTGTGTCTCATCAAAGTGGTAAACTCTGGAGGGGTATGGGAAGGTGTTAACTTGACCGGCGCCGACTAATCTACCCTGATCCCTCGGTAGTGATTCAGAGAGGATGAGTACAATCTACAGTAGAGCCTAGAGTGCTGCGATATTTCCTAGTATTTGACTGCAGGGTGTATTCACTCTGACTCGTCTTCATCAGCGCAGGCTCGACGGGTAACATCTTGAGCCACGAGGTTGGCGATCTCGTTGCCGGAGATGCCGCTGTGAGCTGGTGCCCATACAATCCTGACTGGTCTCATTGGTGGTCCCTGATTGATTAGTCGAAGTGCAGCGATTTGAAATAAACCGTTTGGAAAGTTGCGACACGCCTGCTCGGAGTCTATAAAATTAAATGTTTTTCAATAAAGTGGGGCACGTTTCTTGTAAGGAGAACTGAGCGGCTGAGGGGAGGGATTGCGCCAGGCCACAGAGGATGAACTTCCTCGTTTGGGTCTCTCCTAACCTTAACCTCTGACCCGACAGGCGTGCCTCTTTTAACTTCTTGGTCGAATTGTGGATGCCAAGTCGGAGCAGCCGTTCGGTAGAGGTGCTTGCCGAGACGCCCATGGCTTGCTTATGAGCGATGTTTACTTTCAGGACCTTTATAGCTTTAAGCAGGCCGTAAGGTATAACGTAGGTAATTCTACGCCCGTCGCAGACCTGGACAAGGCGAAGCGTGTCCGCTTCACCCATGCCCTTCCATTTGGTCACGACTCGTCGTATCATATCGTAACCTCGCTTGTTGTGGTTTCCAGCTTGTTGAAGAGAAGCGTGTTCGAACGGTTCTCCCGGTATATTATACCCAGGGTCTTCACGCTTTCAGATGAACGCTTTTTCGACCAAGAAGAATGTCACCATCAGCGAAGGTTTTCTTTAAAGGGTGATTGACAGTAAGCAAGCTCATTTTACGGCTGAAGCCACACAACAAAGTTATTTCCAAGGCGGCTATAAAAACGTTGGCTGAGGTTATAAGGATAATTCATAAATGTACAGATAATAAATATATATTAGATAATTTACGCCTGAACTGCAGAAGGCTAGTAGGGAAGCCAAAGCTGAATAATCGCGTCACGTCCGTGTAACATCTTGCAAATATTTTGTATTGCCATACACGCTGCATGTACGTGGGGAAAGTAACGCAATTTGGTTTAGCATCGCCATTCAATGCACACCCTTAAATATAGAGTCAAACCTCAGCGCAATAATGCACGCACTCACTGTGTGGCATTCACCTGCCAGAAACACAAAACTTCTCGTGCGTAAGTACATGTTTAATGGACATCTGAGTCAACTCTTCTTGGCGCCATCCTATTGGACGGCTTGGTAATTCAAAACTCGCTAACTATTCAGGAACCGTTGCCGCGAATGATACGTATTTTTGTTAATTTAATTTGAAGGGATTAGACTTGTTACCCTAAACTTTTTTTCGTGATGTGACGTTGTTGTTGCTAAATGTAATCTAGTTCATTCTCTTGCTGCCAGTGTGTCTGCGAATGTGAAGATGTTTATCTTTAAAAACCCCAGTCACACATCCTTGAACTTTAAAAAAAATCTTGAAAATTGTTAACGCAGTCAACAGAAACATCCAGTATTTAGATTACGTAACCAGTACCCCAGCGGAAAATCTGCGAACCCTTACAAACTTGCTGTCAAGATTTTTCTCTCTTTGTCGGTCCCGGACATATTTGTGTGTTTAAATGTAGTCATAAACTGTCATCGTAAATTTCAGCATGCTTCCTTTTTGTAACAGCACAAAATCAAAGAAAAAACTGCAAGGCATAACTGCTACGACGAGCAGATCATGCAGTGACGCTTGGAACTTGCGATAACTGTAGCCTTCGCAGTGCTTCCGGGTAAGAATGGAAGAGTGAAAGTGTTTATCCGAAGTGTTGCAGGGCCTCTTAAGAAGAGTTTGTCGCCGAATAGCAAGCAGAGAGGGTAGTTTCTTCCTTTTGTCACTTAGCCACTGTCGGCATCGCCTGCAAGTTAAATCTTAAAAGCAAAAAGTAAAAGTAGCCCAAACATTTGATTTGAAGCGTCCGAGGAGTCCAGTTATGCAAATAAATAAAGCAGTTATAACCAACAAATAGACTGGACACTTCAAGACCCTTATAATTGCCATCTATAATTTATTACAAATCCTGTCCTGCGTTTCGGAGTATTATCCTGACAGTTTTAGTCTACATGACATAATCATGATGGTGTCGTAACGCTCATCGGCCAGCTTATCAATGGATAATTTGAACAAAGCTTTCTATCTCCTTACTTTTCTTACTACGCATCAGCTAAAGTTGTAATATTTTTAAAGCATTTATTGCGTTTATCATTATCTTTTTTTATTTTATGTAATAACTCCCCCTTTCCACGCTTGCTGGCCCGAGGGTCATTAAAGATGAAATAAATAGTAAGGAAGAACTCCTTGCAGTGAGGGATGCTTCGCTACTCCCAACTGCGCTCCTCCATCCAGCTTCACCACAGTGTAAAATCTACGCTGATTCATCGGCAGGTGTTCGAGAGCTTCGTGAAACTCTTACGTCCAATGAAGTTCTGCTAGACATTGAGGGCCCAATTGACATTTACCTATGCCCTGTTCGCGTGTCATGGCGCGAACGCAACAGCTACCCAGCAAATCAGGCTGCAGATGCCGGCACGCAACGCGTGCGTGTGCAATGTCCCACTCCTCTTGCACCTTCCTCGGCGGCTATTCGTCTAACCAGAGGAAAAGAACGTTTTCGGTGCACCGCACGCCCTCTCACACCCTCGCGCCGTACGGATCTCCCTGGCGGGTTGTCTCGCCAAGATGAGGACCTGCTCCGGCATCTTCGCCTGGGGTTGTCCCTCACGCCGGCTGTGACGAAAACCTGACCACCTCAGTGCCATGTCCCCTTTGACTCGACGCGCCTCTTTTGCCTTGCTCCTGTTTAACAGGCTACAGCGGAGCAGTTGGGAACCCGCCGCAGTGGCTCAGTGGCTAAGGCGTTGGGCTGCTGAGCTCGAGGTCGTGCGTTCGATTACAGGCCGCGGCGGCCGCTTTTCTGAGGGAGGCGAAAAGCAGAAACGGCCGTGTGTACGAGATTTCGGCGCACGTTGAAGATTCTCAGGTGGTCAAAATTAATCCGAAGCCCTCCACTACGGCACGGCTCAGCGCCTGCGTAGCGTCGGCGCGTTAAACATTACAATCAAAATCGGAGTGTAGGTGTGGAGCTACCCTACCCTGCGAAGCCTACGCCTTGTGCACATCGCCTCCGGCGGCCTGCTCCCCTGACGTCCGCAAGATTTCATGGCATGCATATAGTCCACATCATGGCCCGTGACTCCGATTTCTTCGGGAATCCGGATTCCACCCGTACATACAGTCTCCTATATAGTGGATGGATATATTTCGAAATAAAAAGCTAAAGCAACAGCAAAACGTGATCACAAATAAAATTCATTAATGAACTATTTTAGATGGCTGAGAACCTGAGGCATATTATTAATTAGAAGCGGTCTGAAAAAGGTTTCCCTTGATTCTCCGCCATCAAACCGAGCGACGGGCAATTCCTTCTCAAACTTCCAACTTTCTCTTTCGCTTGTTTTCCATGCTTCCGTCACGTCCTTGTCAACGCTGAAATGTTACACGCCGCATATTCAACAGAGAAGTGCCGACAGTGTTTAAGGATCTTCGGCTTTGTTGCTCTAAACCGATATATATTTACAGCGAATAGACGGCTACCAAAAACGACAGGCTGAGCTCGACGTGTAGTTTTTTACTCGCGACTTACTTCCCGCGTTAAAACTTTCTCATACTTGCCAACTTTTAATATAGCCACCTCCGCTGCCATCCACTTTTCGGTGCTGTCGGGATATAATATACCGATATAGCTGCCACCCGAACCTGCCCAATTAGTGTCCACGTGGGTAAAAAAAAGTTTGTGTCCTCCGGTATGGGCCCTCTAGCCATTAATCTATGCTACCAACAACTAAACGCGCGAGGGATTTTCATGTTCCTTTCTAGCAGATAGGCGGCGCTGCAAAGCGTCAGGATGGGCAGCACCAAACGACAGCGTATGCAGGCCCTGGAACTTGCGCCTGTTCGTGCCTACGAAGCCGAGCGATGCACTCGCGTTTTCGCGTCTCCTACATACCAGAGGCAATATAGTTTTGACTGAAGATCGGCAATTCAGTTCACCCTCCCCGCCCTCTGCGGTTTAGAGCAGTCGGGAGATGTTGGATATTTTATGGACACCTTGCAAATCCCCCTGTTGCCTTGTTCGTATGTATGTATGTATGTATGTATGTATGTATGTATGTATGTATGTATGTATGTATGTATGTATGTATGTATGTATGTATGTATGTATGTATGTATGTATGTATGTATGTATGTATGTATGTATGTATGTATGGATGGATGGATGAATGTGTGTATGTATGTATGTGTGTGTGCCCAGGTAAGTGTAGTTACACTGCATATACCCAACTAGATCCTGTACCAGCTGGTGTATATGTGACCGCCATACGTCCCGAATGAAGCAAACCCAGCTTTCAGCTTACGCTGCAGAAGACAGACGACTATTTCATAAAATATTGTGAAATCTACGAAAGCAACAATCTTTTCTTTGTCTGATTAAGAATTTGACTGTATTCCCTCAATAAAACTATTTACCTAGCTGCCATTTTTCTACCTGCATAAAGGGGGGCGCACGGCACATCTGAGATTTTTTTCCCCTCTTGCTCGGGATTTCTTCGTGTCCAGGTCGTCTAACATTGCGTACTGGTAATCTCTGTGCGGCTCTTCTCTTCTCTACTCTTACCTTCTCTTCTGCATCGCAGAGATATCCCGGTCTGCTTATTTCCTCTTCACGAAGTGTCCGTTCTATTCAACAAAAACAACTAGAAGTGCAGGCTGATGTCTCTTCAATTAGCGAACAGCCCCTTATTATTTCGTAATCGATCGTGAAGGGCCTCCCTACCCTCCGGCCCAGCTATTAATAGACTTCCTTCTGTGGATCCCCCCTGAATCGGGTCCTTATGGTGGGCACGAATTCTCTTGGGATGTGCCCATATTTTCTTTTATTATCGGGTTCTCACTTTGCTTTGTAATGCTCTCTTTCGTTTCGCCCATTGCAGCACTGTTTTTGCTTTCACCTTGGCCTCCCCTTTCATACCAGTGCCCCAGGCGAGTAACCATTCCCACGCTCATTACAGCCCCCGCTGTTCTACGCCTCTTACGGTCTCTCCGAATTTGGTTTTCCCTTGGGCGCCTTTTCCATCGTCGGATTCGTTGGCTCTTCAGTCGAGCAGCTCTTTAGCCTAGTAGGACTTAGAGTTCAGCCCTCAACCCTTTCTGTATGTGCTCACTTTGTACCGGTCATTGTATATGACCTCGTATACGATGGCTGGTTCTCGGGAGATGCTTAGGCAAGTATATGCATACCGAAGGAAATCGCAGCCCACAGTAATGCTACCATTCGGATAATTCTTAATTTCATATTTTAGCTGATATATTATTGCATTTTCTTTTCCTGATAAGGGAAGAAAATGTTTTTGTGGGACCAAAATCAACCCAGTTCTGTAAGCGGGAATCGAACCCGCAAGCACCCCATAAAGCGTACACGGCTCCACCATTTTCATTTACTGCGATGGCGGGCTCTTTCTGTCTTTTTCGACTACAGCGGGGCTTTTATTTGGAGGAATTCACAGGCAGGTCAAACAGCGCTGCCCATCAACAACGGGGCAGACGTACATCGCCTTTGGCGTCCCCAGTCACCACGCGGTGCCTGGTCGGAAAAAATTGACGGTCAGCATGTTGCCCAGCTCCTAAAAGCCAGCTTCTGTGGTTACGCGTCATCCACGCTGCAGCTATATGCCGTCTCCGAGAACACGGCTGTTCGCGCTGCACCCAAATTTCGCAATATGGGGTATCGTATCTTTCAGAATTTTTTTTATTTCTGTTGAAGTAAGCCAATGTTTTTCTGGCCTGCCTGAAGCAGAACCTTCGCCTGAAACAGAACGTTACAGAAATATTAGGCAGAGGTATTACGCCTCAGTGGCACTAAAAGAATACCGCCGTGCGATTTCTGGGGGATGAGCCTTCCGTCCGGCGCGGTGGCCTTCTGTGTGTAATTCTCTTTTTATGACTCCGTAAACTTTGAATATCTCTAAGTAATCTTTGAATAAAGCACCTATAATACTTGTCTGCATCACAAGGTTACCTTATTCTAGCCTTGCCTGTACACTTGCGAAATTCTATTAGCGTTAATCGTTATTTGTATTCCGTGCCTGACTGTGCGCTACTAAACCCATGAACTCTTGATTATTGCTACAAATTTCTATGAAAATTAATATTTACTGTGTTGCTGCTGCGTGAACAAACGAGTAATTAAATGAAAAATATCGTAATGCATACTATTATATCGGCTTTTTATTCCTGTCAAATTTACGTTAAAAGGTATCGTCAAGTCAAACTAGACTACCCATGAAAGCCGAGTATACGTCTTTTGACAGCTTACTGAGGAATAAAAAGAGACTGCTAAAGATAATTTATGGATTTTATAACCGAAGCGCGATGCAGGCAAAGTCTCTGAACAAGATTATTTTACTTCTCCTGAAGAGTTCTGGCAGGCGCTTGAGTCAAACATCTTTAAAATTAAAAGTTATGGGCGGCGCAAACCGTTTCTTCACGTTACGACGTCACGCCTGATGAGAATGCCTAAGTAAAAACTCTCACTTCCACCATATCACCAAAGCCTTCACAATTGTGTAAAAATTTGTGCCAAGTCCTTCGAAGCTGATTTTTGCACTTTACACTGTGCCGTAAATATTAAAAAAAAAAACATTCTGCAACAGCGAACAGTCTAGAGGTATCACAGGAACAGGGTTTCATATTTTCTGGATATGAAATTATGGCTCATAAATGCCTCACATATCTGCGGTTGTAATGTCTTGAGCGGAACTTTAAGATGACTGCTCTTGACGTTAGTTGATTCTAGTTTCAATTTTATCGAGTGATGTTACTGTTGAATGCGATTGAAACAAAACTCTTGGTCCTGTGCCAGCCTCCACACCATTTATGATTTCTCGGGCATATTAATGTTTTGTGTTTTTTTTTTTTTTGCATGAAGGAAACATGGCTAGACAGAATTGGTGGCGCAAGAGTGTCCCTACACGCCCGCTCAGCGAGGATTCCTAGCTATATTAAGTTATTCATTGTCGCTGTGTTAAATTCTATTAGGAGCACCTGAACAAGGGAGTCCCTGGTCTCTTGAACTGCGGGTTTGAATGGTGGTAGCGAACATAGTCCTTACAAATTACGTGAATGTCCATCTGAAAGTGCTATAATACATCATGGAGTTTCCGTAATTGGGCCGGAGGATGTGAAAAAATAGGCAAGGAAAGCTATTTGTACGACATGTCACACGATATAATCACATTTGTCACGAGAATACAGAAGTGTCGTACGATCTCTTTTCTTGACATAGTGTCTTATGAGCCGCAAAGATCTTGCAATGCTGCAGCAGCCGCTGTCGTATACGCTTAAAATAACGTTCGAAAAAGACAGCTCGTCTGGACTTTGTCAGGATTCGAACAATTATATTCGAAAGATTTTTATCATACGCTTAGAAAAAGATTTAGAAACATATATGTTGTGAATTGCGCAAATAATATTTTGCGAGTGTAACTCCGTACGCCTATTACTTAAAATGAAACGAGTACGTATAGGATTTACCAGAAGCAGCCAATTAAAAAAAAAACTATCCGGCGCCCGGTTTCGATCCCTCGACCCTGCGGGCGGAACGCAATGTACATGGTGCTCCACCCACTGCGCCACAAAGCCGACACAGAATGGGATGCTACGAACGCGCCTTATATCGTTGACTCATTCAAATTACTGCTGACGAGCGCTCTCTCGTCAGCAGTTGCCACAAGTGCACCAACATTAACGTAACGCAAACTACTTAACGTCGTGCACCCCCGGAAATGCTCTGCATTTGATCGTGCCCCTCGCGAGGGGGATGTTTCACTGCGTCTTCTCTCGGTCGCGGGACCCGTGGCGCCATCTGGTGGAGGCGCGGCACAACTCGCAGCACTTTGAAAAGATGCGGCGCCAGCCAGCTCTGTGTGTGCGTGCCGCACTTGTACAAATGGCGAGTGCATTGGCTGTCCACAGAGCAAAGCATTCGTGCAAGTAAGCCGTTGCAGTCAGTCAGTCATTTCGCGATCAGATTGATTAGAAGGGTGGCGACAAGTTTCTTTGCGAAAGCTCTGTCGGCTGCGGAGACCCCGCCTCGTTCGTGTTCATTCGCTCTTCTCCCGGGTTTGGTCTTCGTTTCGCTCGTCGAAACATTTTCTAGAAAGGCCGGGGTGTCGCGTACTATGCGCGCAACGGGAGGACATGCACGTGTGGCCGATTGAGATATTCGCAGCAATGCTGTCGATTGTGTCCTTTTTCGGAGGCTGAGCGGCACCTTTGTTGTCTTGCGGGGAGACGAGGCCGATCGTTTTTGTGAGTTTGTGAGTATATTGAAATGGTCATCGAAAAGAAATCCCGGGCCATATCTCCACCAACGTGAAACCTGGTGAGGGGCGCAGCATTCAGCGTATTCCTGGCGCCTTGGCGTTTTTGCCAACGGAGATGAAACAGCTGGGAGGTAGAGGCCTAGCTGCGTTTTAGTACCGTGACTACATGATACGAACGACGATTACGGCGACGACGACGACAGGAGACGCCAACAGCCCAGCCCCTCAGGAGCTTCGCCCCTAAAAATGCGGGGTCACTCAGGGGTCAAAGGTGTGTAAGCATGGGGAAACGCGGTCTGCCGCAGGTATATACGCGGTCGAGCTAGGTGTGCTTTGATTCGTTCCGCCTGGGAGTGTTGGACCGCTTTGAAGGTTTGTTGTAGAACGTTAAAAGAGTTTGTCAGTTCCGTTTTCTCGTTGGATGTTTGTTAACGTGGGTTCGAGAAACGTCTGAGTGCTCATATGACAGAGATTGTTGGGTACAAGACTATTTGTTCACGCAAGTACGATTGCTTGTTAATTGTTGTGCACGATCAGCGGCCTATAGGCCTTCCTCACTCTCTGTTGTGACGTCCCTTCAGGAAGCGGTGTTTTCGGAATAATATATCTGAGGCGTTTGGTGTTTTGGAATCAGAGGAGAGCAGGTGCTAGCGGATCGTACGCGACTAGACGCTAGCAGACACCGTGAGACGTTTCACCCATAAGATATGTCCCGTTAGATGCCTTTGAGCATTTTTCCTGCTTCAATATAATAAATGTAACGTTTGAAATCATATATGCCTTGGCTGTAAGCGAGCGTCGTTAGCTGTAAACTAAACAAATTAACCTCGAGCTTCAAAATGCTATCGAGTAGTTCATCGCCGAACTCGATCAAATGCAACCATTGCGGGGTTGGACGAAAATTGTCGCTACAATATTTAAAAGTTACGGAGATTAATTAGATGTGTTCCAAAGGTACAGAGAGCTTAGTTGCACCTAACGCTTCTGATCGTCGCTGGCATGAAAAACGCAATAGCTGTATCCAGCTTAAATATGCCGTTACAGATGGTGCAACAACAAACCACGTTAGGGATTTCCAAACGACTGTATCCCGTAAGCAGTCGACTGTGTCGACTGCATACGCGAAAGCGCAGTAAGTGCACTAGGGACATGAAAGGACTCTTGTATTTATATGTTTCTCTCATAACAGCAGAACAATGCGGCCATGCACTTGGTACAGATTAACCAGCGAAGATGTAACGTGCGGCTTCGCCTCCTCCTCCAACGCCCCTGTCTGCCGTTGTCGCTTCATCTTTACTTCACGCACTAGCTGGCTGCGTGCACATTCTTCTGCGTGAGGGACTCTTCCTCGCTCCCTCCAATGCACCGTTCCCACTTACCAGTGTATGTAGTTCCGAAAGCGCAGCTACCTCATCTCTCAACCCAGCCAATCGCTCTCCCCTTACTTGTAACTCACCTGCAACTCGTTTTTTTTTTTTTTTTTTTTTTTTGCACATGCGCCAGGGTTGTGTCGGAGCAGTTTTTTGCTTGCACAGGACCAGAGGTTTTACCTTTCGCGTCACCACATAGATCTTCGATTTAAGTCTTCCTGCTTATTTTTGTCGCCGCCACATAGCCCTTGTTTCTGCTCAATCTCATGATTTGTAATAGTGCAGTGAAGCTCGCTTGCGGGCTCCGCTTATAGAATTGTCTAGGCGTCTCGTGTTTAGTTGCATAGTTCACTGGGACGGCTCTAAAAAAGCCGAAGAAATAAAAGGTCCAACTTGCATTCAGCCAGGCCTTCGTACGTGAGGCTTGCAGGCCCCATATGCGCTTCTTCCATGTTGTCCAAATATGCGAAAACCGCATAAAGCACGTTGCAGCGTCGAAGGCCAGACCAACCAGACCTTGATTAGGCTCTACATGGAAGCCACTCGGGGATATTGATTCCACCGGGTCTCTAGGCACGCACCTTCCGATGTTTGTTCGAGCCTGTGCACGTTCGCCGTATTCTAGTTGCGCTGGTACTGCCATCGATTGCTTAGCCGTGGAGGGTGAAGGTACTTCTATTTCTTGGCATAAGCGTCTAGCTTAGAGTTTTGATTGTGCGGGCCCTTAGGAGTGCTATTTTTTCTATGAGTAAGCTGGTCGGTTGGTCACACACCATTTTCTTTGTTTTGAAGATAGCTGGTGATAAGATTCGGTTCTGTTTCGCGGCTTTCATACCATCACTGCCTTTTCTGCTCACTACGTACTATATAACAAACCCGTATTTCCAAATTTCTTGGCTATAAGAAGACCTCAAACTTGTTACCATAAACACTCATTTCTACACAGTACGCATACATGCCCCCATCAGTGACAAAAAACCTTTGTCGTGCATACATACATACATACATACATACATACATACATACATACATACATACATACATACATACATACATACATACATACATACATACATACATACATACATACATACATACATACATACATACATACATACATACATACATACATACATACATGGCTATACGATGCATGGCTCGGGTACTGGCGAGTGGTATTGAGAGATGCGAGGAACCTCCCCTTTAAGGAATTTGCAGAGAAAATGCCACAAGCAATCCTGAAATATCCAAGACGGCTTCATTCGTTGATTCGGCCGCACGTTTTTGTCACACGAACTGTCACACGTTTTTGTCATACGTCTGGGAGTGCCGCAGCGACCTAGTTTAACATATGTGTTGGGAATTGTGTATATAGGCTGTACGGCCACCACTGGACGTGCGCAGCCCATGGTACTGGTGGTCACGGTGTTAGTTAACGGGCGAACCCAGCTTTGCGAGGTGGGCCGGCACTCCTTTTTAGCACTATGCGCCGGAAATCACGAGTTAGTGAGGCTTGTGTCCTTCAAAAACTGGAGAAACAGGTGTGAAATGTCTCTCTTTGTATCACAACGGTCTGTAGGAAAAATGACGCCGTCCAAAGAAGCATGCGGGGTGACTCTCCTTCGAAGTTATCTAACCAAAGCTGGCCGCTCCGTCATATGCTGTCGGAAATCCAAAAAAAAAAATTAATCTCCGACGTCGCCTGTCACAACACACGTTGTACACGGAGGTGAGGAGGTAAGTTATAGCTAATGAATCCACACCGATCTTCATGCTGAATGGGTCCGGATGCAGAACAGTAATGATTCGTCTCGCCTGTGCATTTCCTTGGAAACACAAGGTTGATGTTATGGTCACCAAAGTGATCAAAACTGAATTTTAAAATACGCTGTTAACCCTTAAAATGACTCTAAAGTTGAAAAACAAGTCGCCTATCTCAGTAAATTGGCGTGCTACGCATACAAATATACCTCTCCCAAAGGCATCAGTTGCTCATGAACCTAGATAATGTATAAATGGGAAAGCAGCTATCGCCGTCCCATGCACTTTCGAGCTTTAAAACTCTTGGCTGAAACAAATTCTGAATGGTGTAGGATGACATGGGGGGCTTGAGTAGGCATTAATCTGAATTGAACAATGAGGCAGGGACATGTGAGCGTAAAATAAAACTAAGAGGTAACTTTTAATAATGGATCTGTTTAAGCTTGAGCTTGGTCCGTTGGGTTTAGCAAAAATATACGAAGAAAAAAACTGTCCCTTCGCGAGGAGCCCGGTCCAACCTTCACGCAGAGGTTCTAGCAAAAAAGAATACCGAGCAAACGCGAAGAGGCATCCGGCGTCGTCCAGGCCTGCGCCCCCTGAGCAGCTACCGCCTTCGTCGTCATCGTCGTCGTCGTCGTCGTCGTCTTCAGCGCGGCGGGCCTATGGAGCGCCAGTCACTACAGGGCTCCTTCCACACCTCCTGTAACGTCGAAGGCCGTGGTGTTTCCCACGCGACGTTTTTGGGCGTTGAGTTTGGAATTCCGCGGCGGGGTCGTTGAAACAGGGAAGCCCTCGGTGGGTCGGAGGAAGGCGACGTAAGCGGGCTTGACTCGTAGGAGCCAGCGACATCTTGTCGGCCTTTAATGCCGAAAATGACAGTCTTTGGTTGCCGCTCGGCGTACGAGCGACGTGCATAGACTTTCTACTTCTGCACCCTCTCTCCTGGAATCTGCTGCCAGTATGGGGAGAAGCTAGGCCGACCCCGTCTTCTGTTTCTCCAGTCTCGCGCCACTAGTGCAAGCTGCGACAATTTCTTTCATGTGCTTTTTACAAGGCGCAAACCTCAGCTACCAAACATGGTAAAATAGGATGGCCCAGCTCAGATTGGCTTTGTACCAGTTTCGATTTTGTTGAAATGTTTCGGCTGGCCTACCAACACTTCAGTGCGCCGCAAACGTTTTCCACCACAATTGTGACACGCTCACTTTACGCTCTGTCTGACGTGTCAACCCAAGCCAAGAACAGTTGAAGACTGTAGAAAAGCTGGGTTGCTACACAGCTTTATGAAGCTATTTTTGCATGTATGAACGTTTCCCGTGGCAATAAAGTATCAGTTGGAAGTCAGCGCTGCGTATGCCGCTTACTTGTCCTTGTGTGTGTGTCTTTATTGCGCTGTAAATTTACCATGTTGAACCACCTAGCCCAGACGTCAACCTTACTAAGTTATATTTTTAGTTTCAGTGAGTGCTGTTTGCTGAGAATGATACAACCTTGCAGAAAACTGCCGCAAAAGGGTCCGCCTAAACGGCAGCGTATTGTATCAAACACACGGGAAGTCACCACTGATCACTTGACCCCTCCACCCAAAAAAACTCCAGCAGCAAATGAGACACGCCTGCTCGTAGAGTGCAGTTACCCATAGAAAAAATATTGTCCTCCGTTGCACAAGCCCCCAAAGTTGTTTGCTCCAAGTGATAATTTAGGAACCATTATCACCAGGCGCGCTTAAAGACACCCACATATGGATGAGGCAACAACGACTCTGTACAGCCAAGCTCGTGTGCAGCTGGTATGCGTTCTTCAAGCGGCGAATTTCATTTTACGTAGAAATAAAGTCTTTTAAAAAGAAATAAAGTCTTTTCTCTCTCTCTCATTTTACGTATGCCTGGATCCAAGGGCGACATTTTCCGTACATGTATACGCTAAAGTGCATCGTGAGAGCCGTCATCAGGGCATCATTTTCATCGTTCGCAAGTGACCAGTTCCTCGTTAATGTGAGGGTGCAGAATATGAGCAAGGTTAGGCCCACGCTCGCATGGGCACCGATCACATCCCGCTTACCAATTACGCGATAATGAAACGACAGGCAGAACCGCGACCCTGTTTTTTTTTCAGAGGCAGTGGCGGACGACTCTATACTAGTAAAGTAGACTAATGACCCCCTGTGGCTGCTTTAACGATGATCCCGCTCCTCCGTACGGATGGTTACGTGTTCGGGAGGAACAGAATCATGAACTCCATCATAATAAAAGAGGCACAGTGCTACTGACTAAATTGAGGACCAAGGTGTGTGTGCATGCGTGTGCGACCACGTACACGAATACAGCTACCAATACCTTGATAGCTGCATTCCTGAATAGGCCTTGAAACGGAATTTACAGAGTGTAGCTGTGAGCCTCTACTTATTCGGGACATCTGGTGTTGTCCGTGCGCGAGTGCAAATTGACCGCGCATCTGCTCCTTTCGTCGCAAATGTCGACAAAAGTCTTTGTCGACATTTGCCAAGTAAATGCCTCCCGAATTCGCTTTCCCGCTCACCTCTCATGTCATCTCTCTTGCGTCGCGCTCTTCCCAGGTTAAATACGCTAAAGGTTTGCTAACGTCAATTTAAATTCACCGCGTTCCACTGCTCGAAGACGGGTGCCTGGATGCCAGTGCTGCCGTTCGGCGGAGACTCCCGTGAATCGAGGCGCCCTACTTCAACATTTATAGAACCACGTTGCCCTACTCCACGTGCGCTCCAAGCGGAACGTGGAACCTATGCAGTGGAACCTCACGTAACTGTTTCCGTTTGATTTCCTAAATTTCCGCTAGACGCTATAGTGGCCTGGGCGACAGCAGGCAACAGAGTGAATTTGTTTTATGCAGTGGATGCACTATTTCACTTGCAAAATCAAGCATACATGAATTTCTTATAAAGGAACAATGCAAATATCACTTATGTATTAATTTTATGCCGCATATTTGTGTAATGTTTTGTTCCTGTTCAACAATGTTAGCAAGTACGAACATTGCCACCAAACTTAGACGTTTATATTTGACGGTGGGTATATAAACTGATTGTGCAGCTACTGTTTCCCCTTTGCCGGCTGGCTGAATCGAGTTACTGACACAGACAAACAGACATACAGACAGACCAAAATTTACGCGTTCAAGTACCCCAAGAAAGACTGTCGTCTTTAAACGTTCCACGGCGTTACATACCTATGAAGGTAGAACATACCACCAGTGGGGTATTTACAAGCACTTTGTGGGGCATTTGCCCCGTCTTGTGGGTCCCAATAATCGCACAACCTAACCAACATGGAACTAAGAGCATATACTTGCCGATGCTGGAGCCAGAGAAGAGTGTGCGGACGTCTGCGCATATAGTTCGTACTACAGTGACGGAATGCTAATCTTCACAGCCTACATACCCTCTGTAAAATTCAATACAGGCATAGACGCCTTCCCGTGCCCGGATCTTGCATGACTGAGACGGGGACGGGACACACTAGTGGTTATCGTCGGCGGCTTTGATGTTAACATTCCCAAAGACGCCAGAAAGCACTGTTTCCTAAGTTTTGCCTCGTATCACTTTGGACGCGAATACTACGACTCCAATCAACCAACTACAGGATACAGGTTATGCTTAGGTTCCGTTTTGGAAACTAATCGATTTTCTCTACCATTTGTATAAAGCAATAAAAGACTGCGTACCTCCGTCAGCAGATGCCGGACTTTCACAGCAGCTTCGGTAGACATGCATTTTCGCAGCGTCGGAGAGGGGGGGGGGGGGGGTTGCATCACCTTTTTTTATGTAGCGAGGCCGGAATCGGTGAGTGGAACTCGTTTCCCCTGCGAGCATTGCAGCTGTTTTCTCTGGTGTGGAGTTGACGAGGATGGCAACTCTTTTATTAAAACGGCGCAGTTAGACGTCTGCAGCGATACCTCACCTAACTGCGCGAGAAACAAAATTACGTAGGCTGCATTGCAAGCAAGTATTTTGGACAATGGTAAATAGGCGAACGTATTTTAATCCGAGCTAAGAAAACAGATATCTTGTTAAGGCGGCCAGAATTTCTACTGCAAAAGCTGAAGACTAAAAAATGTTATCACCGTGGTGACTGTGAGGTTTGTGTAGACTCGGCGTACAGCACAAAAACGTGCTGCATAATTTTGTGGTGCTGAGAACACACCAAAAAAGGAAGTTATGCGGCAAAAGCGGCAAAAACGCATTTAGTGTGTTCTGAAGATGCTGCTTTCGCTTCCTCTTGGTCAGCTTTGCTCGATATGATACGAAGTGTGGGACGCATAACCTAATTTGGGAAGTTGTTATTTCTTCATTCTGTTCAAAAAGAACCAGGATGATGCAGCAAGAGAAATTACTACATAAGATGACGTATTGCCTGTTTTGGATATGTCCTCTGTGCCTGACAGGACGCAATAAAAAGTTATTCTCAAGTATGGAAGATAAATAAAAGTGACGGGTTGTAGGGATTCCTTACATAACCCAGTACGCCGCCCGGCGTTTCAGATGACGGGACAGTAAATGTTTGCGGAGCTCACTGAGAAGAAGACGCTTTACTCAATTTTTTTGCGGATAAAACTCATGAATATTTTACAGCCAATCGAGAGAAATCGCTGCCTCACGAAATACCAGCTGGTCGAGTTAGAGTATGTCAGTATTGCAGAAACTTTTATAGTCCCGGGTCGCTTTGCATTACGGCCACCACTACTAAAATTCTGCAGCCCTCAGAATTTCCTTGTGTGCTCATCCCGTACACCCAGAAGAATGGCAAGCAAATAAAATCAAGCGCCGTCCCTCCAAACTGCTTGATGTCTGGAACCACTCCATCCGTGTATAGGCTGATTGCATAAGATTTTAGGATTAGGAAGTTTTCTTTCAAAACTTAGTGTTTGTGCAAATGGCGAGCTTTCCGAGGCCGATAATCATTTAGGCGGAAAGAGGCGTGTGAAGTAATTTTGCAAAATGTAGCACCCGAAAACATGCTCCAGGGAGCAAACTCTTGCTCGTGTGCTTTCGAAATATTTTCTAGAAGGAAGAAACACCAGGGAAAAAAAAGAGGGGTTGGTTCTGGCACAATTCCAATATAGAAACGGAATGAAAGCCAACTGAGAGGGCAATAGAAAACATGCACCGTCGGAGTCGTATGCGAAGCATTCTCGTGATGGATTCTTTGGTTGGCCAATCCCCCAGTGCGAGTATGCGATACTCTGTAAGTACGCCCCACTTTTCTAGCATACCCACAGAAACTCTGGGGTATGCACTCTGTAGGGCTAACGGGAGGGTTTGGGTTATACGGCGTGAACCGGTGCCTGCTGCTTGGCGTCGCTTCGACCATATCGAAATGGAGCAATCGGATAGACGCCGGCTTCATACCGCAAGGGATCCAGGTTGATTCCGGCTACAGACCGGATTTTTTTAAAGACGATAGCCTTTCTTGGGCTACTTAAACCCAGAAATTTTGGTCTCTCTGTATGTCTGTCTGTATGCCTGTCTGATTGTCTGTGTGTCTGTAACTCGATTCAGCCACCCGGACAAAGTAAAATGCTTACTACGCGATAGTCTTATATACTCACACCCAAATTTAAACTTCTAAGCCCGGTTTATATGTTCATACTTGTCAACTTTGTTGAACAAGAACATCACATTACGCAAATATAAGACAGTAAATTAGTACACAAGGGATATTTACAGTGTTCCTTTACTAAAAAAAATTCATGGATGCTTGGTTTTTCGATAGCAAATGATATTCTACATCTACTGCAGAAAACCGCCGCCTCCTGACGGCATATGAAAAATCACGCGGCAACAGCAATGAAAGGTTCCACTAGCTAGGTTCCACATTCTGCTTGGAACGCACGTGGAGCACGGCCACGAGGCTTTATAAACCTTCTAGTCGGCCGCCTCCATTCACGCGCGTCTCCGCCGTACTGCAGCGCTGGCATCGAGGAACCCGGCCTGTAGCAGTGGAACGCGGTAAATTCAAATCGCCTTGCGCAAACCTTTAGTGTGTTTACCTTAGAATGAGCGCGACGGTACAGGAATAGCATGAGATGTGAGCAGGAAAGCAAAGGGGGGCATTTCCTTGGTAAATTTCTACAAAGACTGTCGTCTTTTGACGACATTTGCAACGAAAGGAGCAGATACGCGGCCAATTTTTTCTTTCAATTCCCCCACGGTCATTCCTCATTATCTTCACGGAAAGTTGGCTTTCCTGCTGGGAGAATTGGCGTTCAACGGCATCAGGGAGGACATTAAAGCTTCGTTGTAAAAGAGATTGATTGATTGATTACGGAGTCCAACGCGCCGAAACTGCACAGGTTATGAGGCATGCCGTAGTGGAGGGCTCAGGAATAATTTTGTCCCCCTGAGGATCTTTAACGTGCGCCGAAATCTCGAACAGACGGGCGTTTTTTTTTGTTTTTTTTTCTTTTCGCCTCCATCATTCTTTTCGCCTTTCATATCTTTTCGCCTCCATTCCCGGCCGCGGCAGGTGCTTACCCGCCGCGGCTGGGAACCGAACCCTGGTTTAAAAGAAAGAGAAGTGAACTGTGTGAGCGCGAAAGAAAATACATTGTATTTTAATTTCATGTGCTGTCCTGAAAAACAGAAACAGAGAATCCTGTCGTGAAAACATTTTGGCAAGGAAACGTTACCCCGCGTCGCTATTACAGTAACGAAAAAAGTTTCCCTCTTCCTTTATATGCTGAAACTGGCCAACGAGGTAATTTACTTGTAAAACATTCGTGTTCGTTTACGCCTGGTTGAATTCGAGTCCTGTTTGTATTCATAACTATTCCTCCTCCGTTCCGATGTACTTTTTTACAATAACGCTAATGAGACATAAATGGTAACCTTCAAAGTGGGGTAACAAACTTGTCGCCACGGCGTGAAAAAGCGCTCGTCACTGCAACCCAAGCCGTTGCGTCTTGACTCGTCTTCGTCAAATCAAGCAGATGTGGACGCAGCCCACAGGCAATAATATGCAACGTGAGGGGAACTAAAACAACCCACAAAAAAGATTAAGCCAGTTACACCCAGTGTGAAATCTGCAAAAACCGCGGAGCTGTGGGCTGTCTTTGCGAAGATTTTGTTTAACTTCGGCTTCTTTCTTCTGCGTAATGTTAGGGTCAGAGTCATCTTAGCGGCTAATTTGAATGTAACCTATTTTGGGATACTTTCGATAACACAACACTTAGATACGCTATCCGTAATCATAGTCCATCCGTAGATGGCCATTCTCGACTGTGCAACAACTCATTTGTTTACGAAAGCCAACTTACAAATCTTATCCTTACACTGATGCAATTAAAGTGGGATTCACTTATACGCGCGAGTGCTTTGCTGGGAAGACATCTTTCATGGGGCAATATCAGGCCCATCTCTTTACTTTTATCATTTTTCCTACACTGCAGAAAGCTCCTCGTGTCAGGGTGTCAGGCTCTCTCTAAAGCAGTTTTTCACAGAGAGAGCATAACACGATTCGAGCAGAGACTGTAGCCAAGACCAGCGCTGGAACAGCTCCGCTGTTAGCAGAACGGGTATCAGTTCATTCACATCGCCGAGGTTTCAAGCCCTGCGGCCGTATGCTACTGCTGTGACAGCGCCATGCACTCGATGAACCGCGACGTACGATTCCCTTCGTCGCGTAAGTCATCAGCGGAGCGGCGGAACGCCGCACTACAAATTATCAAGCGTTACAAGCACCCGCGAGAGAGTGAGGGTGAAGTTTGGCGTCACTCGGGGCACTCTCTGCCTGTACCCGCGGAGCGCGACAGCAGCGCCGCGGTGCGGGCCCCGCAGCCGCTCCGGCTGCCGACGCCGTGGTCTTTATACTTTCTTGGCAGATAGTACATCATCATTCATACGCTCACCAAGTATCAAGCCTTTCGCTCTTGACGGGCAAAACACTTCGACTTCTATAATGCGGCATTATTTCAGCCTGGCCCTCGGCCTTCGCACGCTTTTTCCAGCTGGCAGCTCTATATCCTTAGAAACTCTTCCATCCCAGGAATAATTCCGGTAGGAATTCGACCACGAATTTTTTTTTGTTCGTTTGCCACGTCTCGGCGCGCAACGTTGATGCGGAATTCATACCCCACGTGGAGGGGATGGTCTCGGCGAACGCAAGCTCCACAGTTTAGCGTATGAATGCGTGCTTTGTCTATAAAACGTTTTGTGGGCGCCGAGTGATGGGCGGTCCAGCACCCCATCTGTACTAGACGGCCCCTGCCCACCTACACTCTAGAATAAGAAAGAATAATAGAGCTCCGGCAAGTTGTGCACCTTCGTTGCAGTGTTATTACCTGTAGTAACTCGCCGTAGATCAGCGCCAGTGTCTGGGAAACACAGTATCTGCCAACGCAGCTGCCCTTCTGACGGAAGAATGTTGGAATATTTCCTTTAAGAATCTCGTTCGATATTCTCTTTACATATTTGCTCTATCGTTGGCAAGGAATGCTGCGGCGTCGGCGCATTTGCTATCGCGTTTCTAACACCTCCCCTCCGCGACGTCATAAACGATCTCTTCCAGGCTAAAAGCGGACTCCACGCTTTATTTCGCCACCATCAAGGCCACCTGTCCCGCGCGAGGTTAGCATGAGCTGAAGAAAAGCCGCGGCTTTTTTGGCATAGCAGCCAAACCGTCCCCAACCGCTCCACGCATCCTCTCAATGGGCCCCCGATGGATAGAACTGAGATCTAGTGAGCTGAAAGGCTACTTTCAGGGTGGTTCCTTACTAAGTAAAGCGATGTATATCTGTGAGTGAGTGAGTGAGTGAGTGAGTGAGTGAGTGAGTGAGTGAGTGAGTGAGTGAGTGAGTGAGTGAGTGAGTGAGTGAGTGAGTGAGTGAGCAAGCGCAATGCACAAATACCAGCTCCCGGTCAAAGTTATGGTTATGTAAAATGCAAATAGAGGCCAGCCAGGTAAAGACGGGCGTACTTGGAAGCGCCAGTAGGCCAGTGTCCGCTTAGATGACTGATGTCTTGCTAACCCAGCTATTCCGATATTCCGATCCCACAAAGCTTCTTGCGATGCGTGGGCACCCACGTCTGTTGGGGGAGTAAGCGAAATTTTCTATCAAATGATTATGGCGTGGAGCCGGGTAGCAAAAATGAAGGTGGTCCATGTATAAATGCCGTGCAGGCTAAAGAACTGGCAGAGCTTGTACTAGTGGTGCAAGGCTGGACAAACAGCAGAGCTGCGAGTCCAGCCATCTTCTCCCCACACTGACAGCGGATTCCAGGAGAGAGGGAGTTGCCGGACCACAGCCGTTTAATGCAGTTCAAAGCAAAGACCATTAAAGTATGTACAGTTTTATTCAGTAGCAATCGTCGTCATCCCTTTTGTTGTCGTCTTCCGACGGCACACAGGGCAAATCCTCATGTAGTGCGTCCTCGCCTTGGTAGACCTCCCCTTCTTCGTGAGCTGGTCCTGTGGTTGCCTACACGTGCGGAATGTGAAGGGATGACTTAACGATTCTTCATCGTGGTCCTCAACGTGGTGGGCCCGTGGCGCGCCTGGCACTACATGACGATGATGGTGAAGGCGGGAGGTACTCATGTCGCGTAAACCCACGTTGAAGCATGGACTACGCCGAGCGGTCGCCGTGATGCACGCGCTCACGTGCTCTCAGTTTTTTTTTCTTTGCTAAACTACTGCGCGAAGGTCGTACTTTGCGGCTCGCGCTGGGGACGCCGCGCGGTCACCGCGAGTCACGCGTTGTCGTGCGCTCGGAGTTTTCTGTGTACGCCGGCCAGATTTGTGGCAGACTAAATAGCTCTGCGGTTAAAACATGATAGGAAGCCGGGCAGGCTTTGCATCTCACCCGAAACACGCTGGAAGGGGGTAGGCCAGTATTTGTTTTGGAGCCAACCAAGAAATCCTACGTAGACATTTAGAGTCTGCACACAACTAACCAATGGTTAGTTGGCGGGAACGGTCAGCGGTATTCTCACTTCAGAAGTGCCGGGGAAGTGGCCGCTAACTGAGGCTTCTTGAACAGCTTCAGCTGTTCTTGGGGACCTGAGCTAGGGAGGGATCAGTGATAAAACAAATTTTCCGGAAAGCCAGAACAAAAATGAAAGAAAACACAAAACGTTTGAGAATATGGCTTTCAGTGAAAGGGAAAAACAAAGCACAACCAATTTTTTTTTCGCCGGGGTGGTGTATGGCATTTCGCGGTTTTTTTTTGTTTGTTTGTTTCCGTGTGTTTGCATGAACAGCGTAATCCCCGGACACTCGACAGGCGCCAATCCCTGCTGAGTTCTCAACCACTCCCCAACTTCATTTTTTTTTCCCTCCTAAGGGCTACGTTTTGAAAGGTTTATTGGATGTTTCCCTTTGCCGTTCAAGCATGCGTGAAATGGAGGACGAAAAGGGAACGACGAGATATCGCACCAAACCTGCAAGGCCGACGATATCGAGTGAGGTTCGCGTGACGCGAGCCGGAGAGCTACGACAAGCTTGCTTGACCGCTCAAGCGTTGTCCACTCACACATACTAATCACTTCGTTACACAGGCCCATCCAGGCGCGTTTTGCTTGTTCAGTTCCTTCATAGGGAGGCAAAATAAACTGAAGCGCATTAAATATCAATGACGGATCGAACCATACAAAGGATAGCGGTAGAGAGCTTAAGAGGGGCTCGTTTCTGACTAAAAAGCTAAATCTCAGTGTCATACTGCGGCCGCACCATTTAGCACGGCAGATCTAAAATTGGTAGTCAGGGTCAACAGATGTCCCATAGAATCTCCGAAGCCGCAAAGACAATAAACGCAAACAAATATAGGGTTAGGTTGCTATCGAACGGCACGAATTACGCGATATTACTAAATGTGGCACCTAGAGCTCTCGCGCTAGAGCGGTTACAGCTGAAGCAATAATAGGTGGTTATGTTTTGACTCACAAGATATCTTCGCACCCCGATTCGCACCCCGACGTAACGAGAGGCGATTTTACGACGTGACCCGGCGCAACTGGTTGCCTCAAGGCTACGGGTTGACGGATTAATGGCGGAAACTGGCGGATATCAATTTGTGCCTAAGACGCCACATTTTGATGTTCAAAGGTTGCGCTCTGGCTATTACGCAATTCATGCGGAATTGCTTCCGATTATGCGATTCACCCGCCAGACGGAGATGGGTACTTTCGTACTATCACTCTTTGTAAAGCCAGGCCACTGATCGGCTGTTGTTAGCCGTGAGTTTGTGAGTAATTACAGACTTCCGTGAGTCACCATCCGTCGCGGCGCGGGATGGTAGGCATGCGAGAGACGTTAGGCTTGTAGGTGTATAGGGTAGAGAACATGATGGCGTTATCAGCGCCTTCGACCCAGGTGTGTCCTTGTCCTGGAAGGAGAGAGAGTGAGGGAGGGAGGGAGGGAGGGAGGGAGGGAGGGAGGGAGATAGGGAGGGAGAATAACTTTAATGAAGGCCAGACATGTTAGCGGAGCCGTCGGCCTGGCTTGCTACGCTAGATGAGAGAAGAAAAACAAAAAAAAGTGTGAAAATGAAAAGATGTCATTTGATGCGCCCAAAATTTTCAATCGCAAAACTCTGTCCAGTTCTGTGCCCCGAAGGAACTCCAAGAGAGCTTTGACTGCACGTGGAGCCCGACTTGGACCCGACCAAGGACCCAAAACAGCCCTCAGCTCAAGTCCCGCACCAAGTTGCCTGCACAAAGATAATTTAATTTTCAGTCTTTACATGGTAGCTGGAAAGTATGCATAAACCACACGGTGCTCTTGAAAACTGGTTTCATGTTTTGCAAACGATCTTGTTTTAAGTCGGAAACCGTCGCTTCTCTTGCCGGAAGAAAGTTCTAATCACGCCTTTTCTCTTCTCGTTTTTGGCCCATGACAAGTGACGGGGAGAGGTCCAATGATTACATTTCGGACAACAACAACATGGTAAACTTGTGTACAAGCTGCATACCGCAGCTACCACCACGTGTTTGGTGTTTCCCTTGTGGCGATGGAAAACTTGGCTAATCCTGCAGTTGTATATTAAAGGCGCCGTGAAGACAAAATACAAGTTTGTTTTATTCGAAATATTTGGTGTTTTATAGGGTCCCCAGCGCATGTTCGGCCACGAACGATGGCGTAGAAACTGAGAAATTAAACAACTTGACCCGAAATTTTGATCCTCGCGCTAAATTGTCTGTTTCGCGACGTGAGCGACGACGCATTTATAACAGGCGCTTCAAACAAATGTATGTTCACTAGGGCTACAGCGACGGTGATGCGCGCCATTTTGCCGCGTTTACCGTTGGTTCTCACAGACGGCGCTACGATACTGCTGAGGACCGCTGTCCACACTCGCTTGGTTTTTGACCAAATTATTACCTGGCCCATTTTTCTTATCGTTGATAGTAATCGTTTCGTTAAACATTACGGATGTTGCGACAAGCAGGGTCACGTAAGATAATGTCGTTTATACCAACTGGCCAGTGTCGTCTGAGACAATATCAACGCGCCAGACTGCTGTGCAGGTATGGCCAGCATAGTGCGCACAGTACCCACTTGTGATTTTATGTTTACGTGTCCGTATGCATGCGGGAAGTAACATGTGCCCTTTATTACCTTGGAGGCATTCCTGAGAAATCCTAATATCAAGTGGAAGTAGATTTTGCTGCGGCGGGTTTGGTTTGTCGGTTAAGTACACAAACTTGGAACTCGTGTCAGGGGCGTCTTGGTCGGCACAACATAACCAAGCAAGGACCAGCAGGTTTCCAGTTATGGGCCTTGTTGGACAATGCATCGTCGCCGTTTAAAGTACCTGTGGGTTATTACAACAAGATCGCAGCCGTGACTGAGCACAGACGTGCCTTTGCCTAAACCTGCTCTGCATCGTTACAGGTGTGTGCTTCCGAAATATTTTTTGCCGTCCCAACTTTGCTATACTGTGCTTCGGTGCTGCTGCTTCCATTTTGTCTCCTGGTTTTTCTTGCGCCTTGGACTTGTGTGCTCAGCCTTGCACTGATGCGCAAATAGTGGTAAAAACTGCATTGCTGAGTATGAGTTCATGTACTAAGTGTCAGGTCAGTATTCCTTCAGAGAAATGCACGATAAAGTGTTGTGAGTGCCTCGACCTGTACCACCTCGGAACGTGTTCCGGGATACCAGTAGGCAGTCTCAGAACTAGAGGAGATGAACACAAAAAATATGCAAATGTGAGAAATGTGTGAACATGGCAGACGCTGCTTCACCGAAAGGACTTTCGGATCCCGTTGTTGTTCTACTTGCTGACATAAGCCGGAAACTTGATGAATTGCTGCCACTAAAAACTACCGTTCACGAGATAGAAAAATTGATAAGCATGATGTCAAACAAGAATGACTCTATACTTGCACAACAAACCAGGCAAGTCTCTGAGGTTAAAGCTCTGAAATGCCGAATAGGGAAACTAGAAGCAATGGTTTCTAGTTTCACTGCCATGCCCGCCATGCATCGACTTCTATCCAAAAATGATAGAATACCAGGTGCCATTGTTCGCTTCACGAGCCAGTTATCCCGAGACGAGTGGCTTGAACAAAGGAAACGTCTGCCGAATGTGATGCGTGGTGACTACCTGAATGAAAACCTGACGGCACACAACAAGCGACTTCTAAAGACTACGAAAGATTGCGCAGAACAAAATAACTTTCGGTTCTGCTGGCACCATGCTGGCAAACTTTTCGTCAAGAGCGAGGAAGGTGGCCACGCATGCGTGATAAAAAACCTTGCTGACCATGACAGATTACTGTAGGATAAGTAAGAACGCACGGTTCACTTTTTCCATCTGTGATGTCATGAGCAGACTGGGTGTCTCCCGCAGCATTTCAGTATTTGTTGGATCCCAACAAGAGAACGCGATAACATGTACTGATATCAATTGTCAGTCAGCGAAAAATAAAACAGAGGAACTAGCCGCGTTTTTCAGTAGCCTAGCCATTGAATTTGATTTCATTCTGTTGTCTGAGACATTGTAGGATCAAGCATCGACGCCTTGGGTTTTGGTCAATTACCAACGTTTTGCGAAATCCATATCAGCATCGCGTGGCGGTGGTGTTGCGCCACTTGTTAAGAAAAATTTAAATGCGAGCATTATTGACCAGTACAATTGCATTTCAAGTGATTATGAAGTGATATCTGTTTTGTGTGCCAGAACTGTATACTCTGTTTTTTACCGACACCCGAACGGGAACTTTGAGTGGTTGTTTTCCTTTGTAGAAGAATCTTTCCTATATGTCCACGATAATCACTACAGTGGCGTCTGGGGTGGCGCTTACAACATTAACATGCTCGAGGATACATCAGTAAAGCGTTCGTTTGACATATTACTGAACTCACACGGTTATTTAAACTTGATCCTATCCCCAACCAGAATAACGTGTCACGGAAGTACTTGCATTGACCTTTTTATTACAAACTACCCCCTAGAAGATACCAAATCAGGTATTTTCTCTGATGCTTTAAGCGATCACATGGCAATCTTTCTTAGTTTGAAACAATGCAATAAAAAATTAAAAAATGAGAAAAACCAAAGCAATGACGCAAGTCATTACTCAGAACCGTTTATTCACCTTCCGGGTTGAATTAGAGAAATTCGACTGGAAAGAAACTTTCGGTCACAAAAAAACCAATTCAGCATATGAAACATTTTTAACCGCCTTTAAAGCTATTTATGAAAATAACTTTCCCTTCCTAGAACATCCCCTCATCCTGCTAAGATACGGAAGCCATGGATTACCAGGGACCTATTTTTAAAAATCAAAACGAAACAGAAGTTATACAATGAGTTCATCAGCACTGGGGACCCTACAGATGTGTGGAATTTTAAAAAAATTCAGAAAAAAATTAAACAATGAACTTCGAAAAGCTAGAACTCAATACTATCTTGATTCGCTTCAGTAATGTCGAAATGCTACACGAAAAATTTGGAAAACAGTTAGCGGGTTATTAAACCGGACTGCAACAGGATTGTCGATGGATAAAATAATTAAGCGCGGAGTAGATGTTCCCGCAAATATAGTTCCTGATGCCTTCAATGACCATTTTACTCAATCCAGTGATGTCATTGTAAATAATGACGTGTGCTAGTATATCACGCATACTTGTAACAGTACAATTTTTTTGGCACCTACTAAAAAAACAGAAATAATAAATTTGTTTTTGCTCTAAAAAATATCAAAACATGTGATGTGAAATATATAACACTCATGTGAAACCTGTGATATTTATGATCGATATTATAACCCCCGTTCTAACGCACATGTATAACCTGTGTCTGTCTAACGGTGTATTTCCGCCAAAAATGCAACTTGCCAAAGTCCTTGCGTTTTCAAAAAGGGTGGTAAAACAAACATATCCAACTACAGGCCGATTTCAATATTGCCTTTATTTTCCAAAGAACTCGAGAAGATTATTTTTCAGCGTATATGTGATTTCTTTGGATGTAATAAGCTATTAACAATAAGTCAATATGGATTTACGAAACATTTATTTTGAAGTCTTTTGAAGAGCGGCTTCTTACTCTTGGGGCGTTCATACATTAAAGCAAGGCGTTTGACGGCATCAAGCACCAATTACTAGTTTAAAAATCACATACTGGGGTATTCGCGGAGTCGCCCAAGAACTTATTAAATCGTATTTAGGTCACAGATATCAACTCACACATATGAATGGCACTTCTTCACATCTTAAATGGTTAAATGTTGGTGTCCCCCAAGGCAGTATTTTGGGTCCTCTTCCGTTCATACTCTACATAAACGATCCTGTTAACATTGACCATGATACCAAATATATTATATACGCGGATGACATCACATTACTATTTAAATCCAAAACTCCCCACAACTCCATCATGATTGCAAACACTGTGGTAAATAAAATCCGAGGGTTGTTCATGAAAAATGGCTTAAAGATAACGGCCAAAAAAAATGAAAGCAATTTTTTTAAGAGCAAAAGAAGACATATAAAGGCTCATTTCGATCTCTAAATAAACTCACCACAAATAGAAATGGTAGCTTCCGCAAAAACCCTCGGTGTCTACTTTGACCAGGCTATGTCATGGAATGCGGCGCACATATTTTTTTTATCAAGTAAAGTTTCCCAGGTTTCAGAGCAAGTATATTCACTTAGGTACCTTCCTTGTCAACTGAAACTACTAATTTACAATTTCCTTTTTGCCAGCTTACTTAACTACTGCTGTCTTGCGTGGGGTACGACCACTGCGTCAAATGTTATTCGTTTGTCTCGCCTACAAAAACGAATAAGTCGCTGTGTTTGCAACGCCCCGCATGATGCCGCCACTGCTCCCCTGTTCAGTGATCTCGGTGCACTCCAAGTATAGCACCACTTTGCCAGCCGCCTTGCGCTCACTTTCCGCAAGAAAATAAGAGGCAGTCAAGGTTTTATGGTTAGTCTAGCAAAGGTGAAACTAAATGTTCCCAGCTATACCACGAGAAAACCAGAACATTGGTATGTCCCGCACCCACGCACTAATTATGCCAGGCAAATGCTTTCTTACAACCTTCCAAAATTACTGAACAGTCTGCTAATCAATGGAATTGATGTAACATTGTGTTCAGATGCTAGCGTAATTACCAACCTAGCGTCACGAAACTTACAAGCCTTTTTTAAGTGGGAATGCACTTCTTAAGCGAGCCTGCAGCGTCCGCCGCCGTCCGCATTCCGCCGCCGTCCGCATAGCAACAGCTGCGGGTGCGCGCGCTCCTCGTCTTCCTTGGCAACGGGGGGAGATGGGCGCGCGCTGCCTGGCCGCTGACATGGCACATACCCACGTGGGGGATTGGCCAGGAATCTCCTCGTCTTCCTTGGCAACGGGGGGAGATGGCCGCGCGCTGCCTGGCCGCTGACATGGCACATACCCACGTGGGGGATTGGCCAGGAATCGGGCGTGAGAAGGGCTAATGCACCCGCTTAAAGGAGTACTGACACGAAATTTCAAAGCTGAGATCCGCTCTAGCAATCAAGTACAACGACAACACAAATAGGTGTCTGTGCATGGCACATACCCACGTGGGGTATTGGCCAGGAATCGGGCGTGAGAAGGGCTAATGCACCCGCTTAAAGGAGTACTGACACGAAATTTCAAAGCTGAGATCCGCTCTAGCAATCAAGTACAATGACAACACAAATAGGTGTCTGTGAATAAATGCATCTTTCTTTCTTTGTAGTTGTGTGTGTGTGTGTGTGATCTCTCTTTCGCGAACATTACAGTTGTGTGCGTGTGTGTAATCTCTCGACTACTCATTAAGATCACGATATCCACCGTAATCGCGCAATCAACAACCGTGCATTCGCACTTACACACTCTCCCCCTCGGGGAAGTGCAAGGGAATTTTTTGCATTTCAATGTTTTTCGCCACATGTGTGAACTCGTCTTTTTTTTCAATTTAGAGTTGTTGCTTGAATTAAATGCCATGCAGTATGAAACCCCGAGGGTTGCATTGAACGCCTGTATATAATTTATCTGGATTGCTTCTTTAATGCGTACATAAGAATGTGTAGTGTAGTGATTTCTGCTCTGCACCCCTGCAGACCCCCCTCCCCTTCATTTATCTTTGTCACCCCTTCTAGTTCTTTTTTTCCTTCAACGTTATTTCTGTGCCTCCTTTTGTATAGAAGTGTATACTCTCTTTTTTTATTTTCCATTTTTTATTGCATTGTGTGTGCGTGTACGCTGCTGTCTCCAACTGTAATGGATTTGTAGGGCCCGTCAAGTTGCTTGATTGCAACTTTTTCCCTATTTGTTCTGACCATTAACGTGCTTGTGAAATAAAATAGACATTCATTCATTATCCGGCAGGGCAAACATATGCCTTTGTGTAATGAAAGACTGGGGGGCAAAACTCGCGGGAAGGTACGCCCGACGTATTGGTCTCCGGATGGTGGCATGGCGCGGTATCTTTATTCAATCACCAGCTGCGTGTTTTAAATTTATGAAGAAATGTCTCAGTCTGGATTCATCTGTGCCTTCTGATTGTTTTCTTTTTTTAGCCCTAGTTACTTCTGAGCGAGGCTGGCTACACATGCTGCAATACATTCATCACATTCTCTTCAGAATCAGCCACCTCGTCCCATTTCCTGCCTTAACTTTAACCGGGGGCAATTTCACGGTCACTAGTTGACCGGCTGGTTGAGCTCTTATTAGGGTGTCTCGTTCTCTAAGAACGGACTTGAGCTAGCACAAAAAAGAAAAAGTGTCGACGCTGCGTTCTGAAGTGTTGCCTGAGGAGGGTAATTCTATTTTAGAGCTGGCTTCTTCCTCTTTTACACAAGTGAGGGAACGGGGGACCCTCCTTTCTATTTTCATTTTCTAATTTCTATTTTCATTTCTCTAGGGAGTCAAAAAAGACACAATTTGGCAAAAATAATCGAGGGAAAAATAAAATGAACAGACGCTACAAAAAAAAAACGTTCTGCAGCGTCGCCTCTGATTTGTTCATAACTTTTTCACCTAGTTATTATCATAATTTCACTGAGGAACGTAATACAGGATTTTCTGCAAAATAAGGTGTTGCTTTAAAAGATAAAGTACCGTCAACGTAGCCTGCAATTTTCTCACTTATCTTTTCGTATTTTTTTCGAATCAACTCTTTGTGGCTACATGGAGCAGTGACGACGAAATGGAAACACTTTAAATTGCAAACAGGCCTTCCCGCGAAGAGTGCTTTGTCAATGTTATCTCTAAAGTAGCACAGCCGAGATTGAATTTCTCTGATGCAATACATCGCTGAAATGTAAGCGACGGCCCTTTTTGTCCTGTATCTCAAACAGGCCACGCTACTGCCGACATCACAGAAAGGCAGTTCGTTACGCTCCGTGACATCTTGTACACGCCTCCTCTCTTCCTCTTTCCGTCTTCTGACCTCTTTTATGCATGGTAGTGGCAAATTTTCAGAAAAAAAGAAAACTTTTTCGCACACGTTTTTCGCTAAAAACAAGTGAAGACAGTAAGCATACGCCATGCTAACTCATTATTTTTCCCTGAGGCAACCTTACTAGAGAACCGCCAAAAGCAATATATTCTATTGAAAGGTCTTGGAAAGAGGTCATTTTTTCTGCCAGTCTAAGCCTAACGCCACGAATTTTCACTGCATTCAGCCAAACCGCGGCACATCGATGTGCGCCATCGCACTCGATGGCTAAAACGTGCAGCGTACGAGCTAGCTGGAGCAACCATTCGTCCACAGAAAAGCTTACAGACATTCGGAATGGTTTTTATTGATTGAATAAAGGGGAGCGCCATGTATATCCTGATTTCCCGCGGTGGTGCGCCCCTTACGATTTGCCCAATTGTTGTCTAGCCGGAGGATACGAGCAGCCTGGACGCAGGCACGCCTCGGAACCCTCCAGATCCTTGCTACCGGGCGCTGCGGCACCCTAGGGGAGCCTTCGTGGCGTCAGCGCCTTCGTTAGCGGCTTTGACGACGAGTGAACGGCGCAACGAGCCACAGCATCTCAGCCACTAGCTGTGTGCAGGCTTCGAATTGTGGGAGCACTATCTAGACACGTGCCACAGCCAATCGATCTTGTTTCGGGAACAAAGGGCTTGTTTCGAGAAGTGTTTGTGCTCATCCTTCAGTGTTTTGTAAGTTTACGTAACTTAGGTCGATGCCGTAGAGGAGTGGTTGGGCCTCGAGTCCCATTGTAGCCAACATTTCAGTACAGCCGCCGGTACAAAGGCCCGTGAAACAGGGTGTGGAATTCAACGTAAGCGTTATTACCGCGGACCAACAATTTGTGGTACGCAGGGGAAGTGCCTCTGCTGAGTGGTAATTTGGGTTTTCCTTAAAAACGTACAGGTTGCTACTTAATGAAAACGTGCTGAGAATCCTATTCCACTGGCGTACGCAAGAGGGGGGCTGGGGGAAGGGGGCTGCCACCCCTCCCACCCGAAATTTTCGTTTACAGGTAGGGGGGAGTTGACGGAACATGACAATAGGTCTGTCTGGGTAGAACTAATGATTTCGGATAACTGTTTTTGTGCAAATAAGCTGCTATGCAACGAATTTCAGCTTCGATGTTAGCTTCCACTACGGAGATGAACCATTTCAATATTTCAGCGGGGGAAAAATGACAAAAAATTCGGAAATTTGTGTGGAGTACGCGGTCATTTCGAAATGTTTACATGGAATGTGTATTTTTAATTTCTTTAAAACCTTACCTTGGCTTTTTTTTTGTTTAGCATTTTTTTTACTTTCTCGCCTTCATGCTTTCCCTTGCTTTTGTTTTGCCTACGCTGGGCACTGGCCTACAACACGGAAGGTTGTAACTGGTTTATATTTTCCCTCGCAGTTGTACATTGATGTTCTATGCCACCCGTTCAAGAGAGCGATGACAAAGTTGATGTTGACAGCGGGCCGACGACGGTCCCTGCATTAAGCGCATACATACCGTGTTCTATAAGCCCGGAGACGCAATTAGGCTGCGGATGCCAGTGCGGCAGAGTCGAAACAGGAAAACTGCTACGCTGGTACTTCGTGCTACATAAGATCGTTGTTCGGGTTAGTGACGTCAAGTGTGAAGTTAAGTTAGTCCGACCTATGGGTCCCACTCTTCGCGACTCGACTTTTTTCCGTGCTGCCCTTACGGCCTTCGCAATCCCAGCCCGGCGCAAGGAATTTTTGCTGACGCGTAGTTGGGGGGGGGGGGGGGGGGGGGGGGGGGCGACCGCACGAGGGCAGCACTACCTCACCGCAAGCTCCGCGTAGCGGTGTCTCCCCGCAAGGCAGGAACGGGCGCGGCTTCACCGTCGACAACATAACCAGTGAGCTCCTTCGGTAGCATTTCCGCATGAAACTGGGTGGTTGCTGTAACTGATGTGGTCCAAATTTTTTTGTTCTCATATATATACTACATATATCCTCTTAAGACCCCGCGCACAACATATTGCACATTCAGATTTCAGTGGTCCGTAAACAAAATTGGCTGATAGAGACACAAAAACCGCCCCTCAAAGCTGGAGTAGAGACTGGTGGTGCAATCTGTCTGCGTTTTATGCAAGCGTAGGTGCGAGATTGCGCTCATACCAACGAACAAAAATGAAGTTTCTCGGTCCGGAGGTTTTCTATCGACCCCGCAAACGTAAATCCTTCTCATGCTTTAAAAAATGCTGTGACACTCTTGATTTTCGTTTTACGCGCTGATGCAATTCAACACCGCTATTTCTACCTTGACTTTTCTGTTTTCTTCTTCATTTCACTCGTGAATTATATGTGCAGCAGGTTGCACGTCAGGACAGTGTTGATACTTTGTAACTTACTTATAAAACAGCGCTAGAAATAGGACTACAGAAAGGGCACACAGACAGGGAGCTACAGCGCCCTTTCTGTGTGCCCTTTCTGTATTCCTGTTTCTAGCGCTGTTTTATAAGTTAGTTATGTACCAACTGGCCCGCCTTCAATCTGTGTTGATACTTTGTGACTACATTTGGCAGAACCCATTGGCAGAAGCCACCCCGAACTTCCGGCGGCAGGCATCAAGATGCCCCAATGTGAAGGCCGTAAGGAGAGCGCGGAAAGAGGAGAGTCGATTTCGGCCCTGCCGCTCCACACCAAGTTTAGCTGAAAGACCTGTTCTTATGATGACATTGCCCACGTCGTTGAAACACACGTTTTGGCGCGAGAATGAAAACTTTAACATAAATTGATTAATTATTTCGCAGTTAACAAAGCATCGCTTGCTTCCGGACAAGCGCTGGGGGCACTGTAGGGAACGAAATCTTTCGAATCAAACAAACTTGTATGTTTTCTTCATGGCCCCTTCAAGGAAAACCCGAACAGAAGACCTTGTGGCGTAGGCGTTTGGAGTTTTTAACAGCAGCGCCGGCGAAAACGACACTGCCGCCGGCTGGAGTAATCGACAACGCGCCGAGGTGGCTCTGCCACCGCGGCGGAGAGTATGTGAAAGAGAACTTTGAGCAGCGCGATTCCACTTCGCGCGCGCACTCCACGTATCGAGACAACTGTGTAAGGACCCGGCAGAGGGAACTTGCCGAAACGCGGTCCGAGTGGGAGCAATCAAGCTATGCTTCTCCACATCTAGTGACGCGGAAGTCGAACATATTGCACCGCTATGGCCGATGACGAAGCCCTCTAAGCTCTGCGCGAACGGGTGCAGCAACTTCAACAGCAACCGCAAACCGAACAACAGGTGGATCAAAGCCAATAGCATCAACTTAACGAAACGGAGGAGTGCATCGAAAACGAGCTGCACTCGACCGACAATTTCGGACGGCCCCGCTGGGACCACGTAACACCAAGGCCCCGCTCAAGCAGTCGCTGTCAACGCTGCAGCTACTTTTCTTGGATCCGTCGCTAACCCGGATGTCTGCTGCGTCACCTTGAAGCTGCCACGCTTTTGGGTAGACTTACCTGAGGTTTGGTTCACACCAATCGAGGCACAGTTTTCCCTGGACTTCCGCTTCGCGGAGTGATCTCTTCGCTACATAATCGCAAGTCCTCTGGCTAACGACAGTTACCTGCCTTGGAAGACGGAACTAACCCCACCGTTTACCCTTGCGGAAGAACAGAAAGTGCGTCATCTGCTTCAGTACGAAGATCTCGGTGACCACAAGCCATCACAGTTCGTGCGCAATATGCGTACCCTCGCGGGCATCATGCGGTTCCAGCAGATTGGGTTGGTGTGTTACAGAGACAGTAGGATGCCTACGACGCGGGAGGGAGACAGACAGCCCCATTCCTCGAAGGCACAAAAATTATAGTGAAAAAAGAAATTGTAAACTGCCGCGAAGTTACCGCCATCCCAGGGTAATCGAACTCATACGTAAGTGGCTTTCTCTTCAAAGCACAGGTATTGAAGTACCCCACCACCGTTAATGCTGACGGGGAAACCGTAGTTACTGCAAACAGTGGAAATAATTTAAACTCGGAGAAATAAATACTAACTCTACTAACTGTATTCATACTCAAATCGGGCAGGTGTACAGCCTCGCAAAACGCGCCCATATCAATGAGGCCCATACCGAAACTTAGAAGCATCCGACGAGTTTCCTTAGAAGGGTTGTAAGCTGGGCTAATTGGGAAGATATATCCTTGGATGAAACTAGCGCAAACGTAAACAAAGACAAAGGAAGTGGAACACTGCTAGGGGCTGTCCTTGGGTTCCACTTCCTTTGTTTTTGGTTAAGTTCGCACTGGTTTTATCCAAGAGTTTATTTAACCGTTAGTGCTTCTAAAAACCCAACACCTCGGACTAGACTTGATTTCACTACCCATATCCACACACAACGCCACATAAACATTAAAAACACCGAAGCAAGCACAACAAAAACAACAGAAGGCTGCGTAGTCCAATGCGCCGGCCAATTCCAGTAAGGATGGGGGCGCAGAGTGGTGGCGCCACGCGTCGAGCTGCCCAGTCCCTAGCGCCCAGCATCATAGTGCTTGCTGTTGAACATCTATCAAAGTACCATGCCCTTCTCGCGGAATTTCCCGAATTGACACGGCTTAGCGGGCGTCGTCGAGAGGTCCGCCACTCAACTATGCACTACATTTGTACCAATTCCGGCCCTGCGATTACCTTCAGCACACGTCGCCTAGCTCCGGACCGCCTACGTATTGCCCAAGCAGAGTTTGAAGCCATGCTGGGAGGGACCGCACGCCTCACGTACGCCGCCGCTCAGAGGGACCGTAGGCTTCACCGCTCCATCTGGTGCCAAAGAAGGTCAATGGCTGGCGTCCTTCTAGAGTCTAGCCCGCCCTCAACGCCCGTACCATCCTCTAGAGGTACCGGGTTCGTCACATAAACGATTTCTCCCACCGCTTACACGGCAGCAACGTCTTCTCAGTTGACCTGACAAAAGCATACTCCTGTCAATCCGGATGACGTCCCGAAAACCGGAAATCACGCCCTTCGCCTTCTTGAAGATCCCTTTCGTGCGTTTTGGCGTCCAGAAAGCGGAAGCAGCCTTCCAATGCTTCATCGGCGACGTTTCCCGTGACCTAGATTTCTGCTTTGTTTGTCTATCTCAACTATTCAGGTTTTTCAGGCTTACCGCCAGATTCGAGCGTTTGCGGACCACCAGTTACCATCCTTGCGCCAACGGCATGGTAGAGCGCTTCCCCCGACGGCTCAAGGCAGCCATCATGTACTACCCTCCAAACCACCCTCAAACTCCAACCGGACATTCAGACCACGCTCACAGAGCTGACCTACGGGAACCGTCCACTCTAAGCCGGCTTCCTCTCACCAATCAATTTCTCTCCAAACCGGCTTCAGACATCACCAGCTGGGACCTTACAGACTGCGTATCCCGGCTCCGGCGCAGTATGCACACTGCGCACGCCGCCAGCAGCACATCACACCAAGCCGACTCCGTTCGTGTTTGACTTGACACACGCCGGCATACCCGTCTCCGCGACGACACTGTAAGTCTTTCAAAGCACGCACCTCACTCCGAACCATACCACGTCATTCGTCGCAAACAACAAAACCTTCTTCCTGCAAGTCAACGGGAAGGTTACCCGCGTCTTCATCGACCGACTGAACCTGTCTTACAGGGTGTTACCACGATAGTTGGAACACTTTTTTTTTCGCTGAGCGAACCACTCTTCAGTTTGCGGTCAAACTTGACACGAAGGTGGCTTTTTTGGCGGTTTATTTTGTTGGGCACCTCGGACGAAAATGGCGCTTACCTCATTATTCTAAAAATAAATAAAAACTATATTTGCCTATGTGAAAATGGCGGCCGATTTGGACGTGAGAGCCAGTGCAAGCCGATCATGGTGCGACGCCGCCATCTGGGGTATGCAGAGCGAAATGGACAATGGGAATTCACGCTCCTTCGACGGCAAGAAGGCACAGGCATAGAGTTTCTCTCTGATATTGAGAAGCTCTATGGGTACAGGAACGAGCCAAATGGGGTGGCAGACGATCAGAAAATGTGAAAGCAGGTTTTCTCATCGTCTGCTGCTTCATTTGGCTCCTTCCACGGTAGGAAGGAGCCGAAAGAGGTAGCAGGTCAGAAAATGTGAGAGCAGGTGAGGAAACCAATCCAACGTTTATTGGTACAGATGAACCATGGGTACATGTTATTTTGATTGGTATCAGCTGTTATGCAACTATTTATGATAATCTTAAACTAGGGACGAGACAGATTTTCTGATCGTCTGCTACCTCATTTGGCTGCTTCATACCGTGAATCCCCATCGCCCGTTTCGCTCTGCATACCCTAGTTGGCGCAGTCATTCCAAGATAAGCTTGCACTGGCTCGCACGTCCAAATTGGCCGCCATTTTCCCACAGGCAAAATTCTTTTTTTTTATTTTCTGAATATATAGATAAGTACCGCCCTTGTGCACGCTGTCAAACAAAACAGACCACAAAATGCGACTTACGTGTGACATTTGAGCAGGAACCGAGCAGCAGCGCGCTCAAGAAAACTTTTTAAAGTGTTCCAGTTATCGTCGTAACACCTTGCACATCCCCTCCGAGGGTACGGACACACCTTCGCGCCGCCCGTCATCCATTCAAAACAACTTCCGACCCCTCGCCCGTGTCGTACACTGACGCCCAGGGCGGTACTCCGATTTTCTTCAACCTTGGTCGTGGCCTCCGCGATTTGCTGCCGCCGGCGCGCCGTTGCTCCGGCCGTCGCATTCGGCGCGGAAGCAAGGGGAGCGGTGTAATTTTGCTAACTCCGGCACACGCCGCGAGGCGGCACCGTTAGCCTAAGGTTGAAGCGAGGCTCGTCTGGCCGACGCTGCCTGCACTTTGAGTTGTAAATCAGCCTTCGTTGTCGCGTCTTCGTGCTAGAAAACTCTCAATATGTGGTCTATATATTTTGACTCGATCCTACAAGTACAAAGTTGTTTAACGTACGTTGTTTAACACCAACGATTGCCTTTGCACGCAGCTTTAGTGGAGAGCTTTTGATAAGATCTCGTGTATTGTTTATAGGCAGGCGACTACGATAGTCAAATAATCTGTTAGGCTTCCACGGGTACGAATCAATCATATTTTTGCGTTTTATTTAATATGCTTAGAAGTTTTAAGTACCTACTGCAATCACGCTACCAAATTATTTGCAGTGAATGAAAAAGTCATGATATTCCGCGATGCCTTTCATATCGCTATCGACTCTACATATGTATTTTTTCGAAAGACTGTCTCTGAATTTCTAGATTTACTAATTTGTTGTCATGACATACTAAGGGCAATATTTTTTTGGGGCGAGCAGTTCAGCTGATCACTAATATCTGTAGGCACAACATCGGCTGTAAGTAAGTCGTTCGGGTTATTAGTGAATAAACACATCAAGTGGAGAACTATACCAATCGTAACTCGGGTAAAGATTTTTATTACATTACTTAGACCACGTCCATTTATGGTAGACTGAAGTCTCTCTGTACGTTTGTATATGCAAGCATGCATGCCAATAAACCGCACCAGCACGTTTACCCTGCCCAGTGCGGAAGAAATAACGATAGCCATTTGGACAGTATACACTTCAGATGCTGAAGTATACGACGTCTCTGTTAATAGTATCGCGGTAAAAGTTACGCCAAACGTTTCAAATAGTGTTGCCATGTCATCTACTTTATCTGTCAAAGACCGCACGTTTAAAGGAGAAAAAAGGAAACGACATAGTGGGTATTTTCGTGTTTACTAATGGTTGGATTTCGGTCGGTTGAATTCCCATAATTTGGTTCTTGCTTGGAACGCACGGAACGCATATTCCGTGCGTTCCAAACAACATGTACGAGATTTTTAGAAACAAAACAGGAAAACGTGTTGTGTTTTGGAACCATGCGTGACTACAAAAAAGAATACTACTGTGCAATGAATTCACTTATGCATCACCCCGGGCATAGTCTACGTCAAAAATTCAAAGCACCAGTAACTACCCTAATGGCACCAGTAACTACTTTCACCTGCATTGGTGTGCGGTAACATTTTTATTATAAGTCACACACAGGCTGCGAAAGCCGAGTTTTCGTCCACTGCACCCGCCCGCGCCAGGGAAAACGATGATGATTGATGATTGATGATTGCTATTGGTTTCCCCTTTGAAGCGGGGTGATGACATGTCATCTTACCAAAAAGGACTAATATAACCATGTTTTACACTCTTGGTTTAATACTAGCGCTGCTTAGGGCAGGCAGTAAAGCTTATTAGGCCCGAAATACTTTCTTTTCCCTGTTACAGGTGGTAACTGTCCTAGGCAATATTCCTCTCTCTGCTTTTCGTCCACCAGCATTCTAATCTTCTTTTCGTCCCCTCGACAGTCTTGAAGTTAACTTCCTCTCTGATACCCTTAACTCCTAGGGCTTCTGGAAGCCCAATATTCCCTTCATGTAGATTTGGATGGATACCCTCACATTCTAACACTATGTGCCGCATAGTTTCTGTTTCTTTTCCGCAGACCACACATCGCAGACCACACAACGTCTGATCCCTGTGCCCGCTACAGATGCTGTACATGTCAATATATGCCGCCCGGCGGCATTTCGCGCTGGATACACCGAGCTGCGCCGGGGACCTGCCGCGAGCCGATCGAGGCAGTCCCGCTGTTTCTCAGTCGGAACATCACGGTCAGGAAATGGCGGAACAGCAGAGAAGGCCTCATATGTGCATACATGTGGTCTGGACTTTAGCGTGTCATTTCTTGTCTTTACACTGGTACAAAGTGTAATAACATGACAAAGCATGTCACTGCATTTTGTTCAGTCAACTATCAATCCTTGTTATGTTTATTTTTCTACCGACATCGTATGTCATTGACTGTAGCAGTTCCATAATTTCTGCTATATGAAAAGCATTGCTCTGGCCATCCTGTACTTCCTCCACATCAACAAAACTGTACAGTTCTCTTTATTGCGGAGCTGTGTCTTTTTGTTAATACTCCATTGTTTCCTTGACCTCGCTCTTGATTGGAATCAGCGTTCTGTATTTGCTTAAACAGAGTGTTACTGAAACCATGTCTGTTCGATTTACCGGCTAGAAATAGACTGAAATTTAAGAAACGTGCAACAAGCTGCTCAACATTTAACAGCAGTGCAATAAGGTGTTTCGCGGAGCAAAAGTTTACTATTTAGGCTAGTAGCTGAAAAAAATAACAAAAAGGCGATTACTTAAAGGAGCCATGAAGAGAAAATGCAAGTTGGTTTTATTCGAAAGATTTCGTGTTTTATAGTGCCCCCAGCGCTTGTCCGGATACAAACGGTGCTTTATTCACTGAGAAATTAAACAATATAGGTTAAAATTTTGATTTTCCCGCTCAATCGTGCGTTTTCGTGGTCCCAAGTGACATCACGGGGACCGACCGCTCTGCAGCCTAGAGTACCTTCATTCACGCATCCGCCGTACAGGGTAGAGACACGTAACGCTGGCGCCGCCATGTTCGGTTGCTCGCTCGCCGCCGAAGCAAGTCATTGTGTCAAAACCGCGCTAAAATTATCGCCGCAACGCGGTTTACTGAAGAAGTTTGAATCATATTGTCTGTTTCGCGTTGCTAGGTCTCGTGGGAAACGAAAAGAATAACGTGTTGAGCCCGTTGGCCCAATTGCGGCGGCACGGGACCGTTCAAAGGTTGTCTCCACCCTGTACAGCGGTGTTGGTTTGTTCCCGCGTTTCTTTACGTTCCGTAACCTAGATGGCGCCACCATACCGTGGCAAGCGTTTGGTTTGTTTTTTCCCGCATTTAAACCTGGCTTGTTTTTGTTCTGGGAGAAAATATTCGTTCCCTGAAACAGTGCTCGCTCGACAAATGGGGTCACGTAAGACACCGTTGCTTGCGTCAATCGGCCAGTGTCGTCTGAGACAACCCCAAGCCCCGTAGTGCTGTGCAGCTAAACCAAAGCATGCTGTGCGCAGTACGAACAGCAGAACGCATCAGTTCTTCTATGTTTACATGTGCTTTCGTAACTTCCACTGTTTGTCCCATCATTCTTATTGCTTTGTAAAGAATGTGCCCTAAATTTAAGCGCAAATCGCTCGTTCGTCTAGTTTGTAAGCTCTACCTAATTTGCGTCTGCTTCTGCCAGCCTCCGCCAATCGCAGAGCTTAGCCCATGTGACATCACAGGTTCTGTTGCGGGAAATGAGCTGGTGGGTCGCATGACCATTCCCGTTTTTCCTAATTATGTAGCTTATTTGAGCGAAGTTTACGTTAAAAGTGGTGTCAGTATGATTCTAACGAGACAATCTTTTGAATGAACCAAACTTGTGTTTTCTCTTCATGGCTCCTTTAAGGACGATTACCCACGTTTGCTAGCTTCACCACCCTAATATAAGAATGTGCCGCACGTAAAGTCCAGTGTGATTCGAAGGTTATCGCGGGAAAGCTACTCTTTCAAATGAAACAGACAGAACACCAGTTTTCGCAAATCTTCTATGCCAAATTCATTATCGTCGGCGTAGATAAAAGGCAACCACGTCCGTGCTTGATGACAACGAATGTAAAGCTTGAAACCCAAAGGGTGTCGAGTCAGTCGTGCGAGCCGTTGTTGTAGCATGGAACAGCCGACAAGGGAGAGGAAAGTGCGAAATCTTGATTTTCATGGTTCCAACGAAACCGTACGAAACGAAACCGAAACCGTAGGCAGCCTGCGGTTTCGTTTTGGAACCATGAAAATCAAGATTTCGCACTCTGGCCACTCGTGCCCAAGCGTGCCACCGGCCTACGAGGCCGGTGACTCGCTTGGCCGCTCGATGCTGGCGCGATTACCTTCAAATATTGCTAGACTGTACTTCATAGCTGATAAGAAAACTTATTAGTCCCTTTCCTAAAGGAAAATCTAAAACATGTGAACCTTGATTGTAAACACCCAGTGTTGGCCTCCACTTTCGCTTGGTGAACTTCGCTGACCACGCGCCCCTTACGAGCCCACTTATGATCCCGCTCACGAGCGCGTGCCCGCATAACCGCCTGCTCTACGGACGAAAAAATCACCCGTGGCCTACCCATAGACCGGCGAACGGGAGTTTAGGTCATCATCATCATCATCATCTATTCTCCTTGAGGTGGGCGTTACTGTTAGTGTTCATCATACGCAAATCGCATGTTGAAGTCAGTTATGTCAAGCTTCGTTTAAAAAAGACCGCGCAAGCAGCCTAGCCTACATATTTCCCCCTCCCATCTTTTGGTCGCCCCCCCCCCCCCCTCCACCTCCGCAAAAAAAATTCCTGGCTATGCCCCTGACTGGAAACGTAAAATTGTAGAATGGTGCGTATCGCGCGGTACAGGAACTTGATGGCCCGTGAGTAGGACAGGTGCAACAGTATAGAATGTAGCAGTATAGAAGCCTGTAGCAATAGAATGTAGCAATGTAGCAGTATAGAAGCCTGTTGGATTTATTTGCGCCAAAAGATGACGAAACGAAAGCAAAGCGACGCAAATACGACGTACAAGTGAAGAAGTCGTCAATAAATACCACCAGTATTTTCGCCTTCACAGAACGCAAGCAGACCTAAGTTCCTCGAAATATTTTTATTGGAAATAAAAATTACAGGGCAGAAAGGATTAATGACAGCGGCGGTGCGGTTAATGATCCAAATATCATTCACCGCATGCAGGCTGGAATGAGAAGAAGCAGAAGAAGAAGATGAAGAAGAAGAAGAAGAAGAAGAAGAAGAAGAAGCGGGCTGTGGTTGGACTGCGTCGCACCCTAGCTGCATCGCCACCAGGTAATATTGCATTCCTAGTAGAACTTCGTCATCAAAATTACTATTTGTTAGGTTTTTGTGAGCTTGACCAACGCGCCATATCTCAGCCTTCAGCCATCGAGTACTCCATCCTTCTCTCCAAAGGGCCTCGACTCGGCACCGCTGCCATCCAGCTCAGAGGTGCCTTCGAAAGCGACGGGCGAAAGGGCCACTGAGACAGTGCCGCCATGCCACCGGGTCGCACCAACAGCCCTGCTGCCGCGGTGGCCAGCCGCTACCGCAGGGGCTGGTCCTGTCAGTGCTCGCACCCTCCGCTCGCACTGTCTTTGGGTGTGAGGCGCTCTTGCTGCCTGTGCTCCAACGAAGGGGACCACGTGGCGCAGCCCCCATTCCCGTCGCCGTGTTCCTGCGCCAACCGGTTCCTGCATCGCTCGGGCACCCAGAACCGGCTGAGCAGGTTCCAACAGCACGGCTGGGGTCCCTCAGGAGGGGCGGGGCACCGAGTGCAGCGCCGCGCCACGCCCAACGGAAAGTGGTTCTGGGAGGATCAGTTACGTGAGCAAGCACTCGTTCACATCCACTCTGGCATTCAAAGTGGATGCCCCTGCTTCAACCGTCACCGAAGCGAAGAACACAGACAATTGAGTTACAGGCCAACCAGCATGTCTTTTTTTGACACCTAACGATTGTTATGTTATATGTTATGTCTACAAAGATAAATGTCGGTAAATAAACTAACACTGATTCATCAAACTCAAACTGCTTGACGTAGATGCCGAGAATGCCGGTGGTACAGTTATGTAATTTCATGGGGGACTCATCAAGGCTGTATTTTCGGGACTTCCACTCCTTAGAGAGGAAAAGGAGGAAATATTTTCCGAATTTCGTGAATATCTCACTTGCGAGGCGAGGTATCGGACACGGTTTTGTGGATCAATGTGACCCGCACAAATTTTTATAATTAGTGTCGCCGTTTAGCGCTTAGAAACCCCTTATGGCGTGGATGTAGATTCAGGAGTAAATTGGATGTTTTTACTGATTCCCCCATATAAATTAGCAAGTGCTTTTGACCGACAAATGTTGGACATAAAGTTCCGCAAGAATATCTTAATCGCCCTCAGTCCCCGCTCAAAGGCTTCAGAATTAAAAATAAGTTTACTAAAACTACGAGAAGGCCTAAGATATAGTATCGCTGTTGAGCTAAACTTCTCGCCTAAGTGGGCTCAAATTTCGGGAGTACATTACTATCATTTTGTAGGAGCTTCACATGGGTGCCACAGCTGGCAAGGGGATAAAGGCTAAAGTATATTTTCACAAATTCCTCATTATATCAAGACCCTTTCAGATATCCGACTGTTTTTTTTTTCTGATATACGTAATCCACACAAAAGTCTAGAAGGTGTTTTGCGGGGTTCTTCTCTTAGCAACCCTAATGGTACGATACAGGACGTGGGTTACTGAAATTACCTCTTTCGTATGGATTTCGCAATGTGTGTTCAGACCGTCGATATAATAAATTGGTTTTGCTTATATAAACATTATCTACAAATGGGCCTAACAGCCTAATTCAGAATCCCGTCCTAAGGAACCTCTTGAATGGTAAGCAGGATCTCTAAAATTACACCATGAACGACGGAAATACGGGTAGTGCGGGATATGAACACCCAGGCGAGAGTGCTCGGTCTAGAATTTTTATATTTCTTGAATACATTGCAATTATGCATGGCGTGTGTGCTGAATTACGGCTCATGTTCTAATTACACTGTTTAAAAACTTGAAAAAAGTTTCAATTAGGTTGAAAAATAGCATTCGCCAGAAAGTTGGCATTGGCGCAAAATGTGTTCTCTCTACTATCCTCTAAAAGTCACCGTACACGATTACACCCTTGGAGGAGGGTAGTGGTATCGGTATACTCGTCTTATATACAAGGCGAAAGGTTTCTAAAAATCGCACCAGCAGGAAACATGGTGCTCAATGTATGTAGCAGCAAACCTGCTCCTCAAATTGCCGACGGCGCAAGGAAATAAATGTAAGAAACGTATGTCAATAAACAACTATAAAAATTTGTCTGGACCCGAGTCAGACCTCAGCACACGCTTGAACCAACAAACGTAGCTTAATAAATGTGTGCCGAATGTGTGGGCTGTGAACTTCAATTTAGTTTACGTTACACCACCATGGGGGTTCACTGGCTGTAGGGTGCTGTGCTGCTGAGCCCAAGGACGTGGGTTCGATCCTGGCCGCGATAGCTGCTTTAGTGATGGAGACGAAAAGCAATAACCCCCGTGTGTTCAGATTTCGGCGCATGTTACAGATCCCCAGCTGGTCAAAATTAACCCGGAGCCCTTCATTAAGGCGCGCCTCATAGCCACGGCATAGCTTCGATGCGCTAACCCCCCCCCCCTCACCCTCCCTCTAATCTTTAGTAAACGTTGACAACCGCTACACGCTGCTCCTCCACGGAGTTTCACACTGCTTGGAACGTCGGTATAGGATTCAGGGAACCAAATACGCATTCAATATCAATATGGCATAACAACATACCCCCTCGTGACAATCAGAGCCTTCGACGGAAGCAAACAGCTGTTTGACAAATTCGCGTTACGGTCCAACTCCAAAATGCCCATCCACAGCACTTTCACATCCGCTGAACGTGATTTGCCAATGGTAACGGGGCAGCGGTAGTCAGACGCCAACGGTCAATTCACCTATTCCCATTGAGCAACCGCAATTCCAATATCCGATATTCTGTTCCAAGGTAGGTACAAGCCCGGCACTTCCGGTTAGACAGAAAGCGTCACTTAAACGTGTTGCTACGCCAAGCCCCACCTCGAAACCGACGTGAACGATACCAAACCGCTTTCATTTGCGAAAACAATGCACAAAATTGAGCTAATAGTGCACTTGACAGTGAAATGTCACAAGGCGTAAGAAAAAAAAATGCAGTACTGGTGGGGCTTGAACACACCGCAATCATTCCAGAACCCACAATCCCGCACGTAGGAGACTGAGGCACAACAGCGGAGCTCGTTGAGCATTTGCTTAAAAGAACAGAGGAATGTTCCAAGCGAAGCAGTAAAGGGTGCGGAGTAACCACAGGAAATACCGGGCTTGTACACACAAAGGAGTGGAATGTCACTTCCGATATACCTAAAGCACGCACTGCTCACGAGCCGGAGCCCGTACCAGCTCGGGTGTATTGGCCGACGCCCAGGGCCATCACATCACAAAAAAATTCAGGAAAGCTTGCACTCACGCGCAAGACTTGAATGGCGAAGCTGTTCTGGGTGATCACTGACGTACACAATGTCGAGTTTTAGTATCGTTGTGGTTTCGTGGTTGACGTCGGTGGCATGGCATTCCAATGTGCTTATGTTGAGCAAGGCAAGGGTAAGCTCGTCGTTTTGGTTGACATTTTCGTACAGCCACCATGCAGCGCCACTTATCGTCTCTAGCTTATGCTTCGCACGCCGAGCATCTCGAAGAGCGACCCCTTCCTCGGCCGTGCGAGCTATCCGTGGCAGGGCCGGGACATGTGGAGTCAGTGATTCCCTACAGAAGCTTCGACATTCAACTATCGTCTCTTTTGCGGTGCAGAGCGCATGCGCACGACGACACGAGGACAAACGAACGAGGGGCGTATACGCTATGACGTGTCTCTCACGTTCCGAGCAAGCGTTGTCACGATGCGGCGAAAGCTGGAATTTTTTGTGGCGAACACTGGCCAATCTCGCTAAGTGGCTATGCTTAGCTTGACGAACATGCGCTTGAGGCACGCTTGCACGAGCGCTAGGCATTTTCTTGGTATTTTAAACGGTGGACACCATACACAAACAATTTGCTCAGCAGCTGCGCTGTTAAAAAGTGCGACACGCTGCTGGTCACGCCTAGTCATGCGCATTGGCAGCGCTGTACGCATTCTATAGCGTGTGATCTGCATTCTGCTGACAAGGGACAGCAGCGAGACAAATTGGTTCTACGCGGAACCACGTGTCGTACCACTATCTACATCACCGGTGGCCGCAACCTCGCATTTAGCCATGCGCAGCCGTCCACGCAAGCACACCGCAGGTGAAGAAATGGAGGCACAAACGCAGCAAAATGACTTAACGGGCAGGCAGCGGATTGCGCCTTCAACAAAATCTCTCTGAATACAGGGCGGAAGCTGAAGGGAAGCGGATCTCACAGCAAAACGTCTCAGGCGGCAACAGGGCGAACCTCTTCAGCAAGAGGAGGAGACGGAGGAGGAAGAGAAGGAATATACTTAATTGAAATCATACTTTGGTGTTTCTCCCTATACGTCCGGGGTCCCATTAGTCTTGCAGGCCGCTTACGCTAAGGATATCAGCTGGCGCTGACTCTCCGCATCCGATTGCCCTGGTGGCCGTCTCCCAGGGGTTCAGGGTAATCGAACAGTCAGGCGGAGTCTTGAGTTTTCGGGTGATTGGGACAGGTCAGGACAGTGTGGTAGATGGGTCCGCGGGCCTGTTGGCAGCTGGGCTGTGCTCGGGTGCGGTAGAGCTGAGGGTAGGTGCCGCTCTGGAGCAGTCGCCACCTGACTTGTTTCCCCTTGGCAAGCAAATTAGGGGGCATGGTATAGTCCGCCGTCGCTCCCTATAGTATTTTGTGATGCTCTTATAGGTCGTGAGTGGGATAGGTTGGTCCAGTCGCTATTCGGTATTTTCGTCCCGCGAAATCGTAGCATGGACGTCGACTTCTTTCCGTCGAAGCCAAGTGATGAGCCCCTGATGTGATCAGCTGATGTGATGTGATGAAGTGATGGGCCAAGTGATGGCTACCCTTAACTTTGGATTCGTTATGAGCAGAGTCCAAATGAGGCTAATGATGCGATGGCTTGCATGTGGCTGGTGGGTGCCGAGGATTTGATGCATCTGCAGGGTAAATGCGACCACTTAGGTTGGCCTGGCACACGTCTTGGGGGTCGATGTAGGTGTAATGGAGGTGCCGGTTGACGGTGACAGCAGCGGCCACATGCGCACGAATTGGGATTCCTTCTGTAGTGCTGAGGTGCAGGCAAAGCACCTGAAGAAGCCCTACGGCAACACGAGGGGTAAGCAAGATGTCTCAAGCAATAGGAGGAAGCCTTGCGACAACGGGTGACAGAATAAAGGTTCTCAAACGACCAGAGGACGAATCCCTTTCAATGCGAGCGGAAGCACAGCGTAGCAAGTAATCAGAGGTGAAAGTTCTTCGGCAACATGCAGTGGTTCCAAAGCATGTACACGTCCAGGGGACGAAGCCCTCTGGCAACGCGAGGCAGAAGGAAAGCTCTTCAAGCGCTTCGCACCGCAGCGCAAAACTCGAAGGAGCACAGTGCCGCGTTCGATTTAAAAACAGTATTTTTGGATTCACATTCCTTAAGAAGTACTCCGGTGTCCTCGAGGTCTCTTTATCGTAGCACACGCTCGCTGTCGGCACTGATGGCAATTTACAGTTACGTTCTGTTTTTACGTCCCAGTTTGGTTTTGTCCTAGCTCACGTCTTTCATTGCCATTTACTGCCCTCGTCGGGGAATCGCAGTCCGTATAAAATGCCTATATCAGCCGCGTAAGGAAATGAACGTAATCTTCCGGGATCAGAACGGCGCAATGTAATATTCCGCAAAACTTCAGAGGCCCGTCATGCCGTTGTCCCCTTTTGCCATTTAGCTACACCCTGGTAATTCGATGACCGGCATGATCTGCCTCAGTACGGCGTCCCAAACGAAGACCGTTTTTCCTTTTTTGAACGCCGTGTAAAGCTTCCAAGGAGGCGTAGCCATATAATACAAAAAAGATGGTGCGCATTTGTCTCTTTTTTTGTACATACCCAGCTTTCTCGCTCAAAATTACAACCTCTGGGGAACCTAGAAAAACCACTTTAGGAAAATGATATTCGGCTTAAAGCTAGAAGTCAACGTGAAGATTAAAACGCTAAAAGAATATTTCAGGTTTCTGAATATTGTTTTGTGCAATTCGCTGTCAAATATAACCCCCATGCATTTCTATGGGATAGTTCCCATGGCTCAGGAACCCAGTCGCGCAACGTGCCAGGCTTGAAACTGTGCACAAAGCAAGTATTCACCTCAAATATTAGCTGTGCAAAAGAGCATTTTCATTTCGCTAAAAAATTGCAGAGTAATCACTGTTGAAAGGACTGCCATGAACGGGAAAGCTGCACATGACTAATGTTAACAGGTTTAAGCGCTTGGCAGCGGCGTTGGTGTTGTTGTCTTACCTCGTTTATATACCGGCGAGCGTGCACCTAGTAAACGTGAATGCAGGAATATAGATGCCCTTCATGACCAAGTTTAGCCCAAAAATATAGTGGTAAAGAAAGAAAATTCTGCAAATACAAGGGGATAAAATAAGCATAGGTAAACATCAGACAAGCATTCAATAAAAAAGTGAACCAAAATATGTAACATAGCAAACCATGAGGATAAATAACAAAAAGTAAAGAACGAACGAAATTAAGCAACAAATGGAAAGAGAAAAGAAGAACATGAACGAAGGAAGGAATGGAAAGAGTGAAGAAAGGTAGGAAGAGAGCGAGAGCGAGAGAAACTGGAAAAGATGATCCCGTCAACAACGCGGCGACAAAAACCGCACGCCCAGCTGAGATGGTAGTATTCATCCGCATTGTTTTAAGGAATGTGTAATCTCCATTTTTAACTTGGCGTAGTTGTCAAACGTTTTGCTCCTGGTAAAGCTTCTCGTGAAGTTCTGCTGTCCAAAATCCCAACCGCGATTTCCGTGGCCAACACTCGGTTTCTTGGGCTGGTATGCCAGCCTTCTCGTGGCCACTCCCGCAGTGTCTACGTGTGTATAAGATCGTAGAACTATTACCGCAATATCTTGTGCACCCAATTACCGTAACATTATACTCTATTGAAGCTATCTGCGCACGCTAATTGGAATAGGAGTCCATAACTGGAACAACAGGAAGATTTCCTTTCAGGTGTAGGCAGCATGACTCGTCGTAATAAACAACCGCGCTGAAGCTTCACCGCCCCTGGTGTGGAACTGGCACCCGGCTTGTGTCATCTCCGGTCCATACCGCCATGCCTCGTAACGAAATCCATAAGGCCGGTGTGCGGTGGCATAATTGTGACAAATTGTTACGCCCTGCCGGCTGCAGCGAGTGGGAAAGATAAGTACCACGAGGAAACGGCGGTCACAATGGCGAGGACCGGGAACGGTCCATAAAGCAGCAGTGACTTCCCCGCGCTGGGAGGCAACTCATTTTGGAGGCAAGATGAAGTTTCCCCTTCCCATTCGCCCCCTAATTGATACAAATGAACCCGCCGCCCTAATGCGGGAAACTGCTCCCAAATGCACTTCGCTCGAGGTTTTGGCCTAAGCACCACACGAAGGCTCCTTCCTGCAAACGCCCGTTTTGAGCGCCCACCATTGTAGGCCCTCCGAGTGGCCCACTTCATTCCGTACTTTCTTTTCTTGGGTTTATTATAGCTTTCGCTCTTTCTAGACTCGTTTTCTCGTACTGAGAAGTTCCGACGCAGTATAATCAAGGGCAGATTTACGACTAGATGCAAATGAAGGAAGGCAGAAGATTTGGCCTCGAGCGGCTTCTTCTTACGAAGGCCACCAATTTAACCAACTCGTTCTACTGTGGGGTAACTTAGCTAATAACGGAGGGTGTTTAAGAAAACTTTTCCAGCAATAATAGTGTCTGATCGATTGACAGACTCGGGTTAGTGCGCCTCAACCTTTCGAGCATTGTAGGTGCACGATCATAATTGTTGCCTTGACTAGGCTGAAATTAGGCTGTGTATGCACACACCTGCCAATCTGCTGACTTAAGCCATAGTTTAGGCATTTCCCCTTCTTCCCCATTTTCCCTGCAGGCCAAAAGCCATTTCACATTAATAAATTTCTACCTCCTCCCCCCCTATTCTTTTCATCTTGTCTCTTTTCTCGGGGTTTTCCTTCGTCCATGTACTGCCAACAATATATCTGCAAGTGCAGTCGCGCTGAGTATGTTTCGCAACCCGCACTACAATATTTACCTTTGTAGAGCCAGAGTCCTTCTGGTAGGACCTATACGCTTGCTATATCGGGCTGAAATTCACGTACTCATAATGTGCATAATGTCCTAATGTTTCAGATATTGAAATAAACTTTATGGAAAAGAGCCATCGCCTTGACAGCATTATCTTCAAAATACTTACGACGTTCTACGTCACACTGAGCGTGACTGCATGTGTCAGCGCAATAAAGGCCAGCGCGTCTTGAAAATAACCACTTTCGAGCCGGGCACCATTTACTCTAGTTATGCATGACCCTCCTTTGAATTAATAAGCAGCTGTTTATTTAGTCGTGAACGGACTGTCATCATACCCTTCACACATTAAACGATTGCGTAGGTGTTCCCCAGGGGTTTTGTTCCTGATCCGCTTATATATCTACTTTACAATATATGTGCAAGATTGTCTTGCCCCAGCACCTGATTGTACTCTATATGCGGGGATACCGCAGTGTAATTTCGCACATATGCATAGATGACCCAAGATATGAACGGAATTGTCACGTCAGCACAAATGATATAGGGTACCGGAAATGATAAGCTGATAATTAATTCAAACTGATAATTAAGCTGATCAACTGATAATTAACTTGAATTCCAGTCTTTCTTTCTTCAGATCAGCACTTTTGATCCTATACCAAAATTTTATACAAACTCATAATAGTTACTCTACAACTTCTTGGGGACCAACACACAACTCGCATCATTCCCAATTACGGCACATAAAAAACATTCCATTCCAATAATCTCACACAGCGCTTATAAGGCACATGAAACAACTATTCCGGGTAAATTTAACGTGTACACAATCCCACAGCTTACGTTATTTCATGCCATACGGCTTACCGCCTTGTCTACGATCCCAGTGTTGTTTTCGTAATCTGCCACCATGCAATCCCCGCCGCAAATAAACCAGGTCTTCGTAGTCAGATCGCTTTTTACTGACTACCATAAAAATGCAGTTGGCTTTCCAGCTCCATCACTGCATCACCATTAACAACATCCGGGCACTCTTTTATGGCCCTCGTTTCGTTTTTAGGTGATTTGTAGCAATACGTGCTTGGTAACGTATTTTTATTGCTATTGTTTTTTTTTTGTTCTTTTACTCAACCTTTTGTGTATGCTTTTTTGCATCTTTCTCGTATGTGTAGAAGTATGTCTAAATAGAAATTAAATATGCTATTTTTGTTATTATTGCCGCAGAGCTCAGATAATAGTGCTGAGCTACGGTGGCGGCATTAAGGAGCATTTTTTACGCCATAAAAGAATGAAAGAGGTGATTTTTGTATTTGAAAACAAATGAGAATCGGAAAATCAAGACGAAGTAAAATTCATTGGTTAGCTTTCATTTCATGCGGTATTCCACTTAGTGTGCAGAAAATAAACACGCCCGCACGCGCATGCGCAGACAAAACCTCGAACGCACACACACGCATAAAAAAGGAGTTGCGAAGCTGTGAATAATTCCAACATTTTCGGAGCAAACCGCTTTCTCTCATGCGTACAAAGTCATCGCCAGAACAGAATTTAGCGTATTCTTTATTTAAAATTGAGAAGAGTGAGGGAACTCGATGATTTATTTCAAAAATAAATGTTAAATTTCAAAAGGCACGTCTGCTATTGCGCAGTAGGCGCACGGTGATAACGTCGGCATTGCTGAGTAGTACAATGAGACTGGAATCCTGACACTATTGCAGTCGCTTTGCCACAGTCCTTGATAAGGCGCCAGGTCCCTATCATAATCAGTCGACTGGGAATGGGTTGGAGGAGCGCGGTTCGTACCTCCCACTTGGCATTGTGATCTTTTCCGACTTACTTCTCTGGTCCCGGTATATCAATATGAGAGGTTAGAATTTATTGCCCTTTTCTATACGAGGCAAAGTCAAAATTAACAAAAACACTACTGTTTCAGGGTCTGTCCTTACGTATGCATTATATCGTAATAGCACCCATATCCGGCCGCTTCATAACAGAAGTGATTGTTTGTAACGCAGCTTCTTCCGGAGATAAACGGAGCAATAGAACACCCTCCTATGAGATACCATTGAAATAATTCCAATAATAAATGGCTTGCTTGCGAACATGTACAACCGGCCACTATCTAAGTACTAACGCTCTCGGTAAGCTTACGGTGGCTGGATATAGCTGGTATGCAGATCTATTTGAAATATCCGCCTGTGCCCCATTCCCTTATAGTAAGAGAAATAAGGAGCGAGAGAGATAGATAAACTTTATTAAAGACTCTCTCTCGCTTGCGGGTAATGGTATTTTTTTGCAAGCAAAAGGCGTAGAAACGATCGCCGGCGGAGCGTTTTTACGCCTTTTGCACGAAAAAGAAAAAAAAAACCACACCCTCGTCATGTAGGAACCCGCACTCCACCAACTATTTATGAAAAGCCGAGGCGTGCTCTTGCGCGTAGAGGCGGTCACAAACTGATAGCAAACGCCACTCTGGGGACAAGGGTTCTTAAAACGCTCACCTAAATTTTTAAGAGGAGCGTTACTTTGAAGCTCTCATGTTCTCGTCCAATTTGTTCTTACGTATGCCAGTGCGAGGGGGGGACAAGAGTAATTACAGGCACCGACCGATTTTTCGGACCCTCAAGGGGCCTAGATGGCGTCCCGAAAATCGGGCAGTCCGAACAAACGAATGCACCAAAAAAAAAGTCACTTTATTTACCGAGCAGCTCGATGGACTGATGGTGGGGTTTAACGCGTCGACGCAACGCAGGCGATCAGGCACGCCGCAGTAGAGGGCTCCGAATTAATTTCGACCATCTGAGTATCTTTAACGTGTGCCGAAATCTCTAACCCACGGAGTTTTCGCCTTTCGCTTCCACCATAAAAGAGGCCGTCACGGCCGGCAATCGAACTCGCGTCTTTGGGATCAGCAGCACAAAGCCACTGCCACTGAGCCACCGCGGCGGGTCGCCGAGCGGCTTGAGCGATTCGCCAGTCTGTTTCCGCGGGGCGTTTGGGTAGAGGAGGTTACCAAAGAAGGTAGTGTCGGCGCCATCGGTATTGATGGCGATGACACCACGACCCGTTGTTGAAGCGACGATTCAAACGGCACAGCCGACCATATGCGTCCAAACGGCCACAGTGGCGACTGACGGCTGACTTCCTTCATCCACGCGGTTGGCGTGATGGTGCAGCAAGCGGTGCCTGCTATGGAGGCTAAATGCAAGATCAGGGGCGGTATTCTCGTGTTTTGTCCCTTTTGCGTCCCTTTCAGAAGTGTCCCTTTGGCGAGCCCTGATTGGCTAAAAGCAAACAACAGGAAGTGACGTAACGCAAGTGCGACAAACCCACTGCCAAAGCCCACTGCTTAACCGGAAGTACGTCACGATGAAAGGGACGCAAAAGGGATGTTTTCAAAAGGGACAGTTACGAGAATACCGCCCCAGCTGGTGATACGCATGCAACGCTGGTTCGAGGCTGCAGAAAGAAATAGCCAGTGATGTTGTTAGCATTTTTGGCAGTTCTTGGCTCGCGATCAAAATGAAGACAATCCGGAAAATGGAACAAGAGGGGTTTCAAACGCTCGAAGATTTGGTCGGGGTTGTGCATTGACACCATGGAGCCCGCAATGGTGCCATGACAGAGTACTGATATTCAGGCAGATCCGGAAAATAGGGCGTCCAAAAAATTGTTCCGCTACTGTACCATCACAAAGTGGGAACAAAAAAATTTCTTTTGCAGTGCGCAGCCAGAAGTGGCGAAGACCGGAGATGCCGAGCGGAACGCGTTCCGCTCCCCGCTAGCAGACGACGCTCGCTTCCTAGCGCAACTCGCAACCGCCGCGCCGCGGTGGCGAGAGTCGCGGCCGGCCGCCTTCCCTCCACGGCCGCGGCGGGGAGACATAGAGAAAGAAATACTGGTAAGAGTGGACACTCCCATAGAGCCCTGCGGCCGAATGACTGTACTGTAGTGTAGCGCACCGAGCGGGTAGCCTAAATACTAACCATACTTTCGTTCACTTTCGTACGTTCACTTTCGGTTTCCGGTCACCGATTTTGGCGGGTAGTTTGAATGACTGGAAAGCGCTGTTCACGGCGACGGGCATCGGTACGGTATTCGGATGCTTTCATGCAATAATTAGTGTTTATTTGAATACATCATTCTCAGGCTTAGTGCCCGCATGCTTTTACAAAAAAAAACCTTTTTCTGAAAATGTGGAATTGCAATTTACAGTACCATTCACACTTGGTTAAGAATTCTGTCGTGTGTTCACATCTTGCCAAGCCACATAAAAGAGACACATCATAAATGAAGAAATATTTATTACATGACACTAAACGGAACAACAAGTTCGAATTGTCATCATTCTTTGCAACACACATATAATAAACAGTGGGTAATACACAAACGAGACAATACACAGTAGTGAGAGGAAAATACGTTTCCAGGAATGAAAAAAAATCCACAAGTAAATGTATCACCACACAAAGGATTTTTTCTCCACGGTAATTGAAAATGCAGAAAACCCAGAAGACTCAGCCATCCACAGGTTTACTTGTACCTACGACACCGTCAGACTCTGTGCGCTGTTGCAGTCTTACAAAAATATCAACCATAACATAGACACTGGGATACTTGCAACCATTTACAATCACTATCTCCGCAGATAATTTTTTTAGTCTGGCAATTTTTCCAGTTAGGCTTTGATGGCCTCGCTTATTTGATGAACTCTAATGAGGTCTATTGCATCGGGGCAACTTCAAATCAGTAGCAGTAATTGAACAGAAATCACATTTGTGTGGAGATGCACACGCAAAAGGTTAAGAGGAAAAAAATCAACTTCCTATTGGTTCCTTGCAAGGGTGCATTTTCCAAAGAAGCCGGGTTACCTTCCGAAAGCGTCGCCTTCCCAGTAAAGGCAAAGGGCCAGGCGGGGATATTTTAGGTACGTGCACGTAGTCAACCGACAGGTTCCAGGCTCGATTAAGGCACACAAATTCACGCCTTCCGCTGTCAATACGAACAGTCTAATATAAGAAACAGGGAAGCAGTATATGCTTCTCGTGTATGAGACAATGGTGGCGCATTACAGAGTCCCATAAGCATTTGACAACGTAGGTCCCAACATGGTTCTCTTCATCTAGGCCACTCCGAGCACACGCAGCACTTACGGTGACAAACGACATTTAGCATGACCTCTTACCCTGGCATTCTTCATAATGTAAAAGGGTTTTTGTGGATGTACTGTTTTCACAATATTACAACTAGCAGCAACAATAATTTGCGAGTGGAGTTTGGATACTGTATACGCTGTTCGTGGTTTTAATGAGATGAGGCATGTCAGTGATAAAAAACAGCTTGTTCCTTGAGTGAACGATAGTCTTTTCAGTGGTCACGCCTTACTGAGTGCCGAGACTTGCGTTAGATTTTAGGCGCTAATGGCAAGGTTCAATAGATGGAATACAGTTGCGGTATCCATCAGAAGCATCAATAAGGCAGCAAGAAGCATTGCAGTCAGTCATCAATAACCTGAATAACTCTGGGAGAACAGTTGGCACGGCCACTTTTGTGAGTCCTGTGAGGGCAGGATCCATGAAGTGCTTACACCATGTTTGGTATGACGAATGCAGCTGGCTGGTTGGCTCTGTCTTGAGGACACCTGTAGACCTGCACAGGTGATAGGTGATATAGTACACAAACTGCTTGCAATGACAGATGACCTGCGAATAGTCTGTAAATTTCACTGCAACTAGTATTCAAGTATTGCCTCCAGTGCATGCTACCTATTTAAAACACAAGTTCTCTTATTCTATTCAGCAATCATGCGGTCAAGCTATTAGCAACACAAAAAATATGGGTCTTTTAAGTTCGCAACACTGGTTAGGCACATTCCTAATGTAATTCAGCTGTTGTTTGGGTTAACAAAAATGATAACGCTGCTCACATAGCCTGAATCCCTTTGTCTTTTTTTTTTAAATCAGGACGAAGAGTGAGAGCGAGCTGAACGTAATACAAAGCTTAAACAAACCTGTTGCCCCACGGGCTCGCGAAAGAAACGCATCCCGAGAACGGGCACCTGGCGAAAGTATATTTGGGCGCTGTGTGGGCACCACGGCAAGCAGCAGTGAGCGTCGTACTGAGTACTACTGACCGCCAAAGGCCATGCCTTAAAAAGATATGACAAGAACACACACAGCTCCGACTGAATAGGTGCAATCTGCGTAATACGTGTTTAATGAAACTAGCCAAAATATGACTAGAGAAAAGAGAGCAAATGCTTGAAAAAACGGCAAGTTCGGAACAGTCCTATGCAATGCCTGCGATACCGGAATTGATATACGACGTAGAACGAAGACCAAATTTGAAGGTTTCAATGCACTGCGCACTCACCCCGCCTCGAGCAAAGCCGTTATCTGCCGACGAAAGACGCGTTTTTACCGTACCTGACGCACCAAAGCGAAGCGACGAGCGCGCGTTATCGGCGTCGGCGAGCGGGTTCGCTTTGTACGCAGGCAGCTTGGTATGCACCCATGTGCAAAACTTGCGATGAGTGTACGGCTGCTGGTTATGCCCAGATAAGCCAAATCAATGCAGATACGGCTACTTCGCCGTGTACGTTAGCCCTGACGGCTTTGCAGTGCATCACAGCCATAATACATAATAGCAGTAACAGTAGGCCAAGCTATCAATCGCTAGATAATACAACGCAGCCTGAGGCTCACGTAATTCAGTGCAGCGACAGCGCACAACGCCTGCTTCGCCTACGGACCGCCGGCCGGCCGGCCGGCCACTTCAGCAACTCACCGCCGTCGTTTGCGGCACGTAAACGCTACGTGCGACGACGGGCGCCTACCGCTGGCATCCCTCAGCGCTAGATAAAACGGCACAACCAGCCTAAAATACCATTACGTCCGGCTAAAAAATGGTGTCTTACGTCTTTCCGGGGCGTTTCCAAAGCGCTTATCCTAAAGACGCAGCACTAGCTATGATTCCCTGAGGTTACGCAGTGCTCGAAGCGTTTGCAGTACAAGGAAACGAAAATATGATACGCCACACCAGCACTTTAAAAAAGGTCTCACCTTCCGTTCAGGATGCAAAACCAATGTCGCAAAGAAAGTGCTGGGCGTTTCCTTCTCAACAACAGAGGTTAGCACCAGGCTGCAGAAACGCACGTGCAAACGCTGCCGAAAGAGCCAAATGGCGGCTTGCGCTTGCGGCTTGGCCAGGCTTGGCGCAAAGAAGTCAAAAAAATTTACAATCACATCCATTCAACTTATTGCACAAATAAAAGTGTGTAGTCTAATGTGTAACAAAATTTTGAAAGTATAATGTTGTGTGTTAGCTTAATTTTAAATATATAGTTTTTTTACCACTTGCGCCGACTGCCGGATGGTGCGGGAGTCAGGCCACTCGGCCGCGATAAGCGCGTGTGTCCACTCTTCTAATTTTTTATTTCTCAGAATTACGTATGGAACGCCGTATCTAGCCCTGAAAAATAACGAAAAAGAAAAACTCAATATCTTGATCCGAAAAGCCTACAAATTTTCTCTCGGTTTACCCCTCACTGCTTCTACAGACAAATTATTGCAATTAGGCCTGCACAACACTTGGGAGGAATTGGCTGAAGCCCACAAAACTAGCCAATTGGAACGCCTCAAACTCACCAAGACGGGAAGACACACCCTACGAAAACTGGGTTACGAAGTCCCGAAAGAAACTAACGCTAAACAACGCATTCCTCTACATGTTAGAGAGAAAATCACTGTCGCCCCAATCCCAAGAAATATGCACCCGATCCACAACAGAGCACGACGCAAGGCAAGAGTTCAAGCTCTTCGAACTGCATACGGGAAACGGCCTGACGTTAGGTACGCGGACGCATCACTATACCCCAGTAGATCAGCCCACGCCATCAGCATAGTCAATAACCAGGGACTGGAGCTAGCTTCAGCTTCTATACCTACCAAAGACATCGACACCGCCGAAGAAGCAGCCATTGCCCTTGCAGCTACCACTGGCAAAGACCATGTCATCATCCTATCAGACTCCCAGACGGCGTGTCGAAACTTTCAAATTGGACGCATTTCATCAACAGCAGCAAAAATTTTATCGGCCCACCCTGATTTACCCGAAATTTTCATCATATATGGACACCGGCTCATTCATCACTGGAAGGGAATGAGGCGGCTCATGCCGCAGCCCGAGCACACACTCACCGGGCGCCTCCTTCTGGGATGTCAGCCAGTCCTTCCATTAGCCCAACGAGAGAAATAATCCCCAGAAGGTACATTGACATCCTGGCCCACTACCGCTTGGGACGAAGAACCTTTCCGCCTCCACATCTCAACATGTCTCGCGAAGACACGGTCATCTACAGACAGCTACAGACTAACACATTTCCACATGGTACATTACTACACTCAATGCATCCGACACTGCACACATACACTTGTAAATTCTGCGTGGAGCCATGCACTCTCTACCACATGGTATGGGAGTGCCGCCACACACCATCCCTTGCCCCAAACCCAAATCCCTCACTTGAGCAGTGGGAGGGTCGGTTGACCAGCTCCAACCCGGATCACCAACAACATCTGGTAGACCGGGCGAGACAGGCCGCCAAGACCCAGGGCTTCCTGGACTAAGGAGGTCCCCCACCTGGCGGTCAACCCAACAACAATGACTGCTCAATTAAATGTTTATTCCTCCTCCTCCTCCTCTATAGGGGAGATACGGAACTGAAACTAAAGCGTGGCAAACTGTTCGCATGGCGACGCAGTGAAACATTCCCCTCGCGAGGGGCACGATCAAATGCAGAGCATTTCCGAGGGCGCACGACGTTAAGTAGTTTGCGTTACGTTAATGTTGTTGCACTTGTGGCAACTGCTGACGAGAGAGCGCTCGTCAGCAGTACAATTGGCAGCCTCGGCGCACGTTGAGCCCGAGAGAGGGGAGAGAGTGTCCTTAAAACGTGCCTGGGCGCGCTATCGAATGTTGATCGCGCCGATAGCGAAACGTCTGAGCCGGGCATGTCGAGGCGAGCGATGCGGACAACTACGGACGCCAAGAACGGGTGACATCGTGAGTTAAAGAAATGCTCTGCATTTAAAATGCCTGCGGCTTAGCTCAGCTAACCTTGGATATGCAAAGCAAAAGCTTCGCTTGGTCTGCTTGAGTCTTGGTTGCTGTATTGCCGACCACGACTCAACGCCGTTCGGTCCCGTGCAACGCTCACAGAAGGAGGCCCGCCTCGGTTTCATTCGCGGTGAACGCGGTGTTCCTATTTGCCGGGCGGAAGACGAGTCACATAGACCGAGACGACCCAGCCGCGCATGCTTGGGAGGCGGCGGGGTTGGTCGGCTGCCGATCAACTGAGCGCCCGCAACCGCGCGCCGCTCAGCTGATCAGTTCAGCAGAACGACTGAAAACGGGGCCTTGTGCGCAGCGCCGAAAGCGGTCCCGGCGAATCACGCGACGCGCTTCGAGGGTTGTGCCGCAGGGGGTGTGTCTGGGGTCAACAGGTTAATTCGCGCATCCGCGGCGAAATCGGTGGACGAAAGTAGTAAAGCCTTGCTTTAAAAGTCACGTAAGCGGTAAAGGGCAGCCGTGAAATAAAGGGACGCGAGAACCGTCATTGCTGAGAAGGAATCATCAGCCTGTGATTTCTAGCTAGATAATTCTGTGAAAGATATACAAGACAGAAAAAAAGGCTCTAATGAAGTAAAAATGTTCCGTCGCGATCCCCCTCTATATAAAAGTATCGTCCGATAGTTTAGCTCGTAATATTGTTGTAATGGTACGCCTGAGAATCTGCCATTCACTTGTACAAAAAAGGCCCTAGTTGGTACCCAAAACATTATTAAGAAACTTATTGCTCACGCTTCAGGCTCCTCTGTGAGTCTCTTCCGGTCATGCGCCTTTCTATTGTGTTCTGTGAACAATCATTGCCTCGGTACAGAAACGGTATCGGGGCGAAAAAAAAAAGTTTCGGAGAAAAGTATTTGCGGGGAAAAGCGGAGAACTCAAGAGTGAAAGTTTAGCGAAGGGGAACGGTGCGCCGGAAACATCGACTCGACTTTCTGGGAAAGCGGGCGGCATAGGAACACAGTTTTTTCATTCGTTCACATAAGTTCATGCACGACAATTGCAAGTATACAAAACCAACCGCGCGTTTGAAAGGCGCCTCGGCGTATTGATGCGGTGGTGTGGAAGCATCAACCGCTGTGTCAAAATTCCTTTCGTTTTATAAGTGCGCGTTAGCCTGCGTTGGAAGGTCTCTTACAATACTTAACAGGAAAAGGATGCATCGAACAAACAAGGAGAAAATTGAAACGACCGAGGAAGAGGGGCAGAGGGAAGAAGCCGTTTCTATTGTCTCTATCATGAGTACCACTGTCTGTTCTTGCGCTCTTGAGATATGTTTTTAAGCTACGTTGGGTAAAGGCACAGCAAGCGGGTTATTTTGAATCACCTACTGCAAGCATTATTTATACGTGAATGACATCAAGTTTGTCGTCTAAAAAACTGCAGTTAGGTATGAGCTGCCCAATATCTGGGTCAAAGTAGAATTGTACGTTGTGTGTATAGTCATTTTAGAATGTCCTTGTAGCACTTTCGAAGCACCCATAGACGGGATGTTTGCGAGGGCTTAAGTGCACCATAACTAGCATGTGGGGTGGGGCTTGCTCTGACGGCTGCTAAGCCGGTGAGATACAGCCCCTACGCCACAGGTGCGCCAAATCAAAAGCAAGCTGTGCCTCATAGAACCTAGAAAACCGGATGCGTAGTGACCCACTTTTTACGTACACGTAGAACGAACACTCAGCGGAGCAGCCACCAACGCTCCAACACGAAGGTACGCTTTTATGACTTGGCGTTCTGAATCACAGATTTATCTTGCATACCTCCGGATGAAACTTGTTCTTGGTTTAATGATGTTGTTGTTAAAAGCAGATGTGCATATTCTATTCGCATAATTGCGAAAGTCTAGGAAATTATTGAATATACTTAAGGGTTCATATTAACAGCGCTACCGACACAGACAGAAAGAAGAGGGCACAAAAACGGCGCTGTGTTGAATCACCTATTTTGAATCACCTGTTGAATCACCTAAGCAGCGCCGTGTTTGTGCCCTCTTCTTTCTGTCTGTGTCGGTAGCGCTGTTAATATGAACAAGTACCAACTCGCCCAGTCTTCTGTTTTAAATGCTTAAGGGACACTGAGGGCAACCAGCAGGTCGGCTTCAAATGAAAGTCGCACCTTCCCAGCGCTCTTTTAGCGTTGATTTAGTGCCGAAAGATGCCTTCATTGCTGAGAAATCTCTAACCAAACGCTGATCACACGAGACCCAAACAGTGACTGCACTTGCATTCTGCGTCACAATAAACCGGAAGCAAGCGAGGCAGCGGTGATGAATAGCTGTATAGAAGCAATTAAATACAACACTACTTCGTATGAAGCGGTTTGGTTAATTATGGTCACATCAGTCGTACTTTCGAGCCCACTAAGCAAACTGGAAATTCATGGGACCCGTGATTAGTATTGGCGCTTGTTGAAGAAAAGAAAAACATTTTCTTTTTTACGTCCCGCGAATGTTGGCGTGGAACCAACCGCTCATGCGTACCTCACACGCTTCCTCGAAAAGCGGTATACCGGCTCCCCTAGTGTGGGCGAGTAGCGCCATCCAGCGGCCGCCAGGATAGGCGTTTCGTACTCCAAACGATTTTATTCATGTTTTGAATATTTTCTACCTCATATATTTTTTTAAATACTATAAGTGGCATATTCGTGCTCTCGGTGACCTAATCTATCGATTTAGAACAAGTTTTATGTTTACTTCAGTGTTCCTTTAACCCCTTACTGCATAATTTTTTTTTCTGGCGTGAAAAAATTAGAGTGGCCTTGATTTGTAACACAAACCCCCAAACTAAGCTTAGTTTTTAAAAATAACGCGCCGTTTAGATTTATTATAGCTTTTTCTTCGTGTATCAGATATTATAGACCATGCAGTTACGGTTAATTTTTTTGCACATGAAGAACAACACAGGAGATGAAGGGAAAAAGGAAGTGGGATTGAAAAACGAATAAAAAGTTGGTGAGAATACATTGATTGCACCAAGGTGCTTCAGCTTCCCTGAAAATTCATCCCCTAAAGCAATCTCAGGGTCATGATGACGACGATGCTTGATGATGACGTTGATGATGAAGAAGAAGATGCAGGGACATGATGATGTCCCGTTTCTGTAATGACGACGCCGTTTCTGCATCCTGATTGACAGAATGAACGAGCTTTATTGTGGAATAGGAAAAAGGAGGCAATGGGGTAGGGGATGAAGTGGAGTGCAATTTATGGGTGGAACCCAAGGTCCAGGGCCCCAGTGGACTCCCATTATGCTGAAGTGCTAGCTGTTCGGAACTTCTGCTACTGTTGTAATACCATTTTCATTTTTTTGCGCAACGTGGTGCTGGGGTTTTCAAGTCGGGGCGGCTAACTGCATACCCTTAACTGCAAAGTGCATCATATGTCATACGGCTCTAAGTGTACTCCTCGCACCTTATTGCAAAAGTGTTGGCCACTCAAATTTTCACAAGAGGAAGACAAGGAGTCATTTAACACGCTAATAATTTTTTGAAACGATGGTACATGTCAAAAATACAAAAAAAGAACAGTTCGCCTACTAGTTCGAAGCATTGAGAACGCAACGATGCCACCACGTGTTGTGGAATACAAATGGGGTTGAAAATAGTCTCGGAAGATGAAGCCAGGGCGGGTGTAGTTGCCAAACAGGATATAAAATCAAGAAAAATGTTGTAGATTGTTTTTCTTTTCACTCGTGCTCCACGAAAAAAAAATTGATGCGTGCCATATATGATACGCTATGCGGTAAGAGGTTAAAGCGGTTTGATGGCACGCTGTCGAGTCGAGGAACATGGGGAAGGGTAGGTTAGCATTACAGGTCGCCATAGTTTGCGTTATTTTCAAGATTGGCGTCCTTGTAGAACCAGCAGTGCCCAGTCAGCGGGAACTTGTTGTTTTGGAGCCAAGGGCGTAGGGATGTGGTGCTAGGGTGTGATTATAACGCCGTCGAGGGCCTTACATAAGCACAGAAAATGGCCGAGAAAAATGCTCTTACTAAGACGTTAGTTCAAGCGTTCAAGAGCGCAACATTGCCTCAACTACACCAGGCTTGTCCCTTGAAAAATGCGCCAACTTGATTGGTGAACCATCCTGATCTTGGCCTGGATCATTTTGGTATGCTAAGAGTACTCAGTTTTCATCGAGTGTACCTTAAATTACCCAATGCTGCAAAAATGACTAAATAGTTTTTTTTTTTTATGGGATAAGGGTTTTTCAATTACTTCCCAGTTCGCATCTATCAATATGTGGTATTCTGTGGGAACCCTTTAACCTAAGACATCGTCTCCGGCATACATCAGCTTATCCACGCAGATCAGCTGAGCCATAGAGCGTGAACCCAAAAAAGTCGGTTCTGACACTGTACTCCAAGTTACCCTTTGGTCCTAAAACAAGCATACCCTAAGTACAAGCATCGTTTTCGAGTTTCGTGTTGTCTAAAGATTATTCGGTAGTATTTCCACCTTCGCATCCTCCATGTGACAAAACACAGTGCTATGAATGTTGGGCGAGTTTATAGTATCCTTACGGCGTGTAGTGAACGTGACTATAGAAATGACCGCCTGTGCATTGAAGGCAGACTCCTGAAGTAACCCTTCGTATGTAAGCGCACAAAGCTTGCCTAATTGGGTTGGAATTACGATGTCTAACTGACTACAGCACAAACAAATTAAATACTGCGGTTGAACTAGAGGGGCTGCTAGCTCTAGGGAAAACATATTTACGCTAATCAAATATTGAAGATGTCTCTGACGTAAGAGACATTGCAATGTTGCGTTATGAAGTCAATGTCACATTCCATTTTTTGTTTTATTGTTGCTTATTTAAAGCGAAATAGGTCTTTGTCTTTTATGGAACGCGTAAGGTACGCTGAATCGCCGAAAAAATCAGACCACTCGTCGTGAGAGGGAAGCAACAGAACAGCGGTGGAGGAGGGTTCCAGAAAAGGCGACGCACCGTGGAACGTTTGACGAGGTCCTATTTTACGCCGCATTCTAGGATCTGGGCATCATTGCATATCGCTGTATGTTACGCTGCACGAGGCCGTAGTCGCGGACGGGGGAGATTTGGAAAGCACGCCACGGGGAAGAGGCTAGAGCGGCTGGAAACGCCGCTCGTCGTCTGCGTTGTCGGCAGGGAGCGGCTATCCTTTTCGGCCCTGGTGGTGTCAATTGACGCCATGGAATAAAAGTTCCTCTAACGCGTAGTGAACGAAACCAAAAAAGGTAGTTGTTTGGGGCATTCTTCTTCATTGATGCCTGTCGCGACAAATATCACTGTCGTTTCATTTTAGTGGAGTCCCACGCTACAAAGGAGAAGAAGCTTTGGTGCAAAAAAAACTTACGACATTGTGGCTGAAAAAGTGGCGGAACAAGTTTTATTCCCAAGCTTGAAATTCTATAAATACGTGCATTACGAAGCTGATATTCTGGGTGTAGGTTCATGTAGTCATAAAGTTTATGAAAAATTTGCAAATGTGACGTCTCTGCTCGACATAAAATGTTCAATTCCCGGATTTCCTAACTAGTTGTCTAATTAATAAATCGGTAATAACTGGCACTTCCAGCTCTATTTTTTGTATTGGCCTTATGGGACCCGAAAATTTAAGAAAACACACAGAAAGATTTTTTTGATCAAAATAAAGAAATCAGGGCTGAAAGGGCTGTGGGTTAAGCTGCGCAGCAGCCCAGTCAGGGCAACATGAACGTTAACCGAAAGTTTAAAAGCAAGCGGATCAACTGAAAATTGAACTAGGCTTTCGCCTTCCCCTTCTTAGAAAGGTGTAAGCATATACTTTTAACTTATATAGTACAAAAACGCACATTTTTTGCGTTATCACACTTTTTTAAAAATGGATAGGTTCGGGCATTTCCTTTTTTAACAGCGATACTTTTTAAGCTAGTGCACGGAGCAAGATAAACAGGAGCGCCGACTTCGCTCTCTCCTGCGGGCTCTTAATGTCCATAACTCGCGGAGCACAATGTAGATGGCGCAGCCAAAGGGACCTTGACCGGCGGCGGCTAAGCGGCCGGCGTTCCCCGTGCGCCGGCGGGCGAGTTGGCGGAACGCATTCCGTCGGCTCTGTCGTCTGCTTTGGCGACGGTAGTTTTGGGCACGGACTGCTTTGGGCCTGCTTTGGCGCCGCTTCGCGTTCATTGCGAGCCTCCTTCGCACAGTTGATTAACTTGTCCGACAGCACCTTCCGGGTAACCCGGACCCGAAGGAATTGAGTGGCCGTACGGCAAAGATACGTTAAGGATTGCTTTTCATGGCGGGAAAACAAAATATAGAGACCACACACAAGCATATGGCTGCTATACAAACACTACCTTTTGTTTGTGTCTCCGTTTTGTAAATTTGGGAATACCAATTTGAATCTGTTTTAACAGGTTTTACAAAAGGCGAAAGGAGTAACTGGTTGTGATCACTGGCGATTATAAAAGTTCCCTCAGCTTTCTCGCAGTTCTGCAACTTGCGTCCAAAACAGAGTGCGCCTAGAACACGGGCCGGCACTTACACGCTCATCAGAAAAGAACAGAAATGCGATAAGATCACCCGCGACTGCCCGCGACGTAGCAATCTGCTCAAGATCAAGTCCCTGACAGTGCGGTCTTTTCACAAGCCTTCATTTCGCGATAACTCGCCGAAAGAAAAGGTTTAACGAGCCGGTTGTTTTGCTGGTCAGTCGCTTAACGAAAAAAAAAAAACGCCGGGAACCCTGGTAGGCCAAAAAATTGCAGCCATTCAAATCGCAGCATTTTATTTGGAGACCGTGGTGTTATCGACGAGATAACACGACCGTAGAGCGACAGTGAACATCGGGCGGTAAGTTGCGGCATGAGTTAAAATGAAGTATGCGTTTGATATTCTTGGGTTCCTTATCAAGCTGACAGTGTTTTTGTACAGTTGATACAACAGGGCAGCCGTCCAATTCAGTCATTGGCACAGAAATGTGCATCATTGCCGTTTGCCGATGGAGTCTCCGGGCGACCCTCGTAAGCGTTGTTCGTGCGCAGAAGCAGCATAAATAATTAAGCACGCGGCCGGAGAGCGGGATAACAACAGAGGGTAACTTTTGCGCTGCATGGATTCGTCGTAAGCAGAATCACGCTAGACTGTATTTTGTGGCGTTCCATATTACCATAGTCCTTCAATGCTTTTGATGGGCTCATGGGCTCATTTCTACTCTTGCTCATTCTTTGGTGCTTCTGAAGTCGTCGTCGTTCAGTTGCGTCTTACATGCGCTGGGTTAGTACAATATTTTTAGTGGATATTCATAATGTCAGACTAAACGTTCCGGGAATAAGCGATCGCCATGTATGCGGCGGCGTGCGCTTATCTGCGCCGTCTATTGCGGCCGCGCACGGGTGTTTAAATTCCGCGCGTGCACGCATGCCTCCTGCATAGTAGGACAGGCATAAGACAGACGTCGCTGCGCAAGAAAAGATGCCTCTGGGGAGAGCGAAGAAGGGAAGAGCCATGTACAGAGGCACGGCGACGAGAGGGCGAACGAAGGAGGAAGAGAGCAAAGGGAAAGCTGGGCGGCCGGCGGCGCGTGGACATTATCGGCCCGAGCAAAAGATTTTTTTCTGGGCCACAGTCGGCGCTCCTCTTTATATCTTGCTCCGTGAGCTAGTGTTTGGGCCAGCGGACGTTGGGAGTAAAACTGGTAAAACCTCGCTCAACGATGACCCTATCGCGCGCGCCCGCACAACCATAGCTTTGCCTCGCCGCGCTCGGGCATAAGGTCCCTATACTCGGGCAGGACCACCGTGGGCAGGACTCACGCCGCCACCTGTCGGACGCGCAATACAGCTGCCATAAGCACGGTCTCGGAAACGGGTCGTGGAGAGGCGCTCTACAAATGGTACACGGCGCGCGGCTTTGGAAACGCATCCCGGAATGACTTGCTATATCGCTTGTTGCGAGGAGTGGTGCAGTTTTGACGGTGAAAAGAGAGGGATGAATGCCAAAACGAAAGAAGCTATACAAAAGACTGAGAAGCCATAAAGCGTTAATCAACTTCTTAATGAATGCCAAAACTAAATAAGCTATACAAATGACTGAGAAGCCATAAAGCGTTAATCAACTTTTAAATCAGTGTTTGCCCAGTCTTCGCACCACTTGTGACTTGTGAGAATACTGCCCCAACTTTGTGTGTGTGTGTGTGTGTGTGTGTGTGTGTGTGTGTGTGTGTGTGTGTGTGTGTGTGTGTGTGTGTGTGTGTGTGTCGTGCGTGGGCGTGCGCGTGCGTGCGTGCGTGCGTGCGTGCGTGCGCGTGCGAGAAGATATATAACTTGCGCCAGGACTGCTTCTGAGCTTCTCCCTTTTGCGATGCATTCAAATAAATGGGGCTAACAAAGTTCTAATGCATATACATTTTCCTATAAGGAAAAAAAAAGGTAACAGCTACATATACAACGAACTGGCATTGTAACGAACACAAAATTATTCGATAAGACATATGTCGATGTTCCGGGTCACTTTAGACTTGCAAGTATGGAGGCCTAATAAAGTCACTTTCGGGACTAATGGGAAGGAGCGCACGTAAACTAAATTGGTCGACTCACCAGTCAGGCGTGTATCGACGCTCCTGAGCAGTTTTTACCTTAGGATGAAGGGTCAGCAGTTGTACGGCGACTTGGCACTTGAAACCAAAACTTTCTACTGTGGTAGTTGATTGATTGATTGATTGTAGGGTTTAACGCACCGACGCAACACAGGTGATGAGGCGCATCGTAGTGTGGTGCTCCGAATTAATTTTGACCACCCGAGGATCCTTCACGTGCGCCGAAATCTCGTACACACGGGCGTTTTTGCTTTCCGCCTCCATCAGAAAAGGGGCCGCCGCGGCCGGAAATTGAACCCACGACCTCGTGCTCAGCAGCATAATGGCTTAGCCACTGAGCCACCGCGGCGGGTCTTCTGTGGTAGTTAAGCTAATCGATAGAGTGGGATGTCTTCAAAGCCTGCATGGATCGTGACTTCCGGTGAAAGTACAGCCGTCTCAACGCGTTGATTCTATAATTCTTTTTTCACTTAAAAATGGTGGCGTCAGTTATCGCCATAACTTGCAGACTGCCTGTTTAAGCATTCTACAAGTAGTCTTCAGAAATTCATTCATGTGTAGCCAGTACAATACTTATGCCAGGCGTTTCAGATGTAATGTTCAGTTACTAATTATATTTCGTGTTGGGCCACCCTGATCGCTTAGTTCCGAAGTGCTAACTGCATACATGATTTCGTGGACAGGTTTTTGGTCGCCGAAGCTGATGGCGGCCAACGTTAGATATCCCTTGAGACGGTGAACCTGGTGGCTTTAATTGCGCGCTGAGACGTACACCTGGGCTACAAGGCGCGTCCATTTGGGAAACTTAACCGGGGTGCAGCTTCAGCAAAATTAAGTGCAATCTGGTTTCTTTTGTGCGCAGAGAGTAACAATAAATTTTGACCCTCAGCGCGGTTCTTGCTCTGGGCCTTCAGTTTTGAAGCACCTGTCTCTTTCCCAGCAGATCTTGTCGCCGACAAACCGAAAATTGCTGTCAAATGATCAAAACTCGATTACACAATTCCCTTTTAAGCTAATATTTTTCTCCCGAAAAGCACTGCTAGTAAGCTTGCCTGAATTACATGCACACTGTGACGATAGAAACGTTAATTGAACACAACCTAATCAAGCCTGTTTTATTGACATTTTATTTTCGGAAAATGAGGTTGTGCAAGAGATTTTCGGGTGTCTGTTCACTATTCCCCCATCATTCGTTCACGGGCGTAATTTCGTTGGCCGAAAATTAAAATCGATTGTGTATTGCACTTGTATTCCTTTCCCTACTTGAAACAGCCTCACAAATGGAGCAAGACAAGCCCGGAAACTTCTTTGTCCATGATGAGGGAAGTGTTCGGGATATCGCCATGACTGTCGTAGAAATGCAGGTGAGCAACTCGTAAGTGTGTCCACCGCGCCTTTGCAGTGGTGGGGGCGTGCAGTTCATACCGAGGCGGCTTAAAATGTATTGTGGCGACTATAATCACGACTCGTAAAAAGTTCTGCACAGGTGACTTCTAACATTAAAAAGAGGGGTGGCAATGTCGTGTTTGAAGTCAGCATTAACTATGTCGTGCGAGCAGTCAGCACAACATAGTTCTGACGCCCAAATAGGCAGGCTAGAAGCAGCTGGTTATCAGCCTCCGTTTTTATGAAGCGTGGCTGAATCTTTGTTACGGGACCTTCGGAAAGAAAAACGGAACAAACGGTTACTCAAGGGAGAAAGCTTGAACGTAAAACACTGCACAACCTTTCCATTGCTTTGTAGATGGGTATTTAAGGCGCTTGCAAGTAATAAAACGGTTTTGTTAGTCAGCGCTGCGTGTGTGTCTTCCACACTGCGTTCCGTTAATTCGCGCTGTCATTCACGTTTTTATCAATTGATTTCTTATGATAAAGTTATTTATTATCGTGGATACATTTAAAGGAGCCAAGATGACAAAATACAAGTTAGGTTAATTAGAAAGACTGCTTAGTCCCGATAACAATGATACCAATATCACCGCAAGCTTCGAACAAATAACGGAGATATTAAAGAAAACATGTGAAGCAGTCGCGACCCCCTAGCCAATTTCCCGCAACTTTTCTATGACGTCACGGAACCTTGTTTGTGCGATTGGCGGCCGCATAACTGACCTGTCGCGACGACACATGACTGGACATCTGTAATGGGGCCTCTAGTTCCATTTGACCACATCACTTTAATGCTAACGTGCAGTTAACGCACTGAAAATTATGTTTTATTGTTGGCCCGTATGACGTCAGTCTTGCTCATAACACGTCACTGTGGCGCAAAATTTGAATGTTTTTAAATACTTCTTGCTTTTTTTTTCGTTAAAACAACATCTTTTGGGCTGTAATGGCGCTGAGTGAGATACTGAATCCTAGTTCTTTCAAATTGAACGAAGTTGTATTTTCTCTTCATGGCTCTTTTAAAGAACTACAAAATGGTGGACTGCATGGTTTAAAAAAACAAAACTTTTTTGGTGAAGGAAGATTTGGGGCTGTCCCAACTTTTTAGCTATCTAATGGGGCTGCCTTAACTTCTTGAATCGCCACACGTGCCACCGTTCTTTAGTTAGTTGCATCTAAGAAAATTGAATGCTGCATGTCCGGAATATTCATTTTTCCTAAAGACCATTGGACCACAACGAGAAATTTTTTGCGCCTGATCCTCCTGTTTTTGAGAGACACAAGCCTCAGGGACTCCTGGTGATTTCCCACCCATAGCGGTAAACAGGTGCTGATTTGGGGAAGCAATTGCTGGCATACCACCCAAGGCTATTGCGGCGCCAGTTAATAAACATCACCACCACCACCACCACCACCACCACCACCATATTGCCCATTGGTTTAATAAAAGACTTTACTGCCCTTTTTCCAGGAAGAGGATAACGCCTTCTACGTGTGTGACTTGCGTGTGCTGAAAAATCGTGTAGACGATTGGCGAAGAGAGCTGCCACGCGTTGTGCCCTTCTACGGTGAGAGATCTACTAAAACTGTTTCTGCGACACGGAACATTGAACATTAATTGTCTGCCCGAGTTAAAAAAGACTCGATTCCAGAATGCACAAGGGAAGAATTGCTGATCAGCCTACTCAGGTACCGTGACCTGCTGGGACAAGAAATGCATGCAGGGGGTAGGGCCGGCCGGAACAGAGGCGACAGTCAAAAAGCCAGTCGAGAGCTGCTAACTTATCGTAGGCGTTTCGAGAAAAGTCTCTATTTCGGAACGATAACTTCTGGAGCATTGACTGCCAGTGTTAGCGGTGTACCAAGCCCAGCATTTCTCGTGTTAGTGGCCTCAGTTACATAAGCTCTCACAACAAGATGCACGCTCTCATGGAGTCGACGTTGAACGGCAGATGCCTTTAAGACAGATCTGCACTGGGACATATCTTCCCTCAAAGTTATGCTAATATGTGGAGGCTCGCGTACGCTGCACAACATCAGCTGATCCTTCGCTAGTGCGGACGATTCTTTTCAGGACCCTCGCTCTCTGATTTTGTAATAGCGACGCAAGCACCCTCCTCTCATTTTAACATGTGGCCTTGCCATATATTGTGCAAGCCGATTGCCTCGGGCGGTTGCTGACGATCCATTGCAGATTCACCCCGAGACAAAAGGGGCCAGAAGCAGCTGTCGCATCTCTACTCTCTACTTTACTTGCAACTCTCTACCTTTATGGTTGTCACACTCTGTCGAGGATGGCAATCATTATTTCCATTTTGATACGCGTATCCGGTCACAATCTTCTGGTAATAGCTGTCTCTCTAAGAAAATTATAGGGCTATCTGATTGAGATTACTTAAGGATTCGCAAGCAATTTTGATTTTCTTTTGTTTACGTCATTAGGCGGGTCGAATGAATCTTGCAAGTTCTGTTTAACGTGTGTGCTGCATACTCTCCATCAGTGGTGCGCGCAGAATTTCATATTGGGGGGATATACCCCAGAAGGCGAAAGCATAAAAGCAGGAAAAACATGTTTAAAGTAAACAACACAAAAATAAAAAGCCACACAAATGAATTTACGCCAATAAAAAACACGAAGAATTCAAGGTAACATATTCCGTATAACTTTCCGATGGGGCTGCTCCTTTTTTTGTATGTAATTGTAAAAGGGCTGATCTTCGTGTTTTAAACATACATCGAAGTGGTAAGTATATGGTGTGTAGCTTGTCCCCCCCTCCCCCCCCCTCCCCCCAAAAAAAAACAAATTACGGTAGTCATTTGTTGACAGCCAGTTTTTTTCTCTTTATCCCGTTGTACGCCAGTGCTCGGCATTAATTCGTCCATGTGAAGCGTTCTGCTGTACAGCTCTGGTGTTATGTGTTACTATGTGCGTTCGTAACATTGTACTGGGCTCCAGGGTAATCGCACAGCTTTGCGACTGCGCGTAGTTCCTGAATGATTGCCCAGAGTAACGTTTTTGCACTAAAAAACGTCCATACAATCCCTATTATTGCGGCGCACCATTGTGCCATGTGGAGCACTCGTTGAACACTGCAAATGAACCGGCCCCATTCTTGGCCCTGTCTCGGCTGAGAAAACTGAGTGGTTTCGTGCCTCAAGCGCGGGCCGCAACGTGTATTACGCCCTGACCTGCGCAAGTAAAAGCCCAAGTTTCTCCCCTAGATTCAAGAGATTTCTCATAAGTTGGAAAAAAGTTGCCTACACGTGTAATAAGCCCGAGCGTTTGTTTTTTCCGTGAAAAGTAGTTGCGGAGTGAGTTCTTATAGTTCTAAAGGCTACTGAAAGACTGCAAAAAAATGGCTCGAATCCACGCTGTGAAGGTGGTTGGAAAGCAAAGCTTTAAACGACAGCTACAGCGATTGCCCATGCGACATCACTTGCATTCACACACATGGTTCTAGAAAGAGTGAAACCTGAGATACTGCCAGTCATTACCTGGAATTCGCAGTGGCCGGGCTACAGCCGCCGCTGCAGCCCGGCCGTGCGTCGGGAGAAAGAAAACGGAGAGGAGCGTGTTTTGAAGGGGGACAGAGCAGAACCTAACCATCCTGATGGGCTAGCTCGGAGCTACACCAGCACGCGGCACAAGCGCAGACACCGAAACAATCCAGTATGTGAGCTTAGTGATTGCCACTTATACAGTTTTAAACTAAAAAGCTTCGTAAATTTGATAATTGAAAGAAAGCTGACGGAACTTTTATAATCGCTATTTATCATAACGGGTTGCACCATTCGTCTTTTGTAATATCTGCTAAAAACAACCAAATTGGTATTCAGCAATTTATAAAACGCTGTCGCATTCGTTACAAGCAGTGCGCAAAAAGGTGCTGTTTGTCTAGAGGCCAGATGTCTGTAAGTGTTCTCTACATCTTGTTTTCCCGCACTGCAAATCAATCCTTAACGTATCTTTGCCGTACGACCACTTGATTCCGTCGGGTCCGGGTTACCCGGGAGGTGCTGTCGTACAAGTCAATCTAGCCGTGCGAAGTAGGCGCGAAATGGACGTGAAGCTGCGCCAAAACAGGCCCGACACCGTGGCTAAAGCATACTACAAGGCCGACGGAAGTGTCCCGCCGACGCGCCCGCCGGGATGAGCAAGGAGAACGCTCAGTAATAGTACCCTATCGCCGCGCCATCTTCACTGTGCTCCCTGAGCTAAAAGCGCCCTCCGCCTCCCCAGCAGCGTTGAGAGTTTCTTGTCCCGCACCCCACGAAGGAACCGTTGGTTGGTAGAGGTAGAAATCATTGCTTTAAAGCTGGTGTCGCTGCACTATACTCTTCCCCGTGCAACGATTTGTGATGCCCCAAATTATTAAACGAAATGTTAAAGCTTGTGCAAGCAGTTTCCTGAAACAAACATCAAAGCAGGCGGATGTAAATGTAAACGAACTGCTTGCCGGAACTCTTTCTGAGCACGTGTGTTTCAACGAGGCACCAAGTCTAGCTCTTAAACCTTAACAAGCTTTACTGCAACTGCAAGTGATATTTGTGTAAGTTTTGATACCGGTCAAATGTTTCGCTTTGGGGTAAGTACAGTGGGAATATTTATTCAATTCTTCAGTTATGCAAGTGAATGCGAGAGCCATTTCCTCATTTACCTTTCCATGTTTGTTTGGGTACGACGACCAGTGACAATGTTGATAAATTACTGGCGCAATCGGGTAAACCCGTCTCCGGCCGTCGTGCTGGTAAATCACGCGATTACTTTCTAGTATATACCATAGGCGACAGCACCTCTCTTGCAGCAGATGTATTGAGTTACTGGGCTGGCAGTCCTTCTTCACGACGAGGAATGTGATCTCTCGTGTCGCGTAAAGATGGAATTGGAATGATATACAGAAAAACCAGCTGTAATTATTTATTTCTAAACAAACTGCACAACGTTTTCCTTTACACAAAAATAGGAAAAGTTTTGACTTCTGCGACTTTTCATTTAAAACAAAAAGTTATTAAGCCTTTGGTTAGCAGAAGGACATATTAGTAGAAATTAAGAAGAAATGGCTGTTGGCACGGCAGGTAATTGGAAGGCAAGATAACCGTTGGCCATTAAAGGGATCACTGAAGTAAATTTTTCAAGCTCCTGTTTTTGCTCGCAATGGTAAACTAGCTCACATAAATACATTTTTTATCGTTTATCCGGGCGATAACACGGTAATTATTTTATAAAGAGTGAAAGAAGAAAAACTACCATGTGCGGTTGGCGGCGGCCACATAAGCTAACATCAGTGACGTCAGTAAAAGGTGCTACATGATTGGACGATGTCCAAGATTGGAATTCAAACCAGTTTCGGTTTCGGTTCCGTGACAAAACATGTTTGGCATCTGACATTATCGTTGGATGCGTATTCTCTATATCTCAGTAATTCGCACACCACGCTTCTGCCATGTCGTCCGCTGTAAAACGTCAGATAAGCCTACCAGCACGGCGAGAAATCGTAGCAATCCCTACCCCAGACATACGCAGTGTATGAACGCCCTCCTCATCACCGCAGACGCTCAAATGCGATGACCTTTTCCCCATCTTCGGAGCTTGCCTGGCTCATGCCTGTACCGTAAAAAGCATGTCTGCACCAGGCTAAGGGTCGGCTGATTCGGGACCATACCCACTGCCTGCAAGCAGTCGGTGGTAATGGCAACACCACGCCACCGAGAACTCGCTAGCGCGTCAGTGTCAGTGTGCGCGCGTTATGCGAACTTGCTCGTGCAGCAGTGATCGTTACAGCGCTAAAATGATGAATTCAGTATAGAAAACATTGGCGAAAAAAACAACTGCAAAAAAAAAAATCAATTTCCGGAATGTGAACTTGCGACTTGCAAAAAACCAGACTTACGCTCCGTGCCACTCGACCACAAACCAGCGCTGCCAGTGTGGGAAATATGGAGTATATAATGTATAGCCAGTTCACACTTTTATTAAGTTTTAGCATTTCAAGCAGCTGCGATGATTCTTGTACAGCGCTCGAGCAGTAAGCGTCCCCCAAATTCCCACGACCTTTCATGTCTGCCGACTGCATTCCTTAGACGGAAAACGTTCGCAGATGTGTGGTCGGGCTGCTGACCGCTGTAATAGTTCACCCAGCCCAAAAACTGGTTGTTTTACGCTGCACAATAAAAAAGTCCGTTGAAATTATATCCTTAGTACTTATATCAACTTCGCTGACTCTTCCCCCGCCATGAATTGGCCTTAGCTCCATCAATTGGCCTTAGTTTTACCCGCTAGCGCACCAGTCAGCGAAGCATCGCATGTGCGCTTGTGCTGCGCTTGTGTGGAGCGACCTGAACTTTGAGCTTGATTCAGTGCGCAAAATCACAAACTACACACAAACGTGTGTACAAACGTGTCGTGGCTTAGTTTCAACTGAGCGAACAAATTACGACGACCCGTCGGCGGCCGGCGGACTAAACACTGGGCCTACAGACTCTTTCGGAGGGTCGGTGATTCGGTGATTCGGAGGGTCGGTGATCGTCAGTAATTTTAAGCACGTCTGTTGTTCTTTACCGTGAGCGAGAATAAAGTGCTTTCTACACCGATCTCCTACCGTAAAATTTTCATAACCTTCGTAATACGTAACTGTTTAGGAAGGTTTGACATCCACCTAAATGCAGCCAACGGCTACAAAGGAAAGCTATACAGCTTTCTCAGAAACTTCGCAGCTGAAGAAAAATTCGTCCTGGTCCATTGTAGCCGTTTGGCTGCATTTAGGTGGATGTCAAACTTTCCTTCACAGAAACTTACTCCACCTTGGGGATTTCCCCTAAATCTGGTCGAGTAATACGTAACTAAACACCAAGATCTAGACCACGTTTAGCGGAGTTATGTGTATTTGGATCTGACTGCACGTGTAAAATTGTATGTGGTAATGATTTTCTACCCATTTTCAGCTATAAAAGCCAACACGGATCCGGTGATTATTGAAACGCTTGAAAAGGAAGGATTTCATTTCGATTGTTCAAACAAGGTGAGGACAAAACCGAACCATCGTCGTTATAGTTAAAAATTGGAAAATTTTCAAGAATTGGTATGAACTCGGGTAGCCTGGAGAAAGTACGGAAGAAACATTGAAAATTGCTGTTCATTGGACATGGCAGATTTTGCCTTGCCAAAACAATCTATAAATGGCTGCGAATATTTCATTTGCCAAGCGCCTAATAAAATTTTTTTTTATGTAGTACATACTGCAGTCCTCTAAGGACCAAGCAGGAGATCGGCAGATCGACAGAGGAGATCGGCAGGTATCGGCAGAGGATTTCAAAAAGAGAGGTCCAGAGCAACCACAATTACTTTCATAAACGTGGCTACACACTGCGTTTCAACTGTAGGTAGATTGGGAGTCTGAATTCTGAGCAAAAATGTAATACGTGAAAAATGGTGAGCCATTCCACTCTGAAGGAAAGAACATGAAATCTCAGCCCCCATACAGAGGTGTCACAGACCTGAGGTGAAAGGTGTGAGCAAATTTTATTTTGCTTGAGGGCTGATAGCGGTCACCTCAAGAAAGAGGCATACGTGCTGACACACGGCTTTATCTTAACTACTAATCTTGAAGATGGTGCCGGTTGATAGTTAATCTGCTCAAAATGTCCATGAAAGCGACAAGGCGTATACGATTAAGGTTTAAGTCACGTTTTGATGCTGAAAATAGTGCCTATTAATAACTAATCAACTCAAGGTGCATATCCATCTTACCAGTAATACAAGTTTGAGGTCCTCATCACGTGTTTTGAAGTGCGTGCGACATTAATGGTGGCCGTGTGCTTACCTTGCACTATAGGACGGTTCGCACTTCAAAAGCACGTAGCCACAAATGATACATGGAATCCCAGCCATATAAGCTTCACTGAGAATAAAACTTGGGTTGGGTACGTAAAAACTCGAACCTAAAAAGGTACTCTATTTTCACAGCAAGTTTTTTTTTGTTGTTGTTCAGAGTGAACCTTTACATAGCTATGATCACAGGGTCTCGCGCCGGCGGCAATTTACTGAGCGGCCTGTGTTCAGCGGATGGAAAAATTGAAACAAAGGTCTTAAGGCCTCAATACTTCATTGCCCTGGAGAACTGTCTGCTCAGTAATGCATTTTTGTTTAGAGGTGAAGCAAACGTTAAGACGATCGTGTAAGTTTTGGTCTTCGTAAATTGGCTTTCCCACATTCTGGGTTGCGCAGTGCAGCATGGTCACCTACGTAGGGAGTATGGTTATATATTCACTTTATACTGTCACACCTAGATGTAACGAACCCCTATGTAAGAAATTCCAAGATTTAACGAAGTTGTTCAATTCCCCATTCTCAGTCCCATTGAAACCCATGAATTTGAGACCTGTATGTAACGAAGGCGTTGAGATGGTTAACCTAGATGTAACGAATTCGCTACTCTGATGAGGTAATATTTTTGGCACTTTTTCTGAAAAACCGGCTGGAAAAGTGCACTAATTTAACGACATTCGTCTGCACCGGAAACTACCATGCGTTTCCAGTATAAGTGCAGTGTCAGTTAGGTGGTAAGACCGCCTGTCGGCGTGTAGCCGCACGTCTCCACTGCTATCCGTGGTGTCGGGACGTCGCTGCTAAATTCTCCTGCCATAAAATAAAAAGTTGTGTTTTTTTTTTTTGAGACAAGCATGCTTTTTAAATTCGCTCTCCGCCCGCGAGAAAGAACACTCGCGCCCGGTACAGTATCCCAGCTCGCACCCTCTCAACAATGTTGAGTGCGCCAAAGAGCATCAACTTCGCGAAAAGGCGCCCTTTTCCCATAGGTTTGTTCCTGGAACCGGGGTAAGGCTCCAGAAAGTGTGAAAAGGCAAAAGTGATACTCAAGTTACGTTTGTGAATACGGGGTTAAGTGACCAAGCTTGCTTTTTTGGAGTGCCGTATAGTGACTAAGTTTGTTGGAGAACAGCAGGCACAAATCGTGCTATTTTTATGAAGTAAATCCCTTAAGCCTGAGCTCACCATCACTGATGTCTAGCAATTTGTTTCATTCCTGCTTCATTCCCGCGAGCCTTATCTCGAAACCTGCATGTAACAAATGTTTGCACGTAAAAAGAATTGCCAATTTTTGTCAACTTTGTTATATCAAGGTTTTAATGCACACCCCTTCACAATCGGCACCTCTTCCCTGAGTCGTGAGTCCTCCTCGCCACGCGCGATGTCTTTCTACCTCGTGACATTGCGCAATGGCGCGAACTCTTCAGCGGCCACCTATGTGGCGCAGTAGAAACTGCGCTGTTATTGGAGTAGCCACGCTATAAAAAAACGCCACTGTCGCCAGCAAGCAATTTATCCCCCGTCTGTGACGTAGAGATCGGCCACTGTCTTTGTATTCAGTATAGCAAATCCTCCGTATAACTAAACCTGACGTAACCTGAGCGTCAGCTTTGCTGGACTGGCCTCCTTAGAAGGTCGAGCGGCTCTGAATTTTCGTTCTTTTTTTCAGCGGGAAATTCAGTTGGTGCTCAAGTGTGGCGTGGACCCCAGTAGGATTATATACGCGAATCCTGCCAAGCAAGTTTCACACCTTGAATATGCCAAAAGTGTTGGAATCACTTTCATGACGTTTGACTGCGTGGAGGAACTCCACAAGATTTCAGACAAGAATTCAAGGTTGTATTCTCCCTCTTCAACAATTCCTTAGACGCAGTAGGAGAAAATACCCAAACGCTTAACAAGTAAACAACCTAACGAAAAGGATTGGACGTTGCGATAGCGACCCGCTTTGAACGCCATACCCTAATGCAGAAATTCTGGAAAGTAAACACGCACCGAAAAAAAAAGGAAGCTGAATCGTAAAAGTGGCAATTTTTCACATCCTTTTACGTGCAATGGAACTTTTTATGGTGTACGCTGACGTCGCAGCCTCGCGGAAAAACGCAACCGAAATAACGCGCCCTTTTTATTTCTCTGGTAAAGCCCCTACATTTATTTAGGCGCGCTGGAAATACGCCTCTCCAGCTAGAGGAGCCACGACAGTTTGTTTCATGGTGAAAGAAGGGATCCCCATTCTGGGTGGTGAAGCATTGGTTAAGCCATGTGGACTTGGGAAATCAAAGTTGTGAAATAATGCGTACGGCCCAACCAGGGTCGGCACGTCCACACGTCCTTTGTCGAAATGGTGCACATGTGTTTCGTTCCATACCACCAGGTCTGAACATTTTGAACCTGTTGGGATTTACACTTTTTTTTTTGGCATAAACAACGTTCTTTACCCATTCACACGACACAGTCTGAGATAGGGCATTCAGTCTCGTTCAAATGCCATGCCGCGCATCCCTTTCTTCGCTGCGAGTGTCGTCGAAACTCCTTTGCCACCGCTGCCAGGTAAACCCTACCGCTCCCCCCCCCCCCAGCTCCAACCCTTCGCTCCTTTCTTCACCCCTTTCTTTCCTGACATGGTTAAGCCAACATGGTTTGCTCAATTTCATTTTCGCATGCTCGTCTTACTTGCGCCATTTGTTGAGATCTTTTGTTTCTGTTGTGCCCAGAATGGCTTGTTCTGGTCCCTTTTGGCCTGCTGTTTGCTTTTATTTCGCCTCTTTGCGATGTCAGCTTTATATCAGTATACAGTAGAATCTCGATAAACGGAAATCGCCTAAACGGAATTGCCGCTTAAATGGAACAGTTGCGTGGAATTTGGTTGGTTTTCGTAT